>NC_134140.1:75592424-75898001 GCF_033958435.1 Carettochelys insculpta
CCCCAGAGGGGCACCTCTTGGGGTTTTCTCCCCAGGACGGGTTGGAAGGACTGTCTCTTCTAACAGCTGGTGCTGTCACTCCTGGGAGAAACTGGGCATCTGTGGCCTAAGAAACCTTTCCTGTCAGACCCTGCGGAGTGAAGTGAGAGTCGCTCCCACCAGGGGACGGGGTGCAGTGCAGGGGGACCCCTGAACCCCATCCATCACAGCAGCATCTCCTGGGGACAGGGATGGGGAACCTGCAGCACAGGGCTGGGGGGACAAAGGCCACGGCTCGGGGCCCACACTAACGCCTGTCTCCATTCTTCTTCCCCCGCTCCTCTCCTGTGTCCCGCACCTGCACCATCGGAAGGACCAGAAGAGAGCGCCGGCGAGGCATCAGTGGTCCCGGAGACCGGCCCCACGGCGGGCTAGACGGTGGACCCCGCACCTCCACCAGCCGACGGCGACGGACCCCCAGCTGCTGGCCATCCACCGTCAGCAGCTGGAGGTGGCAGAGCAGCGCCTGCGGGTGGAGCAACGCCGCCTCGACCTGCAGGAGCGGGCGCTGGCCTGGCGCCAAGAGGCATGGGGGGCCTACATGGACACTTTCAACCGCCTTGTTGACTACCTGGCCCCCGATGCCGCGCCGGCCTCCGCAGCGCCCGCCCTGACTGCTCCACCCGCCGCACTACCTGCTGCTCTGCTCGTCGCCGTCCTGTCCGCCTATCCCCGTCGCCCTGCCATCCACCAGCGAGGGCCGGACTGCCGAGGGACCCCTGGAGCCAGCTGAGACTCGCCGGGCATATCTTCCGGTCCGCCCCGCCCCCAGCCAGCCCCGGACAGGGCTGCGACCGCGGCGGGGCTCCCGACTGCTGGACTTTAGGGGCGTGGGGCCCGGGACGTGGCCCGCCCCCCTTGTATATAGTTGATTTTTAAAAAAGGACTCTGATGGACAGTTCTAGGTCTCTTTTTTTGTGCCCCCCCCTTTGCCCCGTCCTCCCCCATGTAAATAGTTCTCCCCTTTATCATCCCTGGTTTTCTTTTTAGTGAACAAACTTTTTTATTACTATTGTTTTCTTTGTACACATTACTTTTGTTACACACATCTTGTATATAGTTTGTTCTTGTTTTAATTCTAGTTCCAAAAAAACAAAGTTCTCAAAGAAAAACCAGTTTAAGTTCAGCCACAAGTGCGTGCTGTCATTTGTCCGGAAAAGTGGGGGGGGGGTGCGGTTGGGTGCTCCATGGTGTGGGCGTTGGGACAGGGAGTGTTGTGGAGGAAGGGGTGGGGAGTGGGAGGCCTGGCAGAGTTCACCCCGCGGCCTCATCATCGAAGTGGGCCCGCAGGGCCTCCCAGACCCAGGTCCCTTCGGGGTCCACCTGGCGACTGGGGGCAGCGGGTGGCTGCACGTCGGCCCTGCCAGCCTCCACAGCCCAGCCCTGGAAAAAGGCCTCCCCCTTGCTCTCCACCAAATTGTGCAGGGCGCAGCAGGCACCCACAATCAGGGGGATGTTGTTGGGGCCCGCATCCAGGCAGGTCAGGAGACATCTCCAGCGTCCCTTCAGGCGGACAAATGAGCGCTTCACCACCTGGCGCGCGTGGTTCAGGCGCTGGTTGAAGTGCTCCTGGCTAGCGGAGATATGGCCCGTGTACAGGTGCATGAGCCAGGGCCAGAGGGGGTATGCCGCATCTGCGATGATGCAGAGGGGCATGGTGGTGTCCCCCACAGGGAGCTCCCGCTGGGGGATGTAGGTTCCCGCCTCAAGCCGGCGGCACAGGCCCGAGTTCCGGAAAACCCGGGCGTCGTGGGTGCTGCCAGGCCAGCCCACATAAATGTCCTGGAAACGGCCCCGGCTGTCCACCAAGGCCTGGAGGACCACAGAGTGGTAGCCCTTGCGATTGATGTAGCGTCCTCCACTGTGATGCGGGGCACGGATAGGGATGTGAGTCCCATCCAGAGCCCCAAAACAATTGGGGAAGCCCAGGGTGGCAAAGCCCGCGATGGTGGCATCTGGGTCCCCCAGCCTCACGAGCCTGTGCAGGAGCATGGCGTTGATGGCACGCACAACCTGCAGGGAAAGCACATGGGAGAGCACCAATGAGGGGTGAGCAGGGTGTGCGTGGCCCTGCCCTGCCCTGCCCTGCCCTGCCCTGCCCTCCCCTCCTCTGCCCTCCTATGCCCTGCCCTCCCCTCCCCTCCTCTGCCCTCCCCCGCCCTGCCCTGCCCTCCCCTCCTCTGCCCTCCTCTGCCCTGTCCTCCCCTCCCCTCCTCTGCCCTGCCCTCCCCCGCCCTGCCCTGCCCTCCCCTCCTCTGCCCTCCTCTGCCTGGGCCCCCCTCCCCTGCCCTGCCCTCTCCCCGTGGGTCCTCTTACCTCCATGAGGACAGCCCCGACGGTGGCGTTTCCGACACCAAACTGCTGTCCCATCGATCGGTAGCTGTCGGGAGTGGCCAGCTTCCAGACAGTGATGCTGACCCATTTCTCCACAGGGAGGGCATGCCGCATGGCAGTGTCCTGGTGCCTGAGTGCGGGGGTGAGCCACTGGCACAGCTCCGTAAATGTCTGCCGGCTCATCCTGAAGTTCCTGAGCCAGCGGTCATCGTCCCACTCCTCAAGCACCAGCCGCTCCCACCAGTCGGTGCTGGTGGGGTAGCTCCACAGCCGCCGGCGTGTGAGGCGGGGGGGTCGGGGTGCTGCAGGTTTGGGGGTTGAGCCCTGCTGCCCTGGGGGCAGCTCCTCCTCCGGTGTAGCAAGGAGGTGCTCAGCTGCTTCCCGCATGGCATGGATCAGGGCGAGCACTGCTCCTGCCGGGAGGGCTGGGTGGACCTCTGGCTGCTGCTGCTGCTGCTGCTGCTGCTGGGTGTCCATGCCTGCGTCGCCCGGGGTCTGTGTGCCTATGGCTCCTCAGACCGCGTGCTGTGCAGGCTGAGTGTGTCTGGGAGGGGCCCTTTAAGGGAGCGGCTAGCTGTTGCCCCGGAAGCGCTAGTCCGCCCTGTGACCCTGTCTGCAGCTGTGACTGGCATCCCTATTTCGATGTGTGCTACTTTGGCGTGTAGATGTTCCCTCGCAGCGCCTATTTCGATGTGGTGCTGCGCAACGTCGATGTTGAACATCGACGTTGCCAGCCCTGGAGGACGTGTAGACGTTATTCATCGAAATAGACTATTTCGATGTAGGCCTCACATGTAGACGTAGCCCTAGAGAAGTAGTTATTCCTCTCTATTCTGTACTGGTGAGGCCACATCTTGAATATTGAATAAATGCACACAAATCAGACATCAGAAATGGCAATATACAAAAACCCATAGGAGAGCACTTCAATCTCCCAGGACACACAGTAGCAGATTTAAAAGTAGCTATCCTGCAGCAAAGAAATTTCAAGAACAGACTCCAAAGAGAAATTGCTGAACTACAATTCATCTGCAAATTCAATACCCTCAGCTCAGGATTAAACAAAGACTGTGAATGGCTGGCTAAATACAAAAGCAGCTTCCCCTCTCTTGGAGTTCACACCTCCAGATCTACTGATGACAATACAACTCAGCCTGCCTGCCTGAGCTAACCTCGTTATCCCCAGCCTTGCTCTGGTCTATTTATACCTGGCCTTGCAGATTTCCAGGACCAGCATCTGAAGAAGTGAGTTAACTCACGAAAGCTCATGCTCTAAACTTTTCTGTTAGTCTATAAGGTGCCACAGGACCCTTTGTTGCTGCTACAGATCCAGACTAACACGGCTACCCCTCTGACATCTTGAATATTGTGTCCAGTTTTGGGCCCCCCAGTATAAAAAGGATGTGGATTTGCTGGAGCAGGTTCAGCGGAGAGCAACAAAAATGATTAAGGGTCTGGAGCAAAAGACCTATGAGGATAGGCTGAAGGATTTGGGCTTGTTTAGTTTACAGAAGAGAAGACATGTGATTTAATAGCAGCCTTCAACTTCCTGAAGGGGAGCTCGAAAGAGGAAAGTGAGAAACTGTTCTTAGTGGTGTCAGATGGCAGAAAAAGGAGTAATGGTCTGAAGTTGAAGAGGGAGAGGTGTAGGTTACATATGAGGAAAAACTACTTCACCAGGGGTGTGGTGAAGAACTGGGAGGTGTTGCCTAGAGACGTGGGGGATTCTCCATCCCTCAAGGTTTTTAAATTCCGGCTGGACAAGGTCCTGGCTGGAATGCCTTAGTGGGGGTTGATCCCGCTTGAAGCAGGGGGCAGGACTAGGTGACCTCCTGAGCTCAGCCCTGTGATTCTGTAGACACAGCCTAGGTGCATGATGAAGATACTCAGCGATATCTGATTACCTTGTCTCATATCTGTACTGGTTCCAAAGCAACTTCCCATCTCTCTACATATTCTCATCACTGCCTCTACATTGTTGTTGATGTCCTTCAACAATGGTTTCAGTTTGCTATCCGCTCTGTATGACTCCAACATCACCCAAGTCACTATGGCCGTGTCTACACGAGCCCCAAACTTCGAAATGACCACGCAAATGGCCATTTTGAAGTTTATTAATGAAGCGCTGAAATGCATATTCAGCTCTTCATTAGCATGCGGGCGGCCACCGCACTTCGAAATTGACGCAGCTTGCTGCCGCACGTCTCGTCCAGACGGGGCTCCTTTTCAAAAGGACCCCACCTACTTCAAAGTCCCCTTATTCCCATCAGCTCATGGGAATAAGGGGACTTCGAAGAAGGCGGAGTCCTTTCGAAAAGGAATCCCATCTGGACGAGACGCGTGGCGGCAAGCCGCATCAATTTCGAAGTGCGGCGGCCGCCCGCATGCTAATGAAGCGCTGAATATGCATTTCAGTGCTTCATTAGTAAACTTCGAAATGGCCATTTGCGTGTCCATTTCAAAGTCTGAGGCTCATGTAGACGTAGCCTATATGATCTGTACTGTCAAACGCCTTCTAAAAATTGATGAAGCAATTGTAGATGTTCTTGTTCCTTTGTCGAGCTTTCTCCGCTATCAGTCTTAGTGAAAATATCTGATGTATGGTGCATCTATCTTTTCCGAATCCTGCTTGCTCATTTGCTAGATGTTCTTCTATCTGCGATTTCAGTCTCTCCGTCAGTATCATCATCAGGACTTTGCCTCGATGCCTTGTTAGGGCAGTTGCTCTGTAGTTCTTGCACTCCAATGCACTTCCTTTCTTGTGTATTGTTACTAGCATGGATCTTGTCATTCCTGAAATGCCTTCCCTTCTTTCCATGCTATATTAAATAGTCTGTGTATTTCCTGAATCATATGTTCTCTGCCATATTTGATCATCTTTCCCGTGATCTTATCATGGTTCTTGTTGTTCTTTAGTTGTTTCACTGCTCTTTCTACTTCCTCCTTCGACATATCAGTCTCGCTCTCAATGCTTGGTGGAGATTTCTCTTTCAGTTCTTCTATCAGTCCCTCTAAGACACTTGGGTCCAACTGTGCTTTGTACGGATTGGTGCAATATCTCATCTATTGCTGCACAATCTTCTCCTTGTTCATGATCAACTCATCATTCTCATCTTGGCCATCTGCTTCAGCTACTACTTCCTATTAATATTCCTTATCATCTTATACACCTCCCTAGCCTTATACTCACCATAATACCTCTGTATGTCTTCACACTGCTCCACTAACCATTTTGCCTTATCCTTTTTGGCCGCTTTCCTTACCTCACTGCATTTCACTCTATATCTCTGTTCTACCTTCTCGGAAACATCCCTTCTGATCCTCAGCACTCTTTTCTCTTGGACCAACTTCAGTGTCTCCTATGTAATCCATTTCTTATTGATCTTCTGGAACAGTCTGCTCAATTGCCTCTTCTATCACCGTGGCTGTCTCTTCGAGTCTGTTATCTAGGTCTTTCTCTGTGCCTGCATTCCTAATCTTTTCTTTGAATGCTGCTCTATACATATTCCCTATTTCTTCCTTGCTTAGCTTTGCCATGTCTCTTCTTTTCTTAAACTGTGTCTTATATTTCTCTTGAGTTTCATCTTGATGTTTGCAATCACTAGACTATGGCCCAAATCTGCATCTACTCCTTGGAAAATTCAGCACTCCTGTACTGATGTTACCCATCCTCTTCTTATCAGGATCATATCTATCATATTCTTGGACTTCCCTAATTTAATTGCTATGTCCACTTCCTACGGTCTGTTTTGTGGAATCTCATGTTGCAGATCACCATCTCATGCTCCATAGCAAACTCTAGTAGTTTCTCCCCTTGTTCTTTCTCGATATCCATACCTTTCCATGACTCTCTCCCAACCTTTGTTATCTGTTCCCACCTTCACATTCCAATTTCTCCAATGATTAACACATCTTTCTTTGGTATCTCCTCCAGCATGTTTGTAAACTCTTTATAGACTAGCTCTATCTTTTCCTCTATACTGTCCGACTTGGGTGCATACACCTGAACAACCGAGAAGTTGAAAAGTTTTTCTTCGAATCTCACTACAATCGTTCTTGCACTCACCGGTTTGTATCCTAACAGTGCTCCTCTAGCTCTTTTGCCAAGAAGGAATGTGACTGCTGCCTCATGCTTCATTTCATTCCCTCACAAAATGACTTTCCAACTACATGTCTCTCTCAATGCCATCCACTGCATCTCTGCCAGTCCAAGTATATCACATTGGTATCTCATTTTGAAGCATCTCTAACTTTCCAGTCACACACAGTGCTCAGACGTTCCACATCCCCATTGTAAGTATATGTATTTGTTGTGATTTTCTTTTGGTAGCAAATTTATCTGCCAAACCTCGATTGCTCAGTTGGTATCACAGACCTTGTTTATGTGGGCGATGTCTGTGATGGCATCTTTTGTCAGTTAGTCATATTGGCATCAGCTTTCATTTGTATTTTTGTTTCACAATCAGCACATTGACACTCATTTGACCAACCCGTCTCCTTCTTCCATGCTTGGGACTGGCATGAAACCCCTTGAGGCTTCATGGAAAATTTTTTTTTTGTTTTGGTTTTGGTTTTTTTGGCGTTGCCACTGTACAAATAAAACTAGGCATTGTTACATGGTCTAGGTGTTAAGGAACCTTCTGTACACTGGAGGTCTTTACTGAATCTTGGCAACCTTTGAGAGTTAATCCTGTGGAAGCCCTCTTGTATAGAAGCCATTTCACATCCCTTACTTCTGCACTCACACAAGAGCCTGTCCTTTCCTTGACCTGTTTGGGAATGGCTGGGAGGATGAGCACAATGGAATGTGTTAACGAACTGTTTGGAGTTGGGGATCTAGCTCCCTTGTACCTGTTTTTCCTTGCTGATAATGGTTTCTCTTTGGAAATCAATTTACAATTCTCTAATTGCCTCTGACACAGGGCTTGTTTAAGGGTATAAAATATTAGACTTAGCTGCATCAAGCAGCCTTTCTGGACCTGGTTTTACTAGTGTCCAGTTTGGCTCATCTGTTGCCTTATTGAATTCAATAAAGCTGAATGTTAGCCACCTAAACTCAGAGAAGCGTTGTGCTTCAACAATCCTATGCTAACCATGTCACTGCCAAGTGTTAGACCTTCAGTTATTTTATCTTTCAGTCTTTAAATAACTGGAGTGACCCTCAAAGGCTTCATTTTTCTCCATTTTTCTTTAATCTGTAGGCTAATACAAAACAGACAATAATCTTTAAATTATGGGACAGCAAAAATCTATGAACATGCTGAGATCCATAACTGACTCTTTTTTTAACCACAATGGAAACACTTAGTCATTAGGATTTGTATAATTAAAACCATAGTAAATTTTGTCTGTTTCAAATAATAGGCATCAAAGTAGTATTTCAGTAGCATTCGTCATTAAATCATAAAACTCTACTTCAGTTTTCTCTGCAGTATAAATATTTAGACTTGAACAAAAATTACATCAATTTGTTCTTTTCCAAAAGGCATGCTCCAGAAGTCAGAGCTTAATATAATGCCTAGCAGAAACATGTAAATATGATTTCCGCATTGTTTTACTGGACTCATCATGTTACATGCGTTATGAATATCACCAGCTAAAAATCCTTTTTTTAAGAAAAGAAACTTTGTGTAGATTAAATGGAATGTATTAATTTCTAACATCAGACATATGCATTTGGAATATTTCAATGCCTTATCCATCACATTATTAGAGATATATGTGGGGTGGACTTCCTGAAGCTATTTGTCTCGGCATTGACAGATTTTGAACAGATAACTACTTCTAGGAAACAAAGACATACTTTGTTTATCTATAGCACTTTTCATCCAGTTATCTCAAAGAACTTCACAAATTGTTACTGGTGGTGTTAGTGGCCTATAGTATGCAAGAGGTTATACTACATGACCTTGTAGTCCCTTCTGGCATTAAACACCATGACTGAAAGCAGAGGCATTAAGGGATTAATTGATTTATCCAAGCTTACATGGGAAGCCAAAACAAACCAGCAGCCTTATAGCACTTAAAAGACTAACAAAATAACAATACTTTAAAGTGCTGGTTTGTTTTGTTAGACTACACACTAACATGGCTACCTCTCTGTTACTATGGAAAGCCAAAGTTAGGGCTAGTTTTCAAGACTCCCAGCCCACATCCTGAATAATAAGCTTATTCTAACTATCCAAACATTTCTCCCCTGAATTTCATGAGAAGACAAAAGCCCTCAAAAGTTAAGATTGTCACATTTCATCAACTGTATGTTTCAGATGTGAAAGTCAGGTTAAGAATTTGATGTAAACTCAGTTTCACGTGTCTCGATGAAAATTTCTGAATAACTGAAGTAATTGTATTGGTGATGGAAAAATTACATGATTTCCATAAGAAAGAAACCACAATGTCTTCCTGAGTGCAAAGATGTATTTTTCAGAACAAAACATAATGTGTCAGGAAAGCCTTCAGATAACTGTAACAGTTTGTTCCACTTCAACCCTAAGGGTGCGTCTACACTAGCCGGCTATTTTGCAGTGGCTGGCACAACGTCAAAATAGCACGCGTCGCATCTACACACGCCGTGCGCTATTTCAATGTTGAAGTCGACATTAGGTGGCAAGACATTGAAATCGCTATTCCTGTCTGGAGATGGGAATAGCGGCCAACAGCTGAGGGGTTGAGAGATGCTCAATCCAGCCCCTGCAGGACTCTATGGTTGCCCTGTGCAGCAGCCCTTCACCCAGGGCTTCTGGCTGCTGCTGCTGGAGGTCCATGCTGTGTGCACAGGGTCTGCAACCAGTTGTTGGCTCTGTGGACCTCGTGCTGTGCAGGCTGAGTATGTCAGGGAGGGGCCCTTTAAGGGAGCGGCTTGCTCTTGCCCCAGAAGGGCTAGTCCAGCCTGTGACCTTGTCTGCAGGCTTTGCTGGCCCCTTATTTCGACGGAGAGCTCTTGTGTGTGTGGACGCCGCACATTTCCTTCTGGGGCAGCTCCTTTTGATGTTCCCCATCGCTACTTCGATGTTGAATGTCGACGGCACCAGCCCTGGAGGATGTGTAGATGATATGTGTTGAAGTAGCCTATTTCGATGTTCTGACTTCGAAATAGACTACTTCAATGTAGTGTGCTAGTGTAGACGTAGCCTAAGTGTTCAATTCTAGTACTTCTAGCTAAATTTATTTTGTCTCTTTGCTTTTTGAGTCAGTCTGGCTGGCAGTAGCAGTGAACAGATTAAGAGAGAAGCCATGTTGTCTTTGTCACCATGAAAATCTGTCCAGGGGATATGTCTGGTGGAAACAGCGGGAATTCTTCCTCAGTACCTTCTTCCTGACGACGTTAAATTCCATGCATATTCCTAAATACATTGCTTCTTTTGCTTATGCCATTCACATTATTTTGGATTAGGCTATTCCAGCAACCAAAATACAACTTGCAACATTACAACTCTCAGAACCTCCATTTCATTTCCTCAAAATGAAAAGCTGTAGACCACAGGTGATCAAACTTTATATGTTGGGCTCCACTTTTCGTCCACTAGGACACTGGTTCTAGGTCAGTAGTTGCTTTAAGTCATTATGGCCACATTTACATTTGTAAGTCCTTTCAGAAACTCAGGCCCTCTTCCAAAGAACCAGTGGAGTGTCCACACGCAAAATGCTGTCTTTTGAATTCTTTTGAAAGAATGCGACACTTCTTCCAGAGGCCCTCTTCCTTTCCCAAATGAGGAAGAGTGTCTTTTCCCAAGAGATTCTTTCGGGAAAAAAAACCTTGTGTAGATAATCCAGGGGAACTTTGTTTGAAAGAGTGGGTCACATAGTGCCAGATTTCTTGATCCCTGTCCTATTTTTTCAAAAGTGCAGGGGCTGTGTGGACACTCTCTTTCAAAAAAGCAGAGTGCTCTTTTAATCCACTTTTTTGTATGTGGATGTGTTCTTTCGAAAGAAGATCTTCTGGAAGACCATCTTTCAAAAGATCCCTGTAATGCAGACTTGGCCTATGAGCTGAAAGCTCTTCAATGGGCTAAGTGAAATGAATTGCTGTTCTTAGTCCAATTCATGGTGACAGTGCCCACAGAAGAACACTGTCTAATTTAGCAATGACTCACGTTTGGTATCGTCAACATGAGATTATGGATTTTGAATGGACACAAACTGTGCTTTCACCTGGAGTCTTGGGCTACATCTACACAATAAGATAAATTTGATTTTCTTACATTCAATTTTATAACATTGGGTTTTATAAATTCTAATTTGAGTATCCTCACCTCCCCACAAAGTCCCCAAAGAGTCAACTTAGTGCAGCCACACTGAATCACCAATCATCAACTGTTGCAGTAGTGCATTGTGAGCAACTGTCCCACAGTTCCCTCAGCGCTGTAGCATTCTGGGTTTTTTCACTGGTGCACTATGGGATAAAAATATCCTGCAAGTGGTTGTGTGTATGTGATGTCACCTTCCCACATTGCATTGCCCTTATTCCCCTTTCATGAAAAGCAAATATCCATTTTTTCAGAAGAAAAGAATTAAAAGTAGAGAATCACAGGTGAAAGAAAACCAAATAGTCTGACTTCAGAAGGTGACTGAGCCATGTAAACTGGTTGCTCATGGGCTTTCCCCCTGTTGAAAGAACACCTTCTCATTATTATTATCCTTTTTAGGTATGACATTTGCCTGATCAGCCAACTAGCATGGCAGGCAGGGGACCATCATTCACACATGTCAGAAAGACTCTGTGCCCTGGAACCACCCAGGTGATTATGTCATGTCAACTGGTCCCTCGGGTACTTTGCCCTAACTTGAAACCACCCCTGCCTGACCAGAGTTGTACGACTTCGATGTGATAAGCCAACTAGCATGGCAGGCAGGGGACAGGCATCCCACATGCCGGAGTGACTCTGTGCCCTGGGCTCACCCAGGTGACTGTGCCATCTCAACTGGTCTCAGATACTTTTCCCCCTTAAAAGCACAGTATGTATGGTATGACACATCTTGCAAATAATAATGGAAACAATTCAGTTAGCTGAAAACAAAAAGTGCTTTCTTGAAATGGAGCCAAATTTCCACAGTTTGCCTTGGTTCAGAGGTTCATGGTATAGGGTTGGGTGGATGCTGAAGGACCAGTTGACATGGTTCTTTTGGGGGCTTTCTTTGGTGAGGGGACCATCCCCAAATATGGTTGAGTGAGGGGGGCTAGCTCCACACATACAATCATGTTGGAGCTGTAGTTACAAGGGTCAGTTGACATGGTCCCTTCAGAGGCTTTCTCTGATGGGGAGGCCAATCCCGAATAACACTGAGTGCAGGGACTGGTCCCTCGCACTTATGATCTAGGCTCGGGCTGCAGTTGAGGGACCAGTTCAGATGGTCCCTTCAGGGAACAGCTCCCTCCAGGGTTTTCTCTGGCAGTGGGGTGTAGTTGAGGGACCTGTTGACAAGGTCCCCTCCTTGGTTTTCTACCAGCACCACCCCCCAGCGTGTGCTGCCCCACCAAAAGCATAGTGAAGACATCCAGCCCCCAAAATCCTTGGTGCGGGGGGATACCCTCCTCCAGTGACAGCCAGCCCCAGAAAATCATTGCCACGTGGAGGAGATTTGCCCCTGGTGACAGCCAGTGCCAGGAAATCTTTGCCGCAGGGGGGACAATTCCCCCTGTGTCAGCCAACCACTGAAATCTTTGCTGTGAGTGGGAGACTCCTCCCTCCCCCAGTGACCGACAGCCCCCAAAAATCTTTTCCACCTTTGGAACCTTCACCACACACAAACCAGGATATGCTGGTGCTGTCTGGCAGCACTGCACTGCAGGCTTGTGCCTTTATTGGGTCAGGTGCTAGCCATGTGAAGTGGTTGAGTGGGGGATAGACCCTGACTGCTTGGTGCCTATGTGAGGAGGGAGAGCTGCCCCTGTACAAATGTGAACCACAGAAAAGAAGATTCTCAATCTTTCATGACCCTGACAGCCTAACCACCATGTGGTGTGATGGGGCAGGGGCCAATGCCAGCTCTGAAAAAAAAAATCTAGGCTTCTCTATCATATCCTTTGCAGGAAGAAGCCATCACCTGATGTGAAGGCTATTTTTTCATGGGTAGATACTAAACTGCACTGGTAATAAAAAAATTAATTCAAAATCGGCCCAGCTGCCCATTTTAGTCCCCTGGGCTTCTTGGTGCTCAATTCAAATTTGTAGGCTTCCTGTTAACTACTTCCTGTGCACCTAGAGAGCAGCAGAGATGGAAGCGGCCAGAGTGGACAACCATGGGGCATTGTGGAGTACAGGTGGGACACCTTTGGAGGCCAATGAATTTGAAGTAAATTGCCATTTCCTCACTAGCATTAATCCAAACTTTTAAATTCAAATTTAGCAGTACGCTGACTCACTTTGTAGGCAGAATAATATTGACCTTAGCACTCCCTAACATCAGCCTAATTTTACAGTTACATTGTAAAGTTGAGCTAACTGCCTTAAATTTTACTTTATGACGTAGACTTGGTCCCTTCACCACAGGACTGAGATGCTCAGTTGGACAGTGTTGCTTTTGGGTTGATATTCCATTGTTTTGCTCCTTTTCCAGACATTAACACCGGATGAAAGTGGATGTAAAATGTTACCTAATCAGAATGGTATCATGTTATATGGGCTCATTTTACTTTGGTGTAAATAACAGCCCTGTTGCCATGAAAATGATCAAAATGAAACATGAATTTGGTAGGGCCGTGCCTGTGATATACCAATTCCCTGATAATTTGGATGATGGGACCCAGTTTGTTGTCAGGGAAATTTTGACAGAAGGTAGAAACCCATTCTAAGTGGGCTATATTTGTATGTTTAAAATTCAGTCTGGAGAAAGTTCAGACTGTTTGTGTTATTTTTAACTTCTCTTACTGTAACAAAGAAGTTATATATGTGTACAGAGGATACTATTGGATCTATATACCACCACTGAAAAGGAAGAAACTTGAAAAATGGCATTGTTTGGTGTAAGTAGTCTCTACACTGTACAGATTTAGGTTTATTGGCTCTGCTTCTGGCAGAGAAAATCCTCCTGGTTCCATGTGATGTGATGCAGTTATTAAAAAGCATGCTTTTGTAACATAATCAGCATTTACTGGGTCACACATTAAGTGTGTTGTTTACAGCAGGCTGGTCTGTTTAAATTACCAAATCTGTCCTTAGCTAGATTGCAAACTCTAAAATATACAACAACAAAAATACAGCTGGATGAAACATTTTTATCGGTTTGGTTCTAATATTTTAAAATGTTGTTATTATAAACTTTTTATTTATTTAGAATTATAAAGGGGCCATTTCCAAGCTGTAGGCACTTGGCATTAAAGTTAAATGAATAAAATGATACAATATTTAAACATTGGTAGTGGAGTACTTTAGTGGAGCAATTTATAAAATGGATAGTAACCAGCTCTTATAATTCCAGTAGGAAAATGTAGCAAGCATAATTCCCTTCCTCACGTGTAAGTATAATAGACAAGTTTTAGAACTCTTATTTTTTCTTGGATAACTAAATATATTTGTAATATCCCCAAGGTGTTCACCACACTAAGTATAAAGATGATAATGAAAATTGCAGTGGCAGAACTAGTCCATGTTAAGTGTAATAGTGGTATTAAACATTTCTTTTGTAGATGATTCTGTTGCAGTGCAATTTTTTTTGATTTTTAGTAAGAAGTGTGGCATGAATGTTGTTTGTTCATCACTGCCATGGAGTTTAATTTTTCTTAGGTATTGGATGTGCACAGCTCTCATAAATATTAGTGAGACTTGTGCAAGGTTATCACTTGTGAAAATAAGACCAATAGAAAACAAAACATTGGAAAGTCCAAAAGTGGTCATAATTTAGTTGGGCATTTGATTTTTAAGTATTACACATTTAGATATTGTAAGCACCACAAGAGAAGTGAATTTCCTGGAGGTTTCACTAGCTGAATTAGTGTGGATGTTCCTTGTATCGTGGATTGTGTGTGATAAAAATACGGATCTGACATACTGTAACAACTTCCTTTAATTCACTAATATATTGCCTCTTGAGCCGGGTCTACACATGCCCCTTCCTTTCAAAAGGGGCATGTTAATGAGCAGGTTCAAAAGATGCTAATGAGGCACTGCAATCAATATGCAGTGCCTTATTAACATAATGGCAACCACGGCGATTCAAAAATGTGGCTTTTCAAATCGCATGCCGCCCGTGGAGACGGGACCTACCGAAATGACCCCCCCCAGTTTTCGAAAGCCCTTCTTCCTATCTGGTAATTGGAAGAAGGGCTTTTGAAAACTGTGGGGGTCGTTTTGGAAGGTCCCATCTCCACAAGTGGCGCACGATTAGAAAAGCCGCACTTTCGAATCACCATGGCCATCATTATGTTAATGTGGCACTGCATATTCATTGCAGTGCCTCATGAGCATCTTTCGAACCCCCTCATTAACATGCCCCTTTTGAAAGGAAGGGGCACGTGTAGACACAGGGCTGAAGTTTCACAAAGAGTCCATGTATTCCTTGCAATCTTCTTTGAACTAGCAGCTTCACTCTAGTGTTTCCTCTATATCCTTAATTTTGCACTTAAATAACAAGTATCCTTATGAAAATACTTTACCAATATAAATTAATTAATCCATGTGCTAAAGCTGGAAGATAATAAAGTCATTGTTTCTTCTATTATACAAATTGACATGGTGATCGACTTGCCAATAACAATAGAAACAATATGTGTCAGAATTTGAATTAGAACTCAGGTATCCTTGGCTCCAATTCCTCAGCTTAGGGTGTTAACACTGTATTTCTAACCTCCCTCTTTTAAAAAGTGTGTATTAATTAAGCCAGATTTATTGTTCATTTTGTGTTTCAATTGCTAACCAATTAATGAAAAATTGCCTCCCTGTACCTCAACGATATCTGTGTGTTTATTTATTCCAATATTTAAATCTTTTAATTGTAAATGTTTCAGTAATTCTGTCTTCCTTACAGAGCAAGATATACTGTAGCTCTTCTCCCTTTACTCATTTTTTCTAACCTTCTGCAATTGAATTACTGAGATACTCCAGTCTTGGATTCTGTTGGTTTTGCACTTAGGTTGGTATGTTTTTGCAAATAGGTCATTAGAACATATCATTCCTTCCTAAACTCTCACCTCGCTCTGTTCCCACTACTGTTTCCTTTAGAATACTACATGCACATTAATTCTTGTATTATTGCCACATTCTATGACAGCTGCCATGTTCCATCACAGAGATAGGTTGTTCGGTGGAGGCATTGATTTATGTATGCACTCTGTAAAGTGTTTTGATCTCTTTTGGATTTGAAGGAGTTTCATGAATGTAAAATGTACTCTTTACAGTTACTGTTATGAGTTTCATAAGAAATTAAAGGAACCCTTTCACTTACTGCAGTAATCTGAGAGTTATTAATTTAGTTCCGGTTTTTAAAGAAAATAATTTTAAATCGTATTGTGTCCAATAGATAATGGATAATAAAGTTCTTCCAAAAGTTATAAGTGAGAACATTCCTACCTTCATTAGCAGTGCAAGCCTAATCAATAAACAATGATTTCATTTACAGAGAGAAGGAAAACAAAAACATAATAGATTTGTCGCTAGTGAAATTGCAACAGATTCCTTCACCATCATTTTCTGAGCACAGAAACTCTTCAGGTGTGAAAATAAATATTCTAATGAGAGGGTGATTGTGCCAGACGTCAGTTAGAAATGCCATATTATATTGTGTCTCTTAGGTCAGCATAAATTAATTCAAATCAAAACAAATAAATCAACTATTTTGATTATAATTTAAAGCAGCAAGCAGGAAATTATTTGAATTATTTATCTTAATCTTGTTTTGCATTTGTACTTTTTAATTATATTCCTAAAGACCAGTTGTTTCTTACTGGCTGGTAAATATTAAAATGTGTTGATTTGCAGCTGAACATTGCCTTCACACTAAATTTGTTTTTCTCTTCTTTTAAACCAAGAGGCGACGCTGTATCTACATACTGAATTAAGTAATTATATATATCATAGTACACATTGATTCAGGTTCTAAAAGTTTATATTTTATATAACATTATATGCATTTCTTATTTACTGGGCTATGTCTACACTAGGAAACCATTCTGAAATAACTAAAATTGAGTTAACTCCCAAAATAGCTAATCTGAAACAGTGTTTCCGCACTACAGGGAAGCATTGAAATACATCAGAACTATTCCAAGACAGTGCTTCAACACTGAGTGGAACCTGCCCTGCACTTAGAGCCCCTAGAAGAACCCTGGTGAGGGCACTAGGAAGGAAGGCAGATACTTCATGTGGCTACTGGATCAGGCAAGCTACATTGCATGCTTCCAGGAACTTCTGACCATGGCCATATCTCACAAGACACTCTGCCACTTCCTCTGTACACACAGGATGTTAAAGGTAGACAGTGAACATAAGCCGTCCTGTGCTCTGTTTGCCATTGCGGATGCAGCAATGTGGTGTAGTACCACCAAGATACCCACATGATGCTCCAGCAAGATGAACCTCAGCATGGTTCGCAGGCCCTGCTCACCCAGGTCCTAGGCGCCTGCTGCTGATCATGCCACCTAATCCCCTGGATGCCATGGAATGCTGCTTCTGGAGACATGAGATGAGCTAGGACTAGTGGGATTAAATCATCCTGCCAGGGATTGGGACCATCAGCAGTGCTTGAAGAACTTCCAGATGTGGCAGGCCACCTTCCTGGAGCTTTGCACATTGCTTGTCCCAACCCTTTGGGCAACAGAGTACACATGAGACCTGCTGTCCCCATGCAGAAGTGCATGGCCATCACCCTTTCAAAGCTAGTCATGCCAAACTGCTACTGCTTTGTCCGCAAACATTTCAGCAAGGGGAAATCTACAGCTAAGTTCATGGGCTTGCAGGTGGCCAAGAATGTCAAACACTTGCTGCTATAGAGGATCATCACTCTGGGAAATGTGGACACCATTTTGGATAGTTTCAACATCATGGGCTGCCCTCACTTTGTGGGGGAGGAAATAAATGGCATATGTATCCCCATCCTGCTTCCCAACCACCAGGCTATGAACTACATCAGAAGGAAGGGGTACTTTTCCATGGTGCTACAGACTCTCATGGATCACAAAGGATGCTTCACTGACATTAATGTCACATAGCCTGGACATGCACATGATGCCTGAATCTTCCAGGACTCAGGCATTCCCATCATTATCCTGGGTAATGCAGCCTACCCCTTGCTTCCCTGGCTTATGAAGCCCTAGATAGGCTGCCTAGGTCCCAGAAAGGAACTCATCAGCACCATGCACAGCAGGTGCCTCATGGTGGTGGAACGTGCACTTTGCCATTTGAAGAGAAGGTCAGGAATCTGCTCACCTGCATTGTCCTTGGTGAGCACCTGGTCCCCTTTATGGTGGTGGCCTGTTGTGTGCTCCACAATACATGTGAGCGCAAGGGGGAAGCATTCCTGCCAGGGAGTGGGGTTGAGACTGAATGTCTGTCTGAGGAATGTGAGCAGCTGCACACTCCCTCATACCTGAGTAGATGGTGGGGGACACACCAAGGTTGCAACTGGCCCTAATGTTAAGAAAGGTGACACTGTGTATGAAGCCCAGCCCTGATCTCTAAGCCAACACCACAGACCTCAGTTCAGACAGTGGTAATGTGCTTTGGGCAAGGACATATGTTGCCTAGACAGAACACTCTTGTCAGCAGCCCACAAACATCCCAGGAGAGCATTATAACACTCAGGGCCCAGGACAGGATAAGCATGGAAGGTTGGCAGCCAGGGCAGAAGTCTGCAAGTGGGAAGAGGGCACAGGGAGGCACAGTGTCCTTCTATGTCCCACAAGTGCTGGACTTGGCTTTTGCAGTGTCAATTCCTTCCCCTTGGGTGGTCCTGAGTGGTGGGGGAATGGATAAGGTGTGTGTGAAGGGCAGATGCCACTTGCTAGAGGGAAGCTAGTAAGTTCCCCTCCTCGTCCTCTCCCCAGTGGGTTCCCACGCATGAGACCAGTTACCTCTACATCACCACACTTGATTAGGAGATAATGCTGCCTGAGTGCAGGCATGACCCTGGGCCATGATCCACATTGGTGTGTGATTCCATGACCCAAGACTACTCAGTGGTGGCTTGTTATGGGATGGTTTCAAACCACAGATGCCAAAATGGGGCAGGCCCCTATCAAGGCCCATGTGAAGGACCAAAGAGTCACTTTGTGAAAGCATAAGGGACTTGAGTGCTCTAATTGGCACTCCATGTGTAAATGTGGGGATGAGCTGTTACATGACCCGCCCCCCCCAGGCTGACTGAGTCAAGAGGGAAGCATGCAGCCTGTCATGCCCTGTCGCCTACCCCTGCTTGTGGATGTGAAAAATTATAGAACTCACCTGAGGTTTCCTCCCTGTGTACATGGGGTGAGGAAGCCTGGGATATGTCTGGGGGCGGAGGGGGAGCAGCTTCAGGGCCAGGAGCAGATTTTGATTGGCAGTTATGGTCACCTGGCTGGCCTCCTCTTCATCTTTGTCATCCACCAACCTGCCCTCCAGCTGACTGATGCCCAGAGCATCCTGGCCAGACTCGATGATAATGGTGGAAAAGGCAACTGCCCTGCCTCCCAGGATGACGTTGAGCTGCTCATAGTAATGGCATGTGTGTGGTGCTGCCCCAGAGCATCCACTCTGCTCATTGGCCTTTGGTAGGCCTGCAACAGCTGCTTGATCTTGAGCTGGCACTGTTTAAGCATCCTGAGTACCCCATGTCATCCAGACTGGTGGTGATCCAGCCACAGACATCCATGTTGCGCTTCTTGGTGCTGATATCCTGGAAGTTGGTCTCCTCCCACCAGACCTCAGTGAGATTCAGGCATCCCTGGAAAGTGGCTGCCATGGGAACTGCAGGAGTGTTGGCAGCCATCAGGGGTCAGAGGGTGCTCTGGGGTTGCTCAGGCTGGCTTCACGTGGTGGTGTCCCACACAGAACCACCATGGCTAGCAACATGCACCAAGCCCTTCTCCCTTTGTGGGAGGAGGAGTGGAGCACTGGAGATGTGGCCAGAGTGGTCAGGACTGCAGCTGTGAGGGGCCTCTGAAGGCCAGTTATTTCAAGTGAACAGCAATTGCCCATGTCGGCTATTGCTATTTTGATATAACTGTTTCAAAATAAGTATTACTCCATATGGAAAAAAAGGAGTGCCAGTTTTGAAATAATGGTTATGGTGGAGTGCATGTTCTGCTGGTTATTTCTAAATAAGGGGCCTTATTTTGAACTCATCTCCTAGTGTAGACCAGGCCTAGATGCTTTATTTATTTTTATTCACACTTCATGGCAAATTATATTTGGATGATAACTGGAGGTTAATTAAAAAGAACAAAAACAGGTTGTGTGTGTTTGCAAATATAATTGATTTTATTCCTGGTCACCTTGTCTTTCAAGATAGTGGACCTTGCATATTTTAGTAATTTCTAAATGTTCCTCTTGGATTAATAGAAGGTAACAAATTTCCTGCCTTTTTCAACTCCCAATCAGTTTCTTAACTTTAAATGAACTAGGCATTTAACTGAACTAGCTGAGTAAATTGAAATGAAGAACCTATTCTTTATGGTAGCAGAAGAGGCTATGGATGGAAAAGCTGGTTTAGCATGTCAACACACTGGCTGTGGCCACACTAGCAAGTGACATCCAAAAGGGTATTCCTGATCCATAACTTTAAAGTGAGTCGCTTCGAAATGAAGTGACTACACACAAAACACGGATTGACATTGTGATCCACAGCATCAGAGACGCCCCACCCCCACCCCAGCCTTTCAAAAGGGAGTGGCTACACAGCCCAGAGCCTCCTTTTGAAATAACAGGGCAGGAAATGGCGAGGGAAGGGTCAAATAACTGGCAAGCCCTTACTGGAGCACGGGCCAGCTGCCCCCTTCATGGGCCCCTCCCCAACACATCCTGCCAATGCACATGCTGAGACTCAGGCTGCTTGCAGCAAGTGACCTCCAGTTCAGCACCGGCAGAGCCTTGCTTAGCCCCAACACCGCCCCCCAGCATGGACACGCAGCACTTCATGGAGGGGACATCCTGGACATCATGGTCCACCTGATGGCCATTCTGGCAGCATGCCTCTTCAGGCTCCATGCCACCCGCCACATGGCTGGCCTCCTGCAGGCTTCCTCCACAGTGCATCTGGAGCTCTCCCTTCCGCGGGCCCTCCATCACCTCTGGCAGTACCACCGCATCAGGGAATGGTTCGACAACATTGTCCTGGAGGAATGGGACAAAGAGTGGTGGCTCCATAATTTTCGGATGACCCGGGTCACCTTCATGGAGCTGTGCCAGTGGTTGGCACAGCACTTCACCACTAGGACACCTGCATACAGACTGCACTCCCCCTGGAGAAAAGGGTGACCATTGCCGTGTGGAAGCTGGCCACCCTGGGCATCAACCACTCGGTTGCCCACAGATTCGGAGTAGAGAAAGTAACCACCAGGCTGGTCCTTCTAGAGATAAGACAACGAGGGTCTTGCACCCATGGAGGGGCCCAGAGAGGGGGTTCCAGGGAGGGGGTCCCAGGAAGGGGATCCTCCTGCATGCTGCCACATGCTCACAGGCCCCCATGCCCTCCACCCCGTGCAGGTCATCAACACCATCAACGGGATCCTCCTGCTCCTGCTCATCCACCTGGGAGACATGGATGCCACCATGGCCTGTTTTCAGCAGCTGGGATTCCCCAGCTGTATCTGTGCATTGGACAGCACCCACATCGCCATCCAGGCCCCACCGCACAGCTGCAGATGGTACATAAATTGGAAGGGCTACCATGCCATCATCCTCCAAGCCCTTGTAGATGCCCAAGTACAGTTTACAGGCATGCACTGGCCGGGCAGGGCCCACAATGCCTTCATCCTAAGGAACTCCTGGCTCGGGTACAGGATGGCTCCTGGTGGGGGACACAACCGTGTCCCCATGCATTGTCACCGATGCGGCCTACCCCCTCCAGGCCTGCTAACGTGCCCCTACACTGGCCACACAAATGAGAGCCAGGACTGCTACAACACCTGGCTTAACCAAGCCAGGAACACAGCGGAGTGGGCATTCGGACATCTAAAGGTGCTCTTTAGGTGGCGGCACGTGCTGTGCTCTCCGCAATTTTGTGGAGAGCAGGCACGAGCTCTTTGTGCCGCACGGGGTGGCTGAGGCTGTACTGTAGTATGACCAACCAGGTGCACTGGAATGGGGTGCATATGCAGAAGGCCTTCCAAAAGGCCTTCAATGAGGGACCCCCATGACCCGGCCCTGGCCCGTCCTGCGCAATCCCCCTTGCATCCCCACCCACATGCACGTCTCTCACCAACCCCACCCAATGCATGACATGGACATTGTCTAATAAAGTTAACTGTTGATTTTTCAAACCCCAAAATGCCTCCCAGCTATTTACAAGAGGGGAGTGGGGGGCTTCACTTGTCTGTAGTGGTGGGGGAACAGGAGCCACAGCAGTCCCTGGAGCCATGACTGCCCCATGTCTGGGGCCTCCAGTGGGCTGGGTTGGCACTGGGAGTACAGGTAGGTAGGAGTGTGCTGGGGGTGTGATGGCCTCAGACTCATTGGGGGGTGGGCAGTGGAGCCATGGCCAGGACAAGCGCACCCGCCTAGAGCCACTATGTGGGCTCTTCCCTCTCAGCCGCGTACATGCTGGGTAGGAGCAGGGCAGTGAGGGTGCGGGGGGCAGGAGGGGCATTGGGAGAGGCAGAGGCAGGGGCAGCAGGGGGGACAGGGGTAAGGGGGCAGGGGTGGGGGCTGCGGGAAAGGCCATCCATGGAGCAGGCCGCTGGGCCAGGTTTTTGGTGATGGCCTGGGTTACCATGTTGAGTTACCCCAAGACCTTGTCTCAGGCTGCCCATTCCATGGAGATCCATTTCCAGAGCAGGCGGTTTTGCTGCCACCACATAACTGTGTGGGCTGCCACTAAGTCATTGGCCTGGCTGCAGCGGTGGGCCCACCTGGCACAGTGCCTGGTCCTGGGGAGGGGCATTGCTCCTTCCCCCTCACCGGCTGCTGCAGGACTCCCTGGCATGTCAAGGGGGCTGGAATGGCCCACGGATGTTGAGGCTGTGAAGACATAAAGGGAGATGGCAGCACGCTGTCCCTCCCTGCCTGTGGGGGCAGGCCCTGGGGTGGCCCACCCAATGTGGGGTCCATCCACACTGGGCCCTTGGCGGGTCTGGTTTGCCCCCCACCCTCCCCAGGCATATGCCCCTGTGGCTGTCCATGGCCCTTTGCAGGAACCCCCTGACCATGTGGGCCCCTCCCTGATGGTGACCACAGCCATCTCCAGGGTCTCTGGTCCATTGCCGCTGGCCATGTGCCCGGACCCATGCTGGCAGCATCGGAAACCACTCCCCCACACGCCCAGGGTGCCCCATGCCCATTCCTACCTGAGGGTGCCTTGAGGGATGCGGGGGAGGCCCTGGGCAGAGGTGGCCTGGCTTGTGCCCTCCAATGGTTCAGCAATGTATAGGGTCCCCTCACTCCTGCCCTCACTGTCACTGTCCCTGTCATCAACTGTCAGCACTGAGCCTGGGGTCAGTGGTACTGCGAAGGGTGCCAGCTCCGGATCCTAACCCTGCCCCTCCAGCTCAGCCGTGTCAAGGGTCTTCTCCAGAGGTCTGGCCTCCCTGGGGCCAAGGAGCTGGTGTAGGTCATCTGACTAGGAGCAGGTGGCAGGCGCTGCCCCGACCGCCTGGCTAAGTTCCTCACCTTTGCATACCCCTGGCGCAGCTCCTTGACTTTTGACTGCACCTGGTCAGGGGTCAAGAGGGTGGCCCCTTGCAGCCAGGGTGAAGGTGTTTGCATTCCGCTTCCGCCCCTCCATCCTCAGCAGGATGTCATCATCCCCCCAGATGGCCAGCAGGTCATGGTCCTCAGCCTCCAGCCACAGGGCACCCCTCCTCCTCAGAGCCCTGCCACCTGGTGCTTTGGGATCCCTGGGGCTACTGGGGGTCTTGTTTGCTGGCCATGGCTCTAGCTGGATACCTTTCTGCCATTCGGGGGTGCCGTAGAGTGTGCAGCTGAGAGTTCATGCTCCTGTGGCTGCCAGCACACTCTTAGCTTCCTGCATGGTGATTCCATGTCCCTGCAGCATTAAGGCAGCTGGAGCTGACAGCTATAGATCCCTGGCTGTTGGCCAGGGCATCTATGCGCTCCAGGGAGGGTCTGGCTCCATAGAGGACTTGTGATTTTGAAATGGTGGCCAGGGGAGCGACTACACACATTTCCTTTCAAAATTGATGTCAAAATGGGGTGTTGTTCCCAAGACATGAGTGGAACAATGCTTTTGAAACTACCGCCTTTTTATCCCGATGTTGATTTTGAAATGAGCGATTTGTGTGTAGTTGCTCTGCTGTTTATTTCAAAATCACCCCTCATTTTGAAATCACTTTTGAATTTACTTGCTAGTGTGGCCACAGCCACTGTGGTTTCCGGTGCTTAACTGGTGGCTTCTATTGGTTCACTGTTTTGGCTTTCTTTACAACTTCAGTGACAGACATGCACTGCCAAATTTTCTTTTCTTTTCTTAATTTGAAGAATCTTAATATATATTGTTACCCATTGTCCTCATTTCCCTGGAAAACTTTAGATTAGTTAGGAAAAGTCTTTTTTAGGAAAATCCTATTTTTGGGATAGGCTTTCTGACACAGTCCTGATTTCTTTTAGTATTCTGTTTTTACATCTGGTTTAAACTTGGATTTTATCCATATTGTATACCACATATGCAATAAGAGTAAATATTTGCAAATGGAATCTGATCAGGATTTTTGGTGTAGTCTCAGCAAAATACTATATTGTGATTTTTCTTAAATACATATACAAAATATGTATACCCATTCTTCTGCCCTTATCAATAAATCTATGTAAATCAGCTTCATCAGTTTCCTTCCATAACCTTATTTTCTTGAATTAAACTGGTTCTAAGCAAAGGTGAATGAGATATTAAGGAAACAAAGCTCACTTTACAAATCTCCTGTTTCAGAGCCTTATCTTAAATTATCCAAACACATTTTATTTTCTCTCTCATGTGTTCCCAAATATATCAGGATATTTTATTCATTCAGCTTCATTTATGTTCTGATTTAGAAGGAAATGAACATGTCTCATTTGCTATTAAAATGATATATTAGTGAATAAAGTTATCTGGTTTTGGTTCAATTGTAGATGCTGGCTTCTCAGTTAATAAACTTTGTATTTCTAGCTTTGGATTCAGTCTACCATATTTATCATAACCTTATCTCTGAAATGTATTTCATGTTAAATGCTTCTGTTCTGGCTGGGTGATACTTGTCAGTCAATGTAATTGAAATGTCATGCTGACCTTTATTTGGAACAGTTTAAACTTCCAAGAGTTATTTTAAAAGTTCTTTTCCTTTTGATTCAAATTAGACTCCTTAAATTACCAGGGTGTGGAAACTGCATGCCAATTAACCTTCTGAACAATATATCTTTTTCAGAAATTGTTCAACTGAGTCTTCCAGATGATCAGAAAATAAGTGTCACAACAGCAACAGTAGGGCAAAGTGTTGTCCTAAGTTGTGCCATTCAGGGCACCGTGAGACCTCCTATCATCTGGAAGAGGAACAATGTCGTTCTAAATAACTTAGATTTGGAAGACATCAATGTAAGTAATAAAGGGCTCCAAAATGATTTAATGGACTCGTTATAAATTCTTTCCCACTCAAAATTATCAGAAATTTAGTTGACAGCTGATAACTGCCTCATGGAATATTACTCACAAATATTTTAATCAGGTATTTGATAGTAAGATAGAAAAGAGAGGAACTTAAGAGTTAATATGCTTATTTTTAATTTATACATCTTTGCCTTATTTTGTGTCATGCTGAGCTTGGCTGTATTAAATTGTGAATGTTTCTTTACACCCTGAATCAAATGAAAATGGAATTGTTTTCAGATCTTTACTTATCTGTTGTTTTGGAATGTTTGTACATTGTTATACTATGACCCCAGCAACATTTGGATGACCAAGTTTGTGAAGCATATGCCATCTGTGATAAAGCATTTGTGCTAAACTCAGAGATCACCAAGATAGCAGACATCTCTGCTGATAGTGCCTGACTCTGACGAAGTGGGTCTTTGCCTATGAAAGTTTATGCTCCAAAAAATCTGTCACAGGACTTCTCGTTGTTTTTGCGGATACAGATTAACACATTTACCCCTCTGATACTTATCATATTTGCTGATGAATATAGATCTGTACAAGATTTAGGCTTTGATGTAAATCTTGCCTATAAAATGAAGGAACTAAGAAAATATCTTTTAAGTGTAATATTCTCATAGCTGGAAAATATTATAGTTCTTATTTAATGATTATCCCTTTATCATCAATGTTTACCAGTTTGTCCATGGTCACTAGTTAATCAGCAACTGAGTTTTAGGCCTTTCCCAATGCCCAGTCATGACTACAACATCTATTTGTGCTCCCATTGAAGTCGCTGATAAAGCGCCGACTGTTATATGGGATTAAATATTGAGAGTCACACACAGGAAAAAAATAAATGTTCCCAGTAACTATGTGGGAGAATGAATATAGCAATGTAAGAGTCTTGAGACAAGATCACATATTAAAATAGTATGTGTAATACCAAGATTTTCCCTTTTAAAATGAACCATGGTGCAAATAGATCATAATTAGAAGAATAACTAATGACTTTTTTCTTCAAAATTTTGGAGGAGTAAAGGGACTTCGAAGTAGCCCAGGCACTTCAAAGTACCCACGGGTTAGCCGCAGCTACACACAAGTCAGCACTTCAAAGTTTGCCGCTTCGAAGTTGCCACAGGGGAGAATTAGTTTAATAAAGTGCGGCATATACACCACTTCATTAATAATCCCCTGACACCTACTTACCATGCTCTCTTTGAAGTTAGGATCTAATATAGACACAGCCTGTGACTTTTGTCGACAAAGCCCCAGTTTAGTCAACAAAACTCTCTAGTGTAGACGTAACCTATGAGTTTACGTTACACTTTACAGGCAAATAGGAAAACTCATGTCCCATGAAACTTGCAATATGATTTAGTTATGGCAAAGCAATACATTCCAAACACAGGTAGATCACTGTTATTGGAATAGTAAAACAATACAGTTTATATTGATCGAAAAACTCATGTCACCAGGAACTCAAGAACAGGCCAAGACTTGCTTCCCGTTGCAGTTGTTTGTTCTGCTTGCAGGCTTAGATAAACAAAGTGTAACAATTTGCAAGCATTTGAATTCTCAATTGTTGTATTTCACTGAAATTAATATTTCTCCCATCCTTTCGGACCTACACTTAACTCTGTAACATCTCTGTTCATCCGCCAACTAGTCCAAACAAGTCTGAATTACTTCCGAAGCTAACTCATCACGAATATAGATGAGCATAAATGCATTGATTTCAAGGGAGTTTAACCAACCCACTGCAGTGCTGAATTGCTACTCCTTAAATTCTCACCATACCATGATAATTATTTTCCAGGTTGAGCTATTTAACATTTCATTGATCTACCTTTCTGCTCTTTGTCTCCTGTTCTCCTTGTAGATTTTTGAAGTTTGTTTGGCCCTGTGGCAGGGTGGGGTCAGGAGAGGAAAAGGCAGGAGTAAAACCAGGGTAGAGACTGAGCTGACAATCAAAGTGGGGGCAGCTGAGGAGTAGGTTGCCCTAAATCAGTTAGGGCCAGCTTTATAAGCCCTTCTCCACGCAGGGCAAGGGGAGAATGGTTAAAGAGAGTTTGGAAGGCGAGTGAGGACAGGGAAAGAGACTTGGAGGAACACCACAGACCACAAAAGAGAAGAGGAGCCTCAACAACCCAGTGGGCTGGGCTGCCCCAGTCCAAGAGACCTGAAGCTCAACCAGACTGTGGGGAACTGGTCAGCCGGAGGAGATAAACAAGAGAGGGGACTTGTTGCCACAGCTATCACTAGAGGAAGGAGGTACTGGGGGAATCATCTGGGGAAGTGGCCAGGGCAGAAGAGCTGCCGGGGCAAGGTCAAAGGGAGTCAGCCCTTGCTGGTAGCAGCTATCCAGGGTCCCAGGGCTGGAACCCGGAACGAGTGGGTGAGGACTGGGTTCCTCCCAGACCACCCCCTGCCCCAGCAAGGGTAATGGGGTTCGTAAGGTGGGCCAGTGGACCAAACAGAGGAGCTGGGGCCCAGCAATGAGACTGACCCTGCCACAGGCCCCTCCAATCCCTGCTTCATTTCATAGCCTCCATCTATTTAATCCTTCCCAGACTCACATTTACTTTGAGTTCCCATGTAGTTGTTTTATATCTATTTTGGCAAAGCTGCAAAAATAAAAACCTGGGAGAAGGAAGAAGGGTATTTGGATAACTCCACAGAGGGGAGATGCATTTTAAATCCAACTTATATGGATCTTAAAATAAAAATATAAAAAATAGTATTTCACGGTTTAAGCCACACTTTATCCGGCAACTCATTTGTTGTATTTACTCAGACAATTATAGCAATCAAAACACTTGTATAATTTCAGTATCTCTGGAGAGGGTGTATTTTGTTGGAGCGTCCACATACAAAATGTGTTTTGTCAACAGTAACAGGGAGATAGCCGTGCTAGTCTATATGCTATGAAAACATAAAAGCAGTCCAGTAGCACTCTAAAGACTAACAAAATAATTTATTAGGTGATGAGCTTTCGTATGATCTGAAGAAGTGGGTCTGTCCCACAAAAGTTCATCACTTAATAATTTATTTTGTTAGTCTTTAAAGTGCTACTGGACTGCTTTTTTGTTTTGTCAATACTATGTCAACCAAACTAGGTACTTCCATTGACAGCATTCTGCCTTTCCCGCATGAGGTAGAACACCTTACACAACAGAATTTGTTGACAAAAAAGCCATGTGGACACTCCTGGGGACACTCTGTCAACAGACTGGGCTTCCAAGTCACTGGGCAGCCCTGTCTGCTGTGCTTCTGGTCGGGTATTCTGTCAAGAGACGGTTGAGCAGTCCAGCCACGCTCTCTCAACAGAAAAGACCAGTTTTTCAATCCGCTTTTGGCTGTGGCTGCAATCTGTTGACAGAAGTTTTGTCAGAAGATATCTTCCAACAGTGACTTCTGTTGACAGGTCACTGTAGTGTAGACATAGCCTATGGATGCATCTACACTATGAACTAAAATCAATTTTATTAAAATCAATTTCTGAACTCTGTGTTTTACCAATTTGATTTTGAATATCCTCTCCTTCCTACATGCCCCCGCCCCTGCCAAACTGACTTATTGCTGCTCCGCACAAGTCACCAAAATTGACTGTTCCAGCATTGTATTGTGGGAACCTATCCCACAGTTCCCTGAGCCCGATAGCATTCTGGCTATTTTCACTCGTGCTCGGTGGGAAAAAGATGCCCCACAAGTTGTTGTGGGCATCTGAAGACATCTTCCCACATTTCATTTCCCACGTTTCCCTGCCATGTTAACCAAACATCCCCTTTTCCAGGTGGAATCTGGCTTGCCTGTATAAGAGATGTGGTTTTTATTTATAATTGAGGGGAGGAAATAAAGTAAAGTGCTTAAGAAAGACTAGAAAAAAAATTCAGGTTTCCCAACTGACAGCTTTTCAAAATGGGATGCAAAAGCACGGGATCTTGGGAGGTCTGGATCTCAATTTGCAACTGAAATGTGTTTTTAAACAGATATGGGCGCTACACTGAAAATGCAATGGATCATTGAATCAGTTACGGCCTCTTTGCTTGTTTGCCAACCCTCTGGGGCAGGACCCACCATCCGTCCCTATTACCGGCAGGCCCAGGCTTGGATCTAGGTTTAGACCTCCTGACAAACGAGACACTCAGAAGAAAAATTTTCATCCTTGCAAGCACTGCAAAACCTGGAAATCCACATGTAAGCAGTACACACAAGCCCAACACTGAAAATGCAATGTATCATAACATCAGTTATGGCTTGGTTGGTCACTACAAACATTACTTGGAGAACTGTGGTAATTGTAGATCTACTACATTGCCTTCAATGGTCTTTGGATAATGCCCATACAAAATTTTGCTCTGAGAGGACAGCCACTCTTGTGACAAAGTTTTTCCTTCTGTTGACTGAAAATTGTGTCCGCTGAGGGAGACTTCCCCCAGGTACCTAAAAGACTCCTGACTACAGCCAGCCCTGAAAATAGTGACCTGTCAGGGAGACTTTCCCTGGGTGGATGAAAGACCCCTGACTATAGTAAGACCCCTGAAAATTGTGTCCACTAAAGGAGATTTCCCCCAGGCAAATAAAAGACCCCTGACTGTAGCCAGCTCTGAAAAGCATGACTGCCCAGGAACACTTCCCTTAGGCTGCTAATCGACCCCCAAATGTAGCCAGTGCCCTAGCCTTTAGATAAAGCCCATACTAAAAATTTGGTCTGAAAGGACAGCCAGTCTTGTGACATAGTATTTTCTTCTATTGACTGAAAATTGGGTCCGCCGAGGGAGACTTCCACCGATAGCTAAAAGACCCTTGACTACAGCCAAGACCCAAAAAATCAAGACTGTTGAGGGAGACTTCCCCCAGATGGATAAAAGACCCCTGAATAGCAGCCAGCCCCTCAATATCCTATCTGCCAAGGGAGACTTTCCCCAGCCGGCTACAGGACCCTTACTGCACGGAAACAACCTGATACCTTGGGCAGCACGTCCTTTTATTGTTTCAAGGTCAAACAACATGATGAAGCTGGGTGCAGGAAAGTTCCAGATTGCATGGCACCTCCGGGCAGAGGGAAGAGAGGGGAGGTGGGGATCAGGACAAAATGTAAATGGCTGAAAAGAAGGTTCTTGTTCAAGCACGATCCCCACCCACAGACTAGCTGCTATGTGATGTCGGTGAAGGAACATTCCAGAATGTGTGGCATCTCTTGGGGAGGGCAAGGAGGGAATGTGGGGAACAGCACAAAATGTAAACAGCTGAAAAAAAGTTTCCAATCCTATCATACAAACTATGATCTCCACCCACAGCCTAGCCGCCATGTAATGCAAGGGGGGGTGAGGGGGCAAAGGAGACAGTGGCTGGTGCCAGGCAGTACAGAAAAAAAAAGGCAGCAAGTAGAGGTTGACGCAGAACCACAGGCCCCACAGCCACACTAACACCAAAGAAAGAAGATTTTCCAGCCTTTCATGACCCTACAGCCACAGGCTTCCAGGTGCCAAACTCAGATGTTCTTCTTGTTGTCTAATTCCTCCACACCTGAGAACAGTGGAGATGGAAAAGGCCAGAGCGGAGAACTGTGGGGCATTGTGGAGCACATACGGAACATCTCTGCAGGCTAATGAATTCAATTTAAAGACATGGGGCTTCCTCACTACCCTTCATCTGGAACTTTAAATTCAAACTGAACACTGCACCCATCAGGTTATGGTGTTATTATGATATTGCTATTATGTCGGTTTTAGTGCACTATAAATTGAGCTCATGGAATTTACAGTGAGGACAGACACTTGGTAAAATCAGACTAAATGACTTAAAATCAGTATTATTTCGTAGTGTAGACATAGCCTATGTGTATAGGTAGTCTTCTACTGAAAGGTCTGCTCAGCACAAGAGAGAAAGGGGAAGGCGATGCACTAGGGTATCAGTTACAATTCACCAACTGTGTGGGTTGTTTGGCATGTGTCAGAGCTCTAGGATACACTAACTCAAGCTAAGAGGGAATGGTCTCCCCAAACCTTATGCTGGCAGCTAAATCGTTGTATCAGCTATTCATCATTTGGAATTCTGCCATACTGTAAGAATTCCAGGCTGGGGACATACATCAGTTTTCAATTTCTTTTGTGCCATATGGTTGTTGCAGAAGCAGCACGTGCCTGAACCTGTGCTTACGGCTATCAATGGCAAACTTACTGTTGAAATGGTAAAATAATAGTGTCTTACAGCTAATATTTTAACACAATACCCATACTCAAAATGTATTCTTAACTGTTTTCTGTTTGAAATTGTTGAATCTCACAGTTTAGTGTCATGCTTCAAGTATTCTGTGGATCATAGCTTTATAAACGGGACCTGTAATAATCAATAAACAAACAAACCAACACACACAAATATATATACACGTCCCTCGGGGCAAATTAATTTACCTACTGTTTCAGTTTACTCTATGTCCAAGAAGATTCAAAGACTTAATCACTAGAGCTATATCTATATGTAGCGACCTGCTGTGGCCTTCCCCAGACTCAGAGGTGGAGGAGGCTGCTTAGAGGCCCTGGTGGGTGGGCCTTGAGCCGGAACACTGGTGCCCTGCTCTTCAGAGGGTGGGGCCTAAAGCCAAAAGGGCCAGGGTGGGGCTCGGGGCCCATTAACTGCTGGGCTACCGTGCTGGGAGGAAGCTCCTGTTCGGGCTCCTGGGCGCTAGGGGCAGGGAGTCTGATGCCGCCCGGCCTGTCAGCGAGAGCTACCCCCCAGCTTCCCAGACCAACCTGGGCAGCTACAGATACGGATGTCCCAGGGGACCTACCCGGACTTCCCAGATCTACCAGGGCCCTCACGCCAGTGGAGGGCCCCCTCCCTGGAGGGCCCACCAGGCCCAAACTGATGGCCCGGGGCTAGCCACCCAGAGGCCCCAGAAGCGGCCGAGTCTGGAGTTTGGCCAGACCCCTGCAGTGCAGAGGCCCCCGGCTGCCTTGGACCCACTGTGCTGCCACCGCCAGACTACCCCAACGACAAGGAGATGTCGGACTGGCCGGAGCCCCCAAAGGCAGACGACTTTGAGGGGACCTACCCGCCGGGACCCACCAACCAGGCTGCCTGGGACCCTACCCAGATGGAGGTGGAGGTAGGAAGTGGCCTGGGGAACGCTTTGCCAGAACCCATGACGGTGTGTTGCGGCCTGGATCCCCACTGCCACGGTCAGGTGTAAGCGATCCACAGGGCCCCGGGCCAGGTCGCAGTGGAGTGGAGAGCCTGCAGCCCCCTCCCCCTCCCTGGTGGGGTAAACCCTCGCTGTGCTAAAGCCAACCCCATGTTGGGGAGAGCCGACTCTGTGTAACTGCTGACCTGCCCTGAACTAAGGGCTGGGCTTCCCCAAACTCTGGGTAACTGCTGCCCCGCCCTGAACTAAGGGCTGGGCTTCCCCCACTGCAGACATACCTGTCGCCCCACCCTGCCCCAAGGGCTGGGGCCATCCAAACTACTTGCAGGCTGACTGCTGCCTTGCCCTGAGGGAAGGGCAAGCCTCCAGTGCCGCCCTGCCTGGGCCAGAGGCAGCCTCCCCAGCTGGGGCCGACCACCAGCCGGTTCCTTAAAGGAGACTGAGCCATGGGCAAGCTGTGGTAGCCCGTGCCGCCCAGTGGTGGCGCTGTCGTAGCATGGACCTCAACACTATACTACAGCACTCTTTCAAAAGAGATATCTTCTGGAAGATCATCTTTCAAAAGAGTGCATCTAAAGACAGAAAGCAGATTGAGCTTTTGATCTGCTCTTTTGAAAGGTTACACCACTCTTTCCACACAGCTACAGAGATTCTTTCAAAAGAACAGAGTAGAAAACACTGCGGACAGGGTTGCATGGCTGACATGCCCTTAAAGGGCCCCTCCCAAACACCCTCACCCTGCACACACTGAGGCCTGCTGAGCTGCTCCAAGCAATGCAGAGCCTGTGCAGGGATCAGAAGGCCAGCGCAATGCCCAGTGGATCCCCATCAGCAACTCCTGCCCCTAAAGCTGGCCTTCCTGGGCACCGTGGTCAGACACCTGGCCACAGTGGTCACTGCCACTCTCCACCTTCTCCTGGGGGTGAGCCCCCCCCACTGAGGCCCTAGAGCCTTTCAACCTGAGATTCCTCTGGTGCCATCCCAGAGCACCCTGGCACCTCTGGAGCCATGCCAGAAGCTCGGACTGGTGGGAGAGGCTTGTGGTGGGGGACTGGGACTATGCCACATAGCTCCAGAATTTCTGCGTGAGCAAGTGGACCTTCCAGGAGCTCTGCCACTGGCTTGCCCCCACCAGGACACCAGCATGCAGCCCACCTTCTCCCTCAAAAAGTGGGTCACCGTTGCCATGTGGACGCTGGCCTCCCTGGAAAGCTATCCTTCTGTGGGGAACAAGTTTGAGGTGAGCAAGGCCACCACCAGGGCTGTCCTCATGGAGATAAGGCATGCTCGGGTCACACACCCACCACAGGAAGTGGGGAGGAGGCTCCTGGGCAAGGGGGACCCTTGGCAGCTGTGGGCATGGGGGAGGAGGCACCAGAGAGGGAGCCAAGAGGGGGCATGGGGAGGGACTCAGGAGGAGGCATGGGAGAGAGGGATGGGCACACCCCATTACTCCGTCATGAGAGTGCATGCCCTCCCTCCCATGCAAGTCATCTGCATGATTAATGCCATTCTGCTCCGCAGGGTTGTCCAAGATTTCTCCACAGTCAGCTTTCTGAATTGCATCAGTGCCCTGGATGGGACACATATCCCTGTCTTTGTCCTGGAACACTGGCGGCTACAAAAAATACAAGGGCTACCACTTGATAGTTCTCCAGGTGCTGGTAGACTCCATGGCTGTGGCCACACTTGGCAAAAACTTCGAAATGGCAATGTTAATGGCCAAATTGAAGGATACTAATGAGGCACTGAAATGAATATTCAGCACCTCATTTGCATGCTGCTGACCACGGTGCTTTCAAACGTGCGCAGCTCAGCTTCACGCTATCGGCTGAGAGGAATAAGGGGATTTTGAAATGTGCAGGGTCCTTTAGAAAAGGACCCCTGGGTAGCTGAGCCGCGCACGTTTGAAAGTGGCATTTTTGAAGCACCACAGCTGGCAGCATGCTAATGAGGTGCTGAATATTCATTTCAGTGCCTCATTAGAATCCTTTGATTTGGCCATTAGCATGGCCATTTCAAAGTTTTGGCCAAAGTGGCCACAGCCCATATGTCTTCATTTGCAAGAGTCTTTCAAAAGAGGGCTCTCTTCCTTTTACAGGACTGGAGGAGCACTTTTGAAGGCAGCACTGCATTCATTCAATTTCCTTTCGAAAGAGTGTGTTTTGTGTGTAGAGTCTCCATGCGTTCTTTGGAAAGAAGGGTAGCTTTTCCAAATATGCTTGCTAACGTAGATGTGGCTTAGAGGTCCAATACTTCTGCCAAAGAGACGCAGCATTATACGGGATTATATAGTTGACGCCCTCTCTCCAACATACATTATAATGAAGCCAAACACTATCAGAACTACTCTCCATAAATAAATCCAATTGTGCACCATATATTGTCTTTTCCATATTTCAGATATTTTAATACTGTTATTTTGTTTCTAAGAATTACTAAATTCAGTGTTGCTAGTTGAACAAACCAAGATAATATACTGCTGTTTTTCCTAACTTTGATACATCCTTATATGCTGGTGGTGGTGACATAACTCATTCCCACAATATTTTGGTTTTTTAATCCTTTTGTTTCATGTCTTGATAGACTCAGTCTAATCTAAATCTAATCTAGACCTCCATGTGTCATTTGAAACTTAGTTTCTGTACAAACAGAATACGTTGTTTGTAGGTACACAGTAATTTCTCTGAAGTTAACACAGAAGATAAAGATCAAGGACTCAGTTGTCTTGATTCTCATGCTTTTTTGTGCCATCTAGGCTGGTGCAAAAGGATGGTAGTACAAAATTAGATGCCTCCAGTGCCTTGGAAAAAGTCACATATGTGCAGGCGGTGAGGCGGTGGCAGATTAGCCTTCATCCAAATGTTCCTGTGCCCATAAAAGCTGTTTCAAAAGGTGTTTGATGTGGGACTGCCCTTCATTATTTCTGGAATAGCAGAGGCTGAAGCAGCTTCCCCTTGTCAGACAGGGATGAATTTGCCTCTGTACCTCTTTACAAGTGTGTTTTTTTTTTTTGAATAGTCTGTCAAGTGAGGTTATTTTGCACAGGCAGCATGATTTGTTTCACATGTTTTGAGTCTTTAATTTGTTTAGTCTCTGACAGTGATATCCTATCAAAGATATAACATCCTACACTGTGTTTTCTCTTCTGTTTTTTAAGACTGTGACAGAACTGCTCCCAAATTAAGAAGAAGGTGCTTTTTTAATTAGACTAGAGAACAAGGGGGCAACTGTGACCTCTGGGTTCTAATTTTCAGTTCTGTCACTGATATTGTGTAACAACTTCTCAGTTACTCAGCTTCACCTCCTTGTACCTCATTTCAACCCTGAGTAAAATCTTCATGACAATATTTATTTCTCTTTCAGGGATGTAGTGTGGCTTAAATCTTTGTTGCAAAGTTCTATGATTCTTGAATAAAAGCTATCAAATGAATTAGCATATTTGCCTGGTGATGTGAAATATAAAACAAAGATAAAAAAAGGCAGTTAGTGGGTTTTTCCAGCTAAAATATTAAAAACATTTTCCATGTATTTGCACTGACTGAACAGTAATTCATCAAAATACATTAATTTAGGTCTAGGTTTCACTTTCAAGCCACAGCTCTACACAGACCCTGATATGGTGAGCTGGGAAGAGTTTACTTACCTGAATTAGGCAAACAATTTGAAGATAGTGGAGCAAGGACAAGATGGGCAACAGAGGGATAAAGGTTTTAAACAAACAATGTGAATCAACAGTTGAGTGTGGAGGAATGTTTTGAAGGAAGAAAGCAAGGATATTTAGAACATAGGAAGAAGGAATGTTGTCCTAGTCATATGAACCAGTGCTGAAATACATAAAGTTGAGAAAGAAAGGAGAAAAGTCTGGGCTACAGGTCAGTACGCTGAAAGGCCCTTTAGAGTTAATTGACCCAAAGCCCAAAGTTGTCTTTTAAAAATATATTTGAAATAGTTTTTCTTTATATAAACCAGTTTAAAATTTAATTTAAAATTGGCAATGTGTTAAAGTCTAATGTTGTTATAGTATATTAATTCATTTGCACTGCAAGCAAAACTAGTATAAGCAGTGCATATTTTCTGTCAGGTTTTTAAGAAGGTCAAATCACTGAAGAGATAGAAGTCATTTAGCATGGAACCAGAGTTTGCTGAAGTACCAAAGCAACTTTTGATTGCAGAGAGAATATTTTATTTCAATTGATTAAATTAGTTCACTTCTGTGACTAATTCAATGTTTAGAAGATTGGAAGTAGAAAAGGCAGGAAAGTTTGTTTCTCTCTTAGACAACAAGCCCTGTGGCACCTGTAGACTTAACAGATATTTTGGAGCATAAGCTTTCATTGGCAAAGACCCACTTTGTCAGGTGCATCTTCGTTGCATCAGATAAAGTGAGTCTTTGCTCATGAAAGCTTATGCTCCAAAATAGCTGTCAGTCTATAAGGTGTGTGATAGATCCCTTATCTGTTCCTTAAGGGCCCTGCACTTCTGGGCGGCTCCCTGCATGCCTCAGAGAGTCCCATTTATTGCCCTGGGACATCCCAAAGGCAAGGGTCTCCCATCACCAAGCCATTTTCATCACAGGTCAGTATCGAGTGGAGGTGGAGTAGGACCCTCTTCCCTAGTCTTGGGCTGCCCCAGTTTGGCCCGAGTTGGGTACTGCTCCAGGGGAAGGGTTGGGGGAGTCCAGCTCCACCCACTGCCCTGGACTCTGGTCCAGGGTCCCTAGAAAGGGAGGGGGTAGCTGGGCTTCTGCCCCTACCTCATGGCAGCAACTTTCCCTAGGCCTCTGCACCCACCACTGCCCTCTGATACCTTGTGGCTGGCATCCCTCAGCTTCACTTGGACCTGTCCTATTCTGCCCTTCTCTCAACCTTCCAGCCTCCTTCTCTCTGGGCACTGCTGTCCCCTCCTGCTACCTGGGGAAAGCCTTTTATAGGGAGCCAGGAGGCCTTAACTGGTAGCAGGTTCTTGATTGCTAGCAGTTGCTGGCTGGTTCCTAATGAGCCCAAGCTGTCTATCCATCCTACAGGTCTGCACCCTCTGGGAGCTTAGGTGGGGAACAAAAAGGAGTTCCTCCAGAACCCAAAATGTTCACTCTCCATCAGGCATTTGCCAGCTGAAACTTCCAGTCTGCCACAGGTGCCACAGGACTGCTTGTTGTCTTTGAAGATACAGACTAACTCAGCTACCTCTCTGATACTTGTTTTCCTCTTCTAAAAGATAAATTAATAATCCGATGTGATAGATTACTTGTTGTAGTGTCTTAAAGAAGAATGTGACCAGAAATAATCAGTTCAATTTATTAAATCAGTTTTCAGTGCAAAACTTATTAAATAAATATATTTTCTACTTACTGAAAACATATATATATATATATATGTGTGTGTGTGTATATATATATATATATATATATATATATAAGAAGTTTTATTTAATAATAAAAAATTAAAATGAATTTTGAATTTGAATTGCCAATGAAATCTTGGACTGAGCCATCAGTCGATGGAACTTGCCTTCTATGATGATGCTGGTGAATGACAAGCCCAGTCTTTGGTTGGCAGAGTCAATTACAGATGTCACATAAAAAGCTGCCATCTCCAAGCACTGCATGTTATTTTCAGACTCTGTATGCTATTTTCAGACTATGCTTTTCTTGTAGTGCCTGGTTACACCGACTTTCAAAGCAATTAAGAGCCTATACAGTAGTTTGCCAACAGGAAAATCTGTCCTGAACTAGAGTTTCCAGATCTTTGGGATCATATGCCTCATGACTTCACATTGATCTTGAAAGTGTTTTTGTAGTACTTATACTGACCACCGATATGCTGCTTTCCATGAGCATGCTGGTCATAGAAGGCCATCTTTGGTGTCCATGTATCATGCATCATCATCATAATTTGACTAATCCAGTGAAACTGTCTGTTTATGAGCCTTGCTTCCATGCTCATGACACCAAACAGCTTAAGAACCTCTAGGTTAAGAGTTTTGTACCAACAATTCACATGGGCACTCTTTCTCAGGCAGTGCATATGGAACTGATTGAGCTTCAAAATATGGTGGTGGTACATTGTCCATGACTCTGAGCCATACAGCAGAATATTCAAGACAACTGCCTGATAAACTGCTACCTTGGTATGGATAGTAACAGAGAGGTAGCTGTGTAAGTCTGTATTCTAATGAAACAAAGCAGCAGACATGTAACACTTTAAAAACTAACAAAATGATTTATTAGGTGATGAGCTTTTGTGTGACAGACCCACTTCTTCAGATGTATAGCATTTCCAGTTCAGACTCAGTTATATAGCACAGAGGTCCAAAAAATTGCAATAAACACTGACAAATCAAATACGCAGAACTGCAGGAGCAGGGTGAGGGATGGGGGAAGTAATTATGAACATCAAAGGAAGGGAAGCAGTCCTTGTAATGTGTGAGATAATTGCTGTCTTTGTTCTTACCAAGTGTTAATGTGTCAAATTTGAGTATGAACCCCAGTTAACAAATCTCCCTATGTAATCTGTTTTTAAAGTCTTTGTAGTAGGACATGTATTCTCAGGTCTTTAACAGAATGGCTCACTTCCTTGGAATGCCCACTAACAGGTTTATGTGTATGGAGATTCCTAATGTCTGCTCTTGTGTCCATTCATTCTTTGGCAAAGTGTTTGCCCAGTTTGTCCAACGTACATTGTAGCAGGGCATTGCTAGCACATGATGGCATATATGGTATTGGTCGAGACACAAGAGAATGAACCTCTGATCTTATAATTAATGCTGTTAGGTCCAGTGGTGGTATCCCCAGAATAAATATGTGGACAAAGTTGGCAACAGGATTTGTTGGAAGGAAAAGTTCCAGGATTAATATTATTATGGTTGCTAGTGAGAATTTTCATTAGGTTAGGCTGTCTACAGGAGAGAACAGGCCTGTCACCTAGGACCTTCAGGAGTGTAGCATCATGATCTAGAATAGGTTGCAGGTTTTTAATGATGCATTGCAGGGGTTTGAGCTGGGGGCCATAGCTAATGACAAGTGATGTTCTGTTATTGACCTTCTTGGGCCTGTCTTGAAGTAGTTGGTTGCTGGGTATTCATCTGGCCCTGTCAATCTGTTTCTTTTTACTTCTCCCAGTGGATAATTAAGTTTTATGAATGCTTGATAGAGATCTTGAAGTTTTCAGTCTCTGACAGTAGGATCAGAGCAGATGTGATTGTGTCTAAGGGCTTGACTATAAACGATGGATCTGGATGGAAGCTAGGGATTGTAGGTAAGTGTAACAGTCAGTGGCTTTCTGGTAGTGAGTGGTGTAAATGTGGCCATCAATGATTTGTAGCATGGTGTCCACGAAATATTTCTCTCATGTGGAATAGTCAAGGCTGAGGTTGCAGGTAGGGTGCAGGTTGTTAATCTCTGTGGAATTCTACCATGGGTCCAAATAATAAAGATGTCATCAATGTAGCATAAGTAAAGGAGGGATGATAGGGGGCAAGAGCTGAGAAACTGTTGTTTTTAGTCAGCCATAAAAATATTAGCATCCTGTGGGGCCATACGGCTGCCCATAGCAGTGCCACTAATCTGGAAGCATTTGGTCAATTTTCTAAGGCAGTGTTTGTACTAGAGGACAGTACACTTCTGAGGTAGCAGAACTTCTCAACATCCTTAAGGACAGTACTAGCAACAGTGATCACTGGAGTGCTGGGCTCTTTCCAAACAGGCTGAGACATAACTTCTGTCTTTTTGAGGCTCACTGTGGCCATGTCTACACGAGCTCCAAACCTCGAAATGGCCATGCAAATGGCCATTTCAAAGTTTACTAATGAAGCACTGAAATACATATTCAGTGCTTCATTAGCATGCGGGCAGCTGCGGCACTTCGAAATTGACGTGCCTCGCCGCTGTGCGGCTCGTCCCGACGGGGCTCCTTTTCGAAAGGGCCCCACCAACCTTGAAGTCCCCTTATTCCTATGAGCAGATGGGAATAAGCAGATTTCAAAGTAGCCGGGGTCCTTATGAAAAGGAGCCCTGTCTGGATGAGCTGCGTGGCGGCGAGCCGCGTCAATTTCGAAGTGCTGCGGCCGCCCGCATGCTAATGAAGTGCTGAATATGTATTTCAGCGCTTAATTAGTAAACTTCGAAATGGCCATTTGCATGGCCATTTCGAAGTTTGGGGCTAGTGTAGACACAGCCTGTGAGTCCAAAGCAGTAAGCAGAAGTAACAGAGCGCTCAAAAAGCTCCTTCACATCCTTCACTGAATGAGACAGCAATGCACGGTCAACAGCACAAAAAAGGGCACAGAGAGTTGTAGTAACCTCTTTAGTGCAAGCCTGAAGTCTCCAGAGACTGAAAATACTACCATATGTTTGGAACTGAATAGGTATGCCCAATGGGCAGTCCTTCAAAGCACAGAATCATAGAATTCTAAGACTGAAAAGGACCTTAGGAGGTAATTGAGTCCAGCTCCCTGCCCAAAGCAGGACCAATCCCAACTAAGTCATCCCAGCCAAGACTATGTCAAGCTGAGACTTAAAAACCTCAAGGGATAGAGATTTTACCACCTCTCTCAATAACGCATTCGAGCGCTTCACCACCCTCATGGGGGAATAGCTTTTCTTAATATCCAACCTACACCACTCCCTCTGCAACTGCAGACTATTGCTCCTTGTTCTGCCATCCATCACTACTGTGAACAGTCTTTCTCCATAGAGCCCCCTTTCAGGAAGTCGAAGGCTGCTATCAAATCACCCCTCACTCTTCTCTTCTGCAAACTAAATGAGCACAAATCCCTCAACCTCTCCTCATAGGTCATGCACTCCAGCCCTTTAATTATTTTCGTTACCATCTGCTGAACCCTCTCCAATGCATTCATATCCTTTCTATACTGGAGCACCCAGAACTGGACGCAATACTCCAGATGACGCCTCACCTGTGCCAAATAGAGGGTAGTAATAACTTTAGATGTCCTGGAAATGTTTCTTCTAATGCACCCCAATAAGCTGTTAGCCTTCTTGTCTACAAGGCAACTAACAACATCTTTGAAATGTACATATTGAACAGGAGAGGAGCAAGGACACATCCTTGCTTCATACCATTTGATACCATCTATTGTTCAGGATGCAACCAAGCATGCCATCATGAAAAGACCAAACAATGTTGATAAATTTTTTTCAGGACAGCCAATTAGCCCAAGTATTTTCAAGATCCCATTTATGTTGGCCTTGGTTAAGTCAATGAAGATCACACAGAGGTCCTAATGTTGCTCTCTACATTTCTCTTGTATCTCTCTGGCTGCAAATGTCATATCGGCAGTGCCTTGGCTATTACAAAATCTACACTGGCTTTCAGGAATGATGCCATTGTGGAATGCATGTAGTAAAGCTGGTTGTAAAAGATGCGAGCCAGGATCTTACCAGCTATAGAGAGCAGAAAGATGCCCCGATGGCCATCACAACATGCACGGTCACCTTTTCCCTTGTATATGTGTACCACCAAGACATTTCTGAAGTCCTGAGGGACTAGCTCCTTCTCCCAAATGGCAGCAAACAAATGGGTGAGACAGTACATCAACTGGCCACCATCAGCTTTATAAATTGCCGATGGAATTACATCACTGCCAGTTGCCTTTCCAGATTTCATCTGGTTAACAGCTTTTTTGTACCTCATCACAAGTTGGTGGTATGATCAGCTCTAAATCATTTGCCCACTGAGGAATCTCTTCAAGAACACTACTGTCAAAAGTTGAGGACTGCTTCAATACATTGTGAAAATGTTTAGCCCAGAGATCAAGGATTTTAGCACTATCTATGATCAAAGTGGAGCCATCAGCAGAGCGCACTGGTGTACAGCCAGCAATGTCAAGTTATCGGAGGGGTAGCCGTGTTAGTCTGGATCTGTAACAGCAACAAAGGGTCCTGTGGCACCTTATAGACTAACAGAAAAGTTTTGAGCCTGAGCTTTCGTGAGCACAGACTCACTTCATCTGATGAAGTGAGTCTGTGCTCACGAAAGCTCAGGCTCAAAACTTTTGAGCCAGCAATGTGTGGCCCATAGAGCGCCCTCAGCCTGTCATAGAATGTGTTAAGATGATGTCTAGCAGCTACATCTTGGAGTATAGCTGTGTTATATTTCCACCAGTCTGCCAAACAGTAATTTGACTTGTTCCTCTGATTTGGCTCAAATACGTGTGAATTTCCTGGAGGCATTCTCTTTGTCATTGATCCAAGCCAGGTGTGTCACATGCATCTTATCAAGAAGAGCTTGGGCATCTTTGTGTTTGTCATCAAACCAGTCCTTGTGCCTGTGTTTTTGGAAACTGAAGTTCTTCACAGCCGTACTGTAGGTTGTTTCTTTGATGTTAATCCAATCATTCTCAGTAATGGGTGACCATTCTGGACCTTCATTGCTGATGACTAAGGATGTGTCAAGACAGCATTGAAACAATGCTCCTGTCTTGGGTATTTCAAGTTTACCTACATGCTTTTTTCAGCATATAGCAGAATGATGACATTTTGGTGGGCAAAGGTTTAAGGAGACAATGTTGTGTACTGGTCAGATGAGGAGCTAGTGTCACACATTGCATGAGTCAACGTGGCATCAGAAAGGTCTTTGTTTTGTGATGAAGCAGTCAATCATATACTAATGTTCAGACTGAGGGTGCATCCAAGTTGCATTGTATTTGTTCGCCTGTTGGAAGAATGTGCTTGCAATAGCAAGCTCCAGTTGCAAACAAGTTTGAAGAAGAAGAGTGCCATTTGAGTTTTCATTTCCCATGCCATGATGTACAAGCACTTTTGGCCATGTGGTGTAGTCCTGACTACCTCTAGCATTAAAATTGCCGAGCTTGGATTTAAAAGGGTACTGAAGAGATCACTAAATTCAGGCTAGCATAAAAAACCTCCTTTTCATTGTCTGCAGTGATGTGTGTGCATATGCACTAACAAGTACAAGGCATTGTCCCTGCCTCAGTCTAAGCTTTGCAGTCATAAAGAGAGGACTGATGGCAAGTGGCTCAGATTCAAGGTGGGGGACGAGTGGTGTCCTGATGGCAAAGACAACTCCTTTGTGCCTTGGATGACCCTCAGAGTAACCCACACAGTAATATGAATAGCCTGCGCTGTGAGATGGCTGGTACTAGAAATACATGTTTCTCTTAAAGCTGCAATACCAATTTTATAAATGCAAGTTCACTACCAATGATTGCTGTCCTGCATTCATGACAATCATTGAAATCAAGAAGTGTGCGTACGTTCCAGGATGCAAAATGTAGTTTCTTCTTAGTTGTTGATTTTTCTCCTGTGAACACAAAAATTGGATACCCAGTTAATCATGATTAACCAACAAGGAGCAACTAGAACAAGCTATGTTTAGGGATTGTTTTTCCTCCCCCTTTTTTCTTTTTTTGAAGAAAGCAGCACTGTCCCTAAATAGGGATGCTTTGTTATCTAGGCAGGATATGGGAGCTTCCCTTGTTCCGGTTCAGCAGACAGATGACCATCACACCTGGACTGCCTATATATTTGTCACAAATCACAAGTAAAAAAATCTCGTATATAAAAGATGCATAATTCATTGTTTTGTACCATAACAAAAACATAAAAAATGAGAATCTGAATAAATAGTATGTTGAGAAATTTAATTGCTTTAATGGGTATAGATATAGGCTATCCTCATCGTTGGCAAACAGAAGAACAACAGGTAGGCTATGTCTACACTAGAGCAATCTGTTGTCAGAACTTACTGTTGGAAGATATCTTCCAAACAAAACCTCTGTTGACAGATCATGTCCACACACAAAAGCGTATCAAAAGAGCAATCCATTCTGTCGACAGTGAGTCGCCAGACTGCCCAGCCACTTGCTCAACAGCACAGCCATCTGGAAGCACAGGAGACAGGGCTGCTTGGTGACCCAGAAGCCCTCTCTGTCAACAGAGGTTCCCCCAGAGCATCCACATGGCTCTTTTGTCAACAGACTCTATCAAGAAAGGCGTTCTGCCTTTTGCAGGGGGCGGGGTTAGAAGGCTGTCTATAAAAGTGCTGGGTTCTGTTGACATACTGTGTTCCACATTTTTAGTGTGGATGCTCCCCAGGTTTTGTGGACAAAATGCCAGTTTTGTCAGCAAAACACTCTAATGTAGACATAGCTATAGTGTAAAGGGTATATTGTAGTGGGAGAGGCAGATCTGCTGGAGCATACGAATAGGGTCCAGTGTGATATAGACAAATGGGAGCATTAAGTCAAAATATGTGATGAGGTTCAACAAAGACACGCACAGAGTCCTGTACTAATGAAGGAAGATTGCCATGCACCGCTACACTCTGGACACAGACTGGCTAAGCAGCAATTATGCAGAAAATGACATGGGGATTATAGTTGACAAGAATCTGGATAAGAGTCAACATTGTGCCCTTGTTGCCAAGAAGGCTAATGGCATATTGGGTTGCATCACTGGCAGCGCTGCCAGCAGATCAAGGGAAGTGATAGTTGCCCTCTATTTGGCACTAGTAAGACCACATTTAGAGCATCTTTGAGGCCCCTGCTACAGAAAGGATGTGGACAAATTGGAGAGAGTCTAGTGGAGGGCAGTAATAATGATCAGGGGCATGGGACACAGGAGTTATAAGAAGAGGATGAAGGATCTGGAGTTATTTGTCTGCAAAAGCAAAGAGTGAGAGAGGGATTTGGTAGCAGCCTTTAGGTACCTGAGTGGAACTCCAAAAAAAGGTGCAGCCAGGCTGTTCTCAGTGGTGGCAAATGACAGGACAAGCAACAGTGGTCTCACATTGCAGTGTAGTAGATCTAGGTTGGATGTTAGGGGAAAAACAAAACGATCTCACTGGGAGGGTGGTGAAGCACTGGGATGCGTTGCATAGGGAGGCTGTGCAATCTCCATCCTTAGGAGTTTTTAAAAAGAGGCTTGACAAAGCCATGACTGGGGTAATTTAGCTGGAATTGGTCCTACTCTGAGCAGGAAGTTGGACTAGATGACCTGCTGACGTCTGTTCCAACCCTCACCTTCTATGATTATATGAAAGAAAGAGACAGATGCTGTGGTCTTCTTATTTAAGAAGCCGCTCTGTGGATCTTCAGTGGTGGATAGCCCTAGCTTTCGAACTCATGTTACAGCATATTTAATGTGACTCTCCTTTACTCACCTATAAATTGCTTCTGTCTCAGGTCAGCTATTTAACTGATTACAATAATGCTACCCTGTGGTTTATGCATCTGAGTAAGGAGATTTCAGAGAGGCAAAATTCTGCTTAGAACTGGTCAGAGCTAACATCTATAACGTCCCCTAAAATGCAATAGAATCCTACTACTACAAGAGGACAGGACAAGTGTTTCATCACAGTGCTCTGGCATTGATTCACTACTGACTTAAAAAGCACATTACCAGCCACGTATACAATCACGAGCATCATTCTGAGCAGAAATGAGATGCAGCAAATTATTTATCCAGATCACCCCTGCTTAATATGGGAGCTGTGACAGGATTACAGCACAAGTGTCTCACATACTTCTCAAGTAATGGCACTTAACATATCTCTAAATTAAACTGCTCAGTGATCTATCTAGCTATGTTCCTAGTATCTTGCATCCATTTACTTCTAAATATTAGTGATGGCCTACTTTAGTACTGATTGATTTCTCTTTCCTCATCACAAGTTCTGTAACATATGTAAACTATCACCTTCACATGAATTATTTTTCTAATATTAAGTTAAAAATCTATTTAAATTATGTAACATTCATTTATTTTTATCACCTTTTCATGTCGAGCTGTGTCCACTTCCAGACATACCTACGTCGTTTTAGTTGTCATAGCAAATATAGCAAATATGTACCAATAGCTCCCCTTTATTGTGTATTGTACTATTTTCCATATTTCTATTGTGGAATATAGAGCAACACTGTGCAAAAGTTTTTTTAAACTTATGACAATGAATTCCCCACATAAAACTTGGAATATTTCATATGCATTTTTATCTGATTTCTCTTACATAATTTCCTTCTTGTGAATCCATGTCTGTAATGCTAAATTGTCAATTTTAAATGCATCTTCTGTCATAAATTATTTTAAATTAAATCTTTCATAAGATTTATTAGTTATGAACGTCTTGAGCCACAGAAGAAGTTCAGAAAATGAAGGGCATTTTTTTTCCTCAAGCCTTTCCTGGCTTTTGTGTCTTAACAATGACCTAGAAGGGTCACCTCATGGAATCAGATGATAACACAGTTTTCAGGGGGACGAGAGCTAAAGAATCATTGTTCTAAGTTGGCTATAAAAATGTTAGAATACTGTGGGGCCATGCGGGTGCTCATAGCAGAACCGCTAATCTGGAGGTATAAATTGTCCCCAAATTGCAAATAATTGTGGGTGAGAACAAAGTTACATAGGTTAGCCACCAGATTGCTGTGATAACATCAGGAATGGTGTTCCTGAGAGCTTGTTGTCTGTCTTCTTGTGGCATATTGGTATAGAGGGTCTCTATGTCCATGGTGGCAAGGATGGAATTGTCAGGAAGGTTTCCAATGTTTTGTAATTTCCCCAGGAAGTCAGTGGTATCTCGGAGATGGCTAGGAGTGCTGGTGGTGTAGGGTTTGAGGAGGGAGTCTATGTAGCTGGACAGTCCAGTAGCAAGGCTGCCAATACCTGAAATGATACCATCAATCTCAACCTTGACTATTCTACACAAGAAATACATTTCCTGGATACCACAGTACAAATCACTGATGGCCACACTGACACCACCCTCTACCAGAAACCTGCTGACTGCTACACTTACCTACCTGCCTCTAGCTTCCATCCAGCTTACACCATACGATCCATCATATGGCAAAAAAACCAAAACAAAACAAAACACTACAACCTCTTACCAATCAGTTGAAGTAACAAAAGTCACTGAAGTGCTCTTCATTTTCATTCATGTTGCCTAGGCCTTCTTTTCCCATGGTCTGTCCTCTGCCTGTATTTTTGCTTCCAATTTTCACACTGAAGTCGCCCATCAAAATCAACATATCCTACTTTGTTTTCTGGTTCACCACACTTTGTAGTTTCTCATGGAAGTCTGTTTTACATTCCTCAGCTGCTTCATTGGTTGTTGCATAATGTTGCACAATTAGTACCTTTCACACTTTGGTGTAGAATCTGGATGTGATGATACTGCTGTCCATTCCATTAAACCACCAGATTCTTCTCTTCAGAACATAAAGCCCACACACTCTGTGTGTGGTGCACCCTCTTCTTTGTGTCATGAATAGATGTGGGTTTCACCTGTTGCCAGGCATAGCTGCCCAGATTGTGTCTATCTTGTCTCACACAAGCCCAAATCTGCCAATTTGTACTGTTTAATCTCCACTGCAATCTGTGCTGTCTTCCCTGCTTGATACATGGTCCAAACATTCCATGTACCAGACTGGATGGTTGTCCTGGTGAGAGAAGAGCCATCTGTGGGGCAGCTTCCTTTCAGCTTTCCCTACCATGCTTCATACTCTATCCAAGAAGTTTTTCAGCTCCTCCCAAGACTCTTGTATTTGTCGGGTTTTTTGTAGATGTTTGTGTACCTTTTTTTTTTTACAGATAGGGTTTTTAGCCCTAAGCCAACCCCTTTTACCTCAGGGAGAGGTGATCCAGATTTGTCTGGGCTCTACCCTTTGACCTGTCCAGTTTGGGTGACCCTTCCAGGAGCTGTAGCTCCCGCTGGTGTAGCTCCTGCTGATATAGCTCGCCAGATCCTTGAGACACACAAGGCACCTCACCATGACAAAGAATGGACCATGAGATAGCCACTACTGTACCATCCCTTTCTTTCCCTTCTGTTCAGAATACTCCAAAAGATCTCAGGGAGACCTTGTAGCTCCAGCATGACCATGACAAATCTGATATACGTATTTATTTGCATGGCAGAATGTCCTCCAATCACTCTGTGACTAATTCCACAATTCTACAACTCCTCTCACAAATACAGGTCAAATAATTAATCCCCAATGTACAGTTACACCATCTGAAGGCCAGGCTCCTTCATAGTTTGGGGGTTCAAAGATCACCTGTTCAGAGGCAATAAAAGAGATTATCTTGAATAGGGAATGTGACACAGCTCAACACACTTACCTCCAAAAATGGACAAGATTCCAAACGTGGTACACCACCAATCTTGTCAATGAGCATTCCTTTACCACCCATCCTGGAATGTGCTTTTTTTCATTTAAAGAACTGAGCTTATCCAACAGCTTAATTCATGTACCCTTAGCCACCATCACTACTTTTCACCCTGGTATGGCAATCACTCATTTTTAATCCCCCCTCACCATGAGGATTCCAGAAGGGCCTCCAGAATCTTTACACTCACATCTGGGATCCCACTCCAGTTTGAGAGTGTGTTCTCATATTACTTACTAGACTACTTTTCAAACCAATAACAACATGCTTTTACATTAATTTATATTCACTTACCTTTGAAACTAGACTTTCTTGTAGCTATCATCTGTGCCAAACATGAGGAGAAAATGTCCTGATCATGGCATGCAATCCATACATGATAAAGATATGAATGCCTTAAGTCCACATCCAAGATTCTTAATCAAGGTTACCATCCTCCTTGCATCTAAATCAACTAATCCGCCTTCCTTATTTTTTTCCATAGCCACAGAGCAACCAACAGGAGGTAGCATTGCACACCTTGAATGTCAAGCAAGCACTAGCCTTTTTGCCTGGACAGAACTAGACATTTTAGGTGATTGCTACATTTAATCCTCTGAATGATAGAAAGATCAAAAGGTACAGCCATTTCTAAGCAATGTCTTTCCAAGTGGCTATCACAGCTTATCTCACAGCTACTACACAATCAACAGTGTCCTCCTGAAACTTGAGGACACTCACCCAGCTCTATCTCAAATTGATTGCCTTTCTCAACAATGACCAAATGGCTGACATTTTTAAAGTGGCCACATGGGCATATACAGACATGTTTAGCTATTGATACACAATTACTCTTGAAGCAGTATTAGGTGCCCCACTAAGACACACTGTCCTATCATCCACACTACGTGCCATTCAGTTGGACCACACAGCACTATGTATAAATGCTGCTCATGGTGTAAGATGAGGAGGGTCATGTATGTAGTCCAATGGGCACTGCTACTAAAGATATCTGATTCCAGATGCGGGGGAGGGGAGCTGCACCTTGGTTGGAGTACCTATAAGGGGGCTAATCTGAAAGAATCTCAGTTTCTTCCCAGAAACAACAGGAGTCCTGAGGCACCTTATAGACTAACAGATATTTCGACCAGGATGACTTTCTCTTTCTGAATATATGTAAATCTTAACATCTCAGAGTGAGGAATTAATTAACAGTATTTTCAATGAAGAAAAGCAACAAGATTATTGAGTTGAATTGTCACTATGATAAAACTGGATGAGACACAATAGGTTATTGGCATAATTTTTTAATGTCTTGATCACATATTGCATTTATACCATTTGTAAAAGAAAACATGTCACTAGTTGAGAGGAACACTGAAGTCACTCCAGCCTGTAACTTCTGCCAGTGCCACGTAGCTGCTGAATCCTTTTGTGACAACTTGCCCAACACAATAACCAACAGTATCTCTCCTCACCTTCCCTCCCTCCTCGGTTCTGCCTCATTTAACAGCCTGCACCTTGCCTGTTCCGAACACAACGTCAAAATGAAATACAAAACCCATTTTTAAAGAGGGTTTTTTTATGACCCTTTTTGGTAGAAGAAAAAATTTGATTCATTGCTATGTAATTGGTTTCAATTGTTATGATAGAAGTATTGAAATTGCTTCCAACAAAACTGAAAAGACTCTTCCACTTACTTAATAGAATGGTCTTGCACAGTAATATTTTTCTCGTGCTATAAAATTAATCTGACAAGGATGTTACATTGTGCTAGGGAGCTGAGAAAGGCAGTATCTAGGTAAACAGTTTTCACCTAACTAAAACTGACATTCAACATAAATGTTTAGCTTCTCAAAACTTTGTATTTTTAATTAGTGTAATTTATCATTTTCTATGTATTTGTTCACTAATTCATTCTACTTGCTGTTCTCCAGCTGATGGTGAAATCTCAGTTCAGTTTGACTGGAATTAAGCTATTTTCACAAATAATTTATCTTAAAAAAGTCCAATGGGTGTGAAGTACGTTAAATTTGGCTAGCCCTTGCTAAAATGAAGCATCTAAAACAAATGTGTCATCTTTCACCACTTTGTTTTCTCCATAGACTGGGAACTAAAGAGGATAATAGGAGGAACAAGTCACGTGTGTTTGTGTGGGCATACGTGTGTGCATGCCCTTGTCTTAGTCTATATTTTTCCATCCCTCATATAGGATCTTTCTTGAAAACAAGTGACCTTCAGATCTTCTTAGATATGTTTGTGCCATTTTATTCTTTCTGAAAAATATTGTGTCATGAACTGCCAGAAATGACAGGTTTTTGTTAATCGTGATGAGAAATACAACTGTTACTGCTAGCAGTATGTTATGAGAAGATTATGTGAGACAGTTGCATATGAATATAAAAGTTAGGAATAGACAAATATGTTCAAATGAGAGAGTTTCCCAAAAATAAAAAACCTGAATCATTTTGATTTAAGGCTAGTAGGTTCCCCCCCTCCAAATCTTTGTGTTCCATTTGGAACAGTAAGCAAAAGACCTTGACTACAAAAGAAGAAGCTGTCTGAGGCCAGGTCTACAATAGACATTAAAGTCTATTGTAGATATGCAGTTCTAGCTACAGCATTACGTAGCTAGAATCGACTTACCTATCAACTGATCTGGCCATCCACATAATGGGAGGTTAATGGGAGAAACTGTCCCAGGTTGATTTTCTGGGTAGTGAAGATATACCCTAAGATTTCCTTGTGTAATTCTGTAGCATCCCTTCTTGTATCAGAACCAGTTGAGAATTCACAATTCTTTTTTCTCCATTTTCTAAGCATCAGATACTTTCTTACTATCTAGCAATTATTTTGAGAAGAAAGGTGGACAATGACAAAAATGACAGAAGAATCTTTTGTCCATTGGTTCACCCAAAAGTGTGTAAAGATAATTTGATTTTCCTGAATGCAAACCAGTGTAAGAGATGTCATGAAGACAGTCATCTTTCAAATTTCTCACCCAGAAAACACCCCAATAGGTTATTTCTTTATTTCTTTGGCTACATTTGCCCTAGAAAGTACTTTCAAAAGATGTTTCGAAAGAAGGTCTCCTTTCCAACTTCCCCATGCAGTGTCTACGCACAAAACACTTTCTTTTGAAAAGACTTTTAAAAGAATGTGTCCCGCCTTCCAAATTCGCTTTTCCATTCCTATTTCAGGCTCTTTCAAAAACGAATGTGTGTAGTTACTCTGCAACCTGCTATTTTGAAAGAGGGGGGTACTCCATGGTGCTGGCCTGCTGGAGCACAGAGATGCTCTTGCCAGCACAAGCTGGGCTCTATGGGCTTTGCATCTGGCAATGTTGAAAAATGCAGGGACCCAGATACCCCATGGCAGGAAGCTGAGAGTGTACTGGCAGCAGGAAGAGCATGAACCTCCTCCAGCATTCCCTTGCAGTGACAGCAGACCACCAGCAGCCATCCCCTACCCAGCAGCATGGCCAGCAGCCAGGAGCTCTGTCCTGACCAGAGACTCCCCACAGACCACTCCGAGGCCTCGCAGGAGCCTAGCCAGATGCCCCAAAGAAGGGGTCCCTTCCTGGCTGGAGGCCGAACGTAAGGACCTCCTCAGACTGTGGGGACAAGGAGAGCCTCCTGCACATGGTTGGCCTTTGCCAGAACGCCACATCATTCACCTGCCTGTCCAACAGCCTGATGTCCTGGGGGCACCTAAGCCACATGCCTGAACAGGTCTGCTCCAAGGTAAAGGAGCTCAGGCAGGCTTATCACCACACTCTGGATGTGGTCAGGCACTCAAGGGCAGCACCCACCAGCTGCCCCAACTTTGAGGAGCTGGACTGCCTCCTCAGGGTGAAATAGGCAGCCCTCCCAGTTGCCATCCTGGACACCTCTGCATCAGAGCCAGAGCAGGAGCTGGAGCCAGAGACAGTGGACCTGCTGGGACTGTTGGGTGCCAGCATTCCCTGGCCAAGGGAGCAGGATATCCATGCAGGAAGCAATGGTGAGGGATCCAGTGATGGGACTCTCATCATCACCATCCCCTCCAGGATGTTGAGCCAGGATCCCTCCACCTGGGCCTCACCTGAGTTCCTGGAGGGACCGCCAGGTAGATACTTGGCATTCCGGATGCTCCTGCGCATGGGGAGGGGGTGCCTGCCTCTGCCACAGCTGACAGCAGGCTGCTCACTTGGCTGCCATCCCCAGTCTGGACACACCCTGGATGTCTGTGCTCCCCAGGCCTTGAAGGGAGCCATGTGCAGCAATCAGCACCTGCCCTTTGGACAGCACTACTGTCCGCTTGCACTGGGAGGGAAGGCAGGGCCTGACCAACCTTGGCATGACCCCCATTCATACAGGGAATCCTTTGCATACAGGATCCCACTAAGCCCCTGGGTCACCAGTCAGGAGGTGCAGAGGTGGTGGCAGGGGGCAGGGGGCATGGCCCCCAGGGCCAGGTCATAGGACCAATGGTCCATCCCTCTGTGCCTTTCTGTCTCCACAGATCCACATTCTGAGGGCCAGCTGAGCCCCATCCATGCTCAAAAGAGCCCCAGAGCAGATAGTGAGGGGGCCAGGATACCCCTACCTCCCATACCCATACAAGGCCACCACTGGAGCATGCACCGGTGCCACCAGGAGGAGGAGGCCACCACCACCGACACAGCCACCCCCATCCTGGTGCACCTGGTGACACGGCAGCCCACCCCTGCACAAAAGGCTCATGCTTACTCACCACATTATTGTGGGGAGTGCAGCATGCCCCCACTATGGCTGGCACGTTGTGGAGGCTGACTGCCAGGCATATTAGGAGGCATTGAAAACATCCCTTCAGGCTCCCAAATGTCCACTGGGCTGTGTTCCAGGCTCGGTTCAGGTGTTCATTAAAAAGGTTCTGGGTGGGGTCAGCATGCCCCATGTAGGACTACATGAGCCATGAGTGCAGGAGGTATGTGGTATCAGCCATGATGCAGGTGGGCATGGTCAGGTCCCTGCCTGGGAGCTCCTGCAGGGGGGATGTAGGTCCCCCCCTACATTCTGTGTCTGAGTCAAGAGTTCCAAAACACCTGGCCGTCCTGGGCTTGCCTGAACAGGCCACACAGATGTGCTTGGAATGCCTGTTGGCATCCATGAGGGCCTGGAGCACCATGGAGTGGTACCCCTTGTGGTTGATGTAAGCACCCATGCTGTGATCCAGGGCCCAGATGGTGATGTGGGTCCCATCCAGCACACCAAAGCAGTTAAGAAGCCCAGTTCTGTGAAATCCTCAAGGGAAATGTTGAGATCCCCAATGCAAATGACCCAGTGAAGAAGGATGGCATTGATTGCCCTGATGACCTTCATGGTGTGAAGGGTGAACAGCCCTGTGAGTGCATGGTTGGGTGCTCAGCATCCCCCCTACCCTCTGGGGCCTCTCTCCCCATTCCCTCCCCTCAGGGCCCACATCCTGAGTCCCCAAGGGTCTCCCTTGCCTGGGAGCCCCCTTCCCCCTCCCCATGGTGGCTTTGTGACCCGAGCATGGCTTACCTACATGTGGAGGGCCCTGATGGTGGTCTTGCCCACCCCAAAGTGGTGGCCAACTGACCAGTGGCTGTTTGATGTGTCCAGCTTCCAGAGGGCAATGGCTACCTTCTTCTGCAAGGGGAGTGCAGCCTGCATCCAGGTGTCCTGGTGCTGGAGGGCTGGGGCAAGCTAGTGTCATAGCTCCAGAAATATCCACTTGATCATGGGGAAGTTCTGGAGCCAGCAGTCATCATCCCAGTCCCCTAGTACCAGCCAGTCCCACTACTCACTGCTGGGGAGTAAGCCCACAGGCGCTGGATCACCTGAGGGAGGGGGTGCGGGTGTTGCCCCACAGATGCTGCCTGCAGAAAGGCAGCTGTGTGGGTGGGTCCCCAGAGCCACTGGTGGATGGTCACTACCAATGTGGCCATCAGGCTAACCATGGCCTTGATGAGGTCGATATGGGGGAGCTACTGGGGGTCCATAGTTTGCCCCAAAGTTGCTGTTCTGCATGGTCAGGGTCTGCAGTGCTCTGGATGGCAAAGCAGCCCTCAGCGTGTGCAGGGCAAAGATGTTTGGGAGGGGCCCTTTAAGGGAACTGCTGGCTGTGGCCCCTGGAAGGGCTTTCTCAGCCATTTGACCCTGTCCACCGCCTAGATGTGGGTCTGTGACTAAGGATTCCTGGTGATCATTTTACTTCTCCTTGTCACTACTTGCCCATCACTGCAAGACTTTATAGGGAGGGATGAGGAGAAAGTTCTGTGTGCAAGAAGCCTGTGTATGAACAGTTTAACGTGGAGCAGCTGTTGTTACCAGATGCCACACAGATCTTCAAAGAAGAGACAAGGAAGGGTTCACCCCCTTGCAGCTTTTGTCCACCTTTACAGCCATTCAGATGTGATCTTACTTCATCTTCCTGTTCTCCTGTTGAGGTCTTATTTGGTTGAGCTTTGGGTGCATTTTGTTTGGTATGTTTTTGACCTTACCATCATGGGTGACCCCACCAGGAGTATAGGACTCCAGATGGCGCTGGTCTTAGGGTCTAAGTTCAAATGAAAGCGAAACATTAAAATTAAGTGAAATTTTATTTTAAACACATTTTAGTTTAACAGCATCCCTTTCATGGACATTTATCACACACATGCTTAAATGCCAAGTCTTTAATCAGTATTCAAGGTCTTTTAAGAATCATAATTTCCAAAATAACAGCTGAAATTCACAATCTTTCTGTGTGATAAAAATAATGAAAGAGATTGTAGATTTAATTTTAGAAATTCTAATATTTTGTATTTTAAAAGTAATTGACATCCACTCTGATTAAAAGTTAGATTTCTAAATTCAAAAACTGGGAAACTTTTATAGCACTTTTTTTCTTGGTAAGACGGGAAAAATTCTGCTTGGTGTAATAATATGCCATGAGCATTCATACTGTGCTTATTTAAAAAAAACAATCACTTTGACTGGTGAAATGAAAAAAAATATAATAATCCTGGGATATTTCACGGGTCCCAAAAGATTCTTCTGATAGATCATATGGAAAAATGGCACAGTCTCTTTAAGACTAAATCCTGAGATTGATTTATCCTTAGTGTCTACTCAATAGGAAAGAGAAGCATGTTTTCTACTCCTCTTCCTCTGTTATGGCTCTTTTAAAGCGAGCAATACTACTGACTCCATCTTGACAATATGTAGCAAATTAGCCAGGAGAAAAATATCAGTCCAAGCAGTTTATTATTTTACAGAGCCAAGCAAGAGATAGAGAGTATAAGTATCTAATGTTAAAGTTTGTCGGGAGAGATGTTCTGCCGACAAGCCAAGTTTTGTCTACTTGAACAATCCACCTGAATGCTACATTCTCAAATGTAGGTTCCTCATAAACAAAATGTCACCTCATGTGAAACAGTAGTGAAAAACCCTATTAACCGAGTCAAATACTCAGGAAATAAGACAATATATACAGTCAAAACTAATCAGAGATCATTTCATAAATCTGTGTTTTTTTAGAGCTGTTTGGCATTTCTTCTTGAATATTCTCTTTAACTCAATATGAAACATTAAGCACATACATACAGAATATGGCAAATTAGCATAAAATAGTTTGTCATCTATGTTTTTAAAACTGAAGTCTCATTTTCATAAACAGTGGGCATAAGAGTGGGAGCCATGACACAGGTGAACCTGAAGCTGAGTCAAGTGATTACAATACACTGAAGGGCAAACTTCTACTGGTCAGTAAAATAGGCACATTTTTGAGGAGCTCTTGCTTTTAATTTAATATGGGAATTTACTTCTTTTGGAAACACATACCATGTGAGCGAAAATCTTCCTAAATTCTAAAAAGTTATAGTAGCCAATTATATCATATCCTAAGGCAACTACTAACCAGAGAATACAGAATTGCTTACTCTGTGTTCTTGCTTCAACTCAAGCAGGTGCTCTAACCTATTTTGGATGGCAGCAGCCCAAGTAATACTACTGTGATGTATGAATTCAACTCCTGTGATATTTCTCTATAATCTGCTTTCCAGATGGAGACTCCTGTACAATACTATGTAATGCATTGGAGATTTTCACTAGCAGCTTGAGCTGACCAGTTTTTTTTTTTCCATTTTTTTTCCTATTAAAATGTAACATGTTGTTGAAACTGAGGTGTTTCGCAGACATACCTTGCTTTCAATGAAATGTTGTTAGAATAATTTCTCAGATACTGGATGGAATTTAGAGCAAAAACCATGTCACAGATCAGAGAGATGATTAGTATATTTTGGGTGTACAACACCATGTTCCAGTCCTTGTTTTGCCTGATTCCAGGACTGGTTTGAACCTGGAGCACCCATACCTTAGGAGTATTAGCTGTTTTGGGTGGTTCTTTAGTGAGATTTTTTTCCTATACATTTCTAAAGGGCTTTTTTTCAAACTGTACTTGAATGAAAACAAACTTCAAAAATAACAAGAAGTCCTGTGGCACCTTATAAACTAATGTGGAGGTGTGAACATCAAGAGAGGAGAAACCAGGTCACATTAGCTGTTGATATGGGTCACATCATCCATGACTGAATTGCCCTTTGTCAACTCTGGGTCTCCTCTTGACTGGGACACTCTCCTTTTCATGAGCCTATCAGTTTCAACCCTCCTCTGGAACTCCCACTCATTCATCTGATGAAGCGGGTCTTTGTCCACGGAAGGTTATGCTCCAAAACATCTGTTCGTCTATAAGGTGCCACAGGATTTCTTGTTGTTTTTCAAAAATATAGGTTCTTGTTTTCTGGCAAGACCAATTAGCAATGCTTTACTGTGAATGTGTAGAGATTATGTTGTGTTTATGGTAAGCTCTTGCTGAAAGAATTTAAACACTTCTAACGTTCTTTTCTTCATTCCTGACAAAAACAAAAAACAGCCAAACTATAATTGGCAAAAGGATCAGCTGACTCCAAGTACCTGAGCTATGTCTCTGTGCATGAAGTCTCTAACTTAGCAAAACTGAACCCAGAACCCACAATTATACAGTGAACTTCTGATGCACTTCTTAGCTCAAAGGACCAGAACTGCAGCAGATGAGAGTTAAAAATAGTTGGAAGGCCTATTTTGTAGTAAAATTCAACAAACCCCATACTGAAATGGGGGACAAAATACTAGACAGAACAGCAATTGAAGTAAGATGTTCAACACAACACAATATGTAAGCAATTTAGGAAAAAACAAACAAAAAACAAATGCCACTAACGAGGTAAAAGAACAGAGTAAAAGCATGAGTGGACACCTTTAGAATTTGGTACTACTTTGAAAAAGTACTCAAATGCAGTTAAAATTAACTTCATATTTGTATGTTGTATTACATATGTACAGTTTACATACACATATGAAGTGTTTTCCCCCTATTTACCAGTTCTACCAACGCACCTGGGCTCTGAGAGGCATACTGGGTTCTTTTCTTTTCATAGATCACCATTAGTACCAAAGATTCTAGAGGTCAAATGACTTGCTTATGCACATTTGTTAATCCCTTCTTCATCAAATCTAAATGGAGCTTCAGAGGGCCTATTTTCTGCCTGTGTGCTGATTATGTATGAAAAACAAAGATCCCATATTTATTTTCAGAACCCAGAGTTTGCTATGTTGTCACTGAGGATAAGCATCAATAGTTCAGATTTTCCTTTCCTGTCCTGCTTCTGTGGGGCTAGAACTCTGAGTTTAAGGTGGAGGTAGGAAGTGAAAGGATCTCTGCACCTGACACTTTTCTCATCATATAGGTAAAAAATTTCTGAACTTCAGATAGGAGTGTGTACAAGTGTAATCCACACACCCACGTGTGGTTAGCTGTCTGATGTAGTGGTATCTAGACCACTTCACAAACAAAGAATAAGTATCTTCTACAGCCTAAGCTGAGAGTTAGCTTGCCCTTAACTCAACCTGTAGCAGAACCAGCATAAAACTCCCATGATCCTGCATTCAAGCCTGCCTGAGAGTAGCTAAAAGTTGGGGCTTGTCCAGGGTGTCAACTGGGTCCCCAAAGCATGGCGGACACTGCCTCATGTAACCCACACATCTATGTGTGCTTGACTGTCCCATGCAGTGGTACTGAGACCACTTCACGGAGAAAGAATAAGTGTTCTATGCAGCCTAAGCTAACAGCCAGCAGGCCTTTAGCTCAAGTTGTAGAGATACCTGCATGAAGCTCTTGCAGTTGCAGGTTTGAGGCTGCCTGAGGGCAGTGATGCTAGCCAGTGGTGCTGAACTCTGGATAAAGATGTATAGTTGGTGCTGAGATTTGGGCAGCTGAGGGGTATTTTGAGCTGTGGTACAGGAGAGATTTTTACCAGAGAGGAAGCTTTTGAGTAGTGGAAGGAAGCCAAGGGAACATGTACGTGTAGGGGGATGGGTTTGTGTCAACTGACTGTGTAGCTATGCATGGGTGAGGACAGTCAAGCGTGAAATGAGGATAACTAGTAAATTATATGGAAGGAGAGGGATGACAGTAATAGTGGAAAACAATCAAGTGAAAACTTCACTTCTAAACTTTTCTGGTCTCTGGAAGTGCATCACCTCACATCTACTGAGTGTCAAGCTTCCAGCTGTCTCTTGGGAAAGATCCATATGAAAGATCCACTGTCAGACCGGACCCTGGGCTGCAGTGCCATGTTTATCAGTTATGATTACTGTCACAGGCGTGACATAGGTAGAGTACCCCCAGTTCTCTTCCCTTCAGAAGCAAAGACAGTGGTAACCGGTGACCTAACAAGCTTCTTAAGGCAAAGTGGAACCAAAGCAGATCAGAGAAGAAGGCAGTTAAAACAATAAATAGGCTATTCTTGACGAGCTTATTGGTATCTATATCTTCCACATTGGAATTTTTGTCTGTCTGGTGGTGAAGTGGCCTTTAATATTCTCTGACATGTGTCTTCTATGTCCTTTCTCCCAAAAACAAGCTCACAGCACATGGGCATGTTAGAGTATTTGCAGTCTCTGTCCTCAGGCATATCCCTACAAGTACAACTGAATCATAGTAATAGGCCTTGGCTTATCTCAATGGGCTCATTGTACAGATCATTGTCCTTGATGGACTCTTTAGCCGGCTGCATAATGGTAATGCCAATCCAGGGGAGCCACCCGGATGCACACAAAAGATCTGAGATATCAAAATAAAAAACACACGTATAACAATACAGAAATGATACAGTGATACATATTATCAAGTTTACCATATTTAACAAATAATAAATTTTCCACTAATACTTTCCATGGAATATATTGCATAAGATTCATCCAACTTTGTAAATGTTCTCCCCTATGCCATAAAATTTGCACCAGTGTGCTAAATTCAACCTGGATATCAACAAGTAGCCAATGTAGATTTCTGAGTACTGGCATTATGTCCTTATAGCAAGATGCCTTAAGTGACATGTGAGACACTGTCTTCTACACCAGTTTCACTTTTCAAGTCAAAGATAATTATAGCCATACTAGAAGATTTACCTGATGTTGCATGGGGGCTCAGGTCAGGGCAGGGCATGGGTTTGCAGGAGGCAGGGCAGGGGGTCGGGGGCTCAGGGCAGAAGGAGGGGAGTCAGGGTGGAAGGTGGGGATATAAGAGTAGGGCACTGTGGGGGGCATGAGCAAGTAGGGAGAATGGGGGGCTCAGGGAAGGGGATGGGGTGCAGGAGTGAAGGCAAATGGTTGGGAGTTGTGGGGGGACTCAAGAAAGAGAGTGGGAGGTTCAGGGCAGGGAGTAGGGCTGGCCATTGATGTTCCTCCCTGGGTCTAGCTTAAGGCAGCAGGATCCACTGCCCAGCCACTGGCATTGCTCCTGCCAACTGGCAGCTGTTGCCCTGGGGTGGCAATGGCCATGCCGCCCAGCTGGGGGCTGCTCAGTCGCCTTCCAGGGCTGTTGGGGCATGCTTGCTTGTTGCCCCCTGTGCTCATTCTGGACTATAGCTGTCCTTGCTATCAGACCCCACCCTTTCTGTTTGACAGGAAACAGTCACATTTCATGCATATTCCATTGTCCTGGCAACACCAAACTCTGACCTTCTTTAAGTTATGATAAGAGGATACTGCATACGGAATTTGGTGGTCCTAGATCTTACCATTTAGGAGAGGGAAAACAGTTCTGTAGCGCTTCAAAAAATAATTTATTGGTGATGAGTTTTTGCGGGCAGACCCACACCTTCAGATCTGGAAAATGTGACCATTTAGGAGGAGTTCTTGAACAAACAAGCTCACACGCAGACACAGACAGGCAGAAAATTACATAAACTCTCTCAAATATATAATAGATGCAGAATATCAAGCAATACTCTAATCTTCAAATACAAAGACATAAATGGGTTACATCCAAGAGAAATAATTGTATGTCATGACTACATGCAGTTCAGAAAAATCATCCTGGTCTTTGGACCTACATAATAGACTCACAGCTCTTGCTAGATAAATAAACTCGAAGATAGAAATCAAAATGTTAACATCTCTCATAATTACTGTAATAGCTGCTTCTGAACATGGGCAGTTTGAACTGTCATTCTACACTACGTACAGTAACTAATAGCACCCATTTCTTCATAACATAATTGTACATCTGATCAGCTGTTTATATTAGTCAATAATTATCTCTGCTTTCTGGGTATTCGCCAGGCCATGTCACTTTATTTTTTTACTTATCCCAGTGGGTAACCAGCTACTTTAAGATATGCCCAAGAAGACCACCAACAGAACACCACTTGTCATCACCTATAGCCCCCAACCCAAACCCCTGCAATGGATCATTAAATATCTACAGCCTATTCTGGATCAGGATGCTACACTCCAGAAGGCTCTAGGTGACAGGCCTAACCATCAGTGGACCTAACCTTGTTAGTTACAAGATCAAAGGCACATTCTCATGCACTTCCAGCAACATTATATATGCTATTATGTGCCAACAATACCCTGACACTATGTACGTTGAACAGACTGGACAAAACCTTTGCCAAAAACTAAATGGGTGCAGAGCAGACATCAAGAAGCTCAATACACATAAGCCAGTCAGTGAACTTCAATAGAGTGGGCCATTCTGTTAAAGACCTGAGAATTTGTGTCCTGCAACATAGAGAATTTAACAACAGATTAGAGCAAGAGATTTCTGAGTTAGAGGACATATTCAAATTTCACACTTTAACACGTGGTCTGAACAGGGATAACAACTACCTCACTCATTACAAGGACTGCTTCCCTTCCTTTGATGCTTGTAATTATCTCAGACAGGAGAACTAACATCCCCCACCTCTCGCCCCCTTTCTTCTGTCCCATTTGATTTGTCAGTTTTTATTGCATTTTTTTTCCTTTTTGGTCCTCTATGCTTATGTGTCAGTCTGTATTGGAAATGAAATTGATCTGAAGAAGTGGGTCTGTTCCACGAAAGCTCACCACTGAATAAATCTTTTGTTAGTCTTTAAAGTGCTACATTTCTGCTGGTTTGTTTTGTTGGAGTACAGACTAACACTGTTACTGTTACTCTGTTACTACACAATTCATTTATATTTTAAGTATATTTTATGGTACTATAATGTCCTGTCATCTGAGCTGAATTTCTGAGGGAACGATCATGGTATCCGTATTTACCACATATTAATGAGAGTGAAGGTTCAGTCTCATCCATAATTAAACAAAATAATTGCTTTTTGCATCCCATATACAGTCCTAAACTTGTCACTGCAGCATCTTGCAGGAACTCTCAGTAAGTTATTCTACTCTACTTCTCTTAAAATGTCACCCTCCCCACTTCGCCACACTCACTGCCAACCTGCATTAAAGAAGATGGGCTAGAGATTCTCTCTAGCACTGAAGTACACAGCATGAGAGGAGACGACGATTCATCATGTTACTGCTTCCTGATTCTCAACCCTGATTTAAGTGAGTCTTATGCCAACTGAGTATTGAAACAGTGGAATGGAAATATGCCCTGCCACTCACACTCTTCCTATGCCAGGAAGTGAGAACAATTGACATGGGGGTCACTTTAACTGATTTTATGTAGGTGAGCCTTACACAGCACCATTAGTCAAAGACCAAATATATCGTCTTTACACCCACAGAAGTGATGCATAGTAGAGCTGAGAATATGGTCCAATAACTCTTCTAGTTTGAAAATCAATTTTTGCTAGTTTATTGCTTTGCTGACAGTCCTTGACCTTAATGAGGTATACAAGTTCATTTTTCACACACTGCTTCGTGTTTAGTAGAGTTCTAGTTCATCAAAGGCTTATTTGGTACTTGGCTTTCTATGTATGTACTTCCAACTCTTTCAGCTCTTGATTTCTTTAGGAACGATTGCAGTCGTCCTACTGACCTCTGTTCTTTTCTGTCCTTACTTGTTTCTGGACTTTGAAAGTCTTTCTCCTATTTGGGAAAGTAGAAGGAATACCAACTTTTTAAAATTTTGTATAGTTTGATTTCATTTTCCATTGTATTTCTTGATGCTCAGTTAAATATGAGACAACAGACGCTATCTTGGAGAATAATATGAATGAAAAACATATCCTATTAGGTAACAAGCAGTTATTTAACCTTTTAAATGTGTATTTTTAGTTCAAATTAACTTATTGTATTTTATGGCACTATGTTCCCGCTCTTTCTCTAACTACACAAAAAGGAATATAATTTCATTAGCAGCAGTGCAGCGCAAAAAGATACCCTGCATAAACAAAGTTTAAAAGATAGGTCAAGAAATATTTTTGTCAAAATAAATTATATTAATTAATCAGGTAGAACAATACAGTCATAGCAGAGTTTGTATACAGTGCCTTAAACTCCACAAGACATATGAAAAACATGGGGAAGAACATGACTTTTACGTTAAAGTTACCAGATTGCAATCTCTGAAGACATGAAATATAATAAGGAAAAACTGAATATGTTTCAATAGCTATGTTGTTATAAACCTGCCAAATAATTTCCGTCAGTGTTAATCTTTTGCTGTAAATTTGAGGTCATTTCTTGTTACTAAAGGTAATGTTTTAAACTTGTCACTTTCATTTCAAAGATTTCACATCACTTTACAATGGAAAGTAAATATTGTTTTCAACATTTTTCAGATGGGGAAACTAAAGAACAGAAATATAGTGGCTCGTATACAGTGATGTTGGCAAGGGGAACCAAATCAAGGTTTTCTGAATTCCAAAATGTATTCTGCTCCTGTAGAACTTGTCCACTAATTAGAAGATGTAATTTAAAAGGGTTAGACAATTCCATGAAAAATAATCTTCTTCTCTGTATAATAGCTAATGTCTATGGGTAACTAAAATTTTAATCCTGCAATATGTTATTTCGTTTGATACTTTATATCATTACATAGGTTGGACAATGACTGATTTTTTTCCCCTCCATGTGCACAGGTAAAGAAGACACTAACATGAAAATATTAAGTATAATAATGAATACTAATACCAATTTTAAGGTTCAATGAGTTATAAAAAGAACACTGGTATTTACTTTTCCTTAGGGAAAACATGAACACACACATAAAACAAACCTGTAGATAAAATGTTGAGATGAAAATCTGCTCTTATGTCTTCCAGTGCGTATCTGGACTTATTCAAGTCTCTTCAGCATATTATGGCTTAAAATGTAAATGTTTAGTAGCTGCATCAGAGCTCTGTTGCCAAGGTGAAGAACAAAATTTTTGTAGTGCTGCTGAAATAATTCTGATCACCTTGTTTTTAATCTTTCCCTGTAGGACTTTGGAGATGATGGGTCCTTGTACATTACTAAGGTTACCACAACTCACATGGGAAATTACAGATGTAATGCTGATGGCTATGACAATCTCTTTCAGTCTCATATTGTCCAAGTAAATGGTAAGGAAAGATGTCCTAAATGTTTAGTCGTAGGGTAGTCTCTAGATTTTTTTCAGTTTTTTTAACATTATTTTACAGCTAAATATAATAGTATAGACAGACAATATGTTTTTGTTCATAGCTTTCCTTCTCTGTATAATCTTGCAGGAAAACAAAGTCTAATCACAATATTCAGTGCTTCCAGATAATAATACATATTAAAAAGAATAATACAGAACCAAACACTTTCTTCTTTGTACTGAAGCCAGTAATATTGTTAACGCACATTATCACATGCTATTGCACAATAAGTATTTCTAAAAAAGTAACTCGGAAGAGCAACTTAATCACCATGCTGCACAATCTGTGAAAAAATATGTTTGCAGCTCTTTAACTTTCTAAAAAATATCAAGTATAACACACCTTCGAATTTCACAGATAAGTACACATTCTCCATCACATCAAATTGAGGACTTTTGTTTCTGCCCTAGCTTTGTGCCTTCGTGATCATTAAATTTCACATTGTGTTCCATCTCTCTCTCTCTCTCTCTCTCTCTCTGCTCCTTCATTGCTATCAGCCCTGAATTCTTGTTTGTCCACATCTTCCACAAGTATCTCAGCATTTTCTTCTATACTACCCAGTGCAGGTTGAACACCTTTCTAGAAGAAATGCATAAAACCCACTAATGTTCCTCCTTCAAATATCTTCTCATGCTTTGATGCCAACAAGAAGCCAGCCAGTTAGCTCTGACTAAACTAAGGGGAAAATGGAGTCAGATAGTATTTTTTTTAAAGATAAAGGTTAAATACAAAATTTGATCACATAGCAAGACTACCTAACTTCATGGACATACTAGTATGACATCCTCTTTCTCCACCACTTCTTATGTCTTGGTGGAACAAGGAACACATGTTTGCATAGTGCTCAGTAGAATAGAATCCTATTCTGATGAGAGGTATTGGGTGTTCCTATAGTACAAATAACAGTGTTTTACAGTTCTTAATGTATGGCATTTGAACCTTATTTAACACTCCTTGGCCGCGTCTACACGTGCACGCTACTTCGAAGTAGCGGCGCCAACTTCGAAATAGCGCCCGTCACGGCTACACGTGTTGGGCGCTATTTCGAAGTTGAAATCGACGTTAGGTGGCGAGACGTCGAAGTCGCTAACCCCACAAGGGGATGGGAATAGCGCCCTACTTCGAAGTTGAACGTCGAAGTAGGGCCCGTGTAGACGATCCGCATCCCGCAACATCAAAATAGCAGGGTCCGCCATGGCGGCCATCAGCTGAGGGGTTGAGAGACGCTCTCTCTCCAGCCCCTGTGGGGCTTTATGGTCACCGTGTGCAGCAGCCCTTAGCCCAGGGCTTCTGGCTGCTGCTGCCGCAGCTGGGGATCCATGCTGCATGCACAGGGTCTGCAACCAGTTGTCGGCTCTGTGGATCTTGTGTTGTTTAGTGCAACTGTGTCTGGGAGGGGCCCTTTAAGGGAGTGGCTTGCAGTTGAGTCCGCCCTGTGACCCTGTCTGCAGCTGTGCCTGGCACCCTTATTTCGATGTGTGCTACTTTGGCGTGTAGACGTTCCCTCGCAGTGCCTATTTCGATGTGGTGCTGCCCAACGTCGAAGTTGAACGTTGACGTTGCCAGCCCTGGAGGACGTGTAGATGTTATTCATCGAAATAGACTATTTCGATGTAGCGTGCACGTGTAGACGTAGCCCTTATAAGGAAAACTCCTGTTGAAACTTTGTCTGATTAAGCAATGTTAGATTGTTCCTAACAAACTATACATCAGTGGTCTGTTTATGAAAGTACTGAGCATCTGATTTGTTGCTGCTCCTCTTGTTTATTATTTAAATTGCTGTGGTACCTAGAAGCCCTAGTTCCATTGTTTCAGGCACTGTACATGCAAGTAACAAAGACATGGGCCTTGTCTTGAAGGGCTAAGACGAGACTACAGATAGAGAATGCACAAGGAAATAAGACAATAACATCAGTCCTCAAGACTTTAGTATGATTTGGTGGTGCTCTAGACTTCTGATAATCAGTCCATAAGAAATGTAGGACAGTATTGTGGAAACTATTTCATGTGTTTCTTGTCTGTCTTCAGAAGAAAACACTTTCCATTCAGAATGGGTGCTTGTACAATACAATATCCGCAGCTGAAATACTGAGTTTTGCATAGATTCTTGCAGTTGCACGATTTGTTCTTCAGCCTACCATTACTGTTTCTTAGCCATTCAAAATATATTGTAAAAGTACATGGTGCTGAAAGCAATATTTGCCTGTGCTACTACATGTCACTATCAGATTATTTAAAGCTACCCAAACAAATTGACTAGTGTACATTTTCTCTGCTGGCAGCTGCTGCTCTGACAGTAAACACTGGAGTGACCTCTTCTCATGCAAGTCTGGATAATGTTTTTCTTTAACCTGTCAGATCTAGCATGAGGATAGAATAAATCCTGACAGGCATTTAATGCCTGGGTTTGAAGGTCTTATTATTATATATGTGGACTATACCGTTACATATTCAATATAAGCATATCGTATATTTGAAGATACTGTTGGCAGAATTGTTTTCTTTCTGTTGTAGCATTCAAAAGAAGCTGTATGCTGACTAAACCATTAGAATCTGTATGTTGTCGTTCAACAGGACAAAAAATTAAATTTTATGTTCTGGTCTAATGAACAGCACTTCCACAGATTACATCTGTAGATCTAAATTGTAATGATCCTGGAAATGGACAAGATGGTCAGTACTCAAGATAATAACGAATTAATATAATGACATTTGTCTAACAGAAGAGTCAAAAGAAGGTTAATGAGACAGAGAATCTTAATTGATCTTACAACTCGTGTGAGGATAAATTGAAGACACTTTAATTAGATGTAAAGCAGTTTTGCAATACACATGTATGTTAATCCGTATTATCTCAGAAGTATTTTCTCTATATTTTGCGTTCACCAATTTGCCCAATTCTTCAACTTTTAAAAAAATATTATACCCTTTGTCTTACTTTGTGTGAATTAGGATTAAACTATAATTTTCTTTTACTACTTTGGTTCTGAATTGGAGTATTAAGTTTTAAAATTGTGCACCCCTTGATTAAATAATAATATAGATAATTGCTGCATAACAAATTGCATTTTGTGGACAGCATACAGTCTTTATTTTTATGTAATGTTTTACATGAAAATTATTTTAAGCCTTCTCAATATATGTAATAAACAGACAACTCATCACAAAAATGGGGGTTCCAGAATAATTATTTCACTAATTAACTATTCTTGGCACTCATATAGCACTTTACAATCTCAACGTGTTATAGAATCACTAAATAATCCTAATAAGAGAGAATTTAAATTTTTCTTCAAGTGATTGTTCAAGTCCATTCCACATTAGGTGTGTCTGCTTGCCAGGTGCGCCAGTGCTGGAAGATATCCTTCAGCAATACCCTGCTCTGGTCACCCCTGGAGTGATGCCTTCATGGAGCAGCATAGGGGATCCATGCCTTCCTCCCACCCGCAGTACTTTCTTGTTCTTAGTGACGGTACATGGAACTGCTGTGGCTTCAGCAGGTTTTGCTATTTCTTGTTCACTGCAATACAGTATTCTTTTGTAAACAGTTCTTTACAGTAGACCCTGTACTAGCTGTATTTTAGTTAGAGTTGGGAGAGATGTCGTTGTCCTCTACAGGACAGTCTAGGGATGGGGCATTCTCTGATCCCCAAACTTGAATGTGTAGGTATCTTACGCCAGTTAGTGACACACAACAGTTGCCTGAAGTGTCTCAGTGAAGGGCACGTTAGAGATAAATGCCAAATTTGCAAATCATTTAAACCCTGGACTGAAAAAGAAAGGGACATTCACTTGCAGGCTCATCTGATGGAATCAGTACTGACCCCAGCACCGCAGCAATGCTCGGACTTGGCCTCAAGCACAGTTGCTTCAGTAAGGAGTGTCTGCTGATGCCATCCTCCAGCCTCACCATTCCCCTTCACTGGCTCCCATTAAGAAGATTAAAGTGTCAATAAGGGGACATTTTTCAGCATCCTGTAAAGGAAAGGAGAAGTTGTATGGGGAGCCACCTTAATCAGGTAGTTATAATCCAGCTCAAGTGGAGCAGCCCATCCCTGCCCATCCCAACATGTCTGCTGAGTAATGGTGGCCTCCAGCTTGTGGAGGTGTCATGGGACCCAAGAGATGTTGCAGGATATAATGTGTCCATGGTGCCTCAGTCCATGTTAGGCTCCTTTTGGCATCTTCCCAGTGGCCCACTCACTGCCTCAGCATCCTGCCTGTCAGTTCTGTCCCATGTAAAGCCTTCAAGCCTCAGACTCTGGGAAGCAGTCACTGGTACTGTGGGACAGACCTCTTGAGGAACACACATGGGCATGGAAGTGAGCACTCTGTATCCCCAAGATCTTGACATGGATCCCAAGACCATTCCAGAGAATGGCATCATCAGCTAGTCTCCTTCCAGTTTCACTTTGGTCTTGACATTCATTAGACTTGTTTGAACTCTTGGCCCTGCTCAAGGTCCCACCACTCATCATATGATGGGAAGCATGGATTGTCAGGTTCCCATAACCAATCTAGCTAGACAGTTAATAGAAATCTCTTTCTTCTGTAACTGAATTATCAAGGATTTCATAAAAATTAGCAAGTGTATGTCTTCTCAACTGAGTGTCCCCCCTCCCATGATTGCACCCAGTCCCTGAAAATAAGACAGGGACATTCTGTATTCTTACTTGCCCCCTCCCCCCGCACTCTTCACTGCATGAAGGGGTGCAAACTGAGAAGAAAGAGGATAGAAAAGGGTAGGAGAAAAGATTTTTGTCTTCCGTCTTCACTTCACAGACATTGCCAACACAGGGGATGGCAGTGAAATATCATACAATGAACTTATAATGGAAACAGGAATCTCAACTAACTCTCCACCCACTGTTCCCTGTGGTTTTGGTGGGGTCAAAGCTTGAAGAAAGAGGATAGCAAAGGTTAGGAAAAAGATTGTATAGCTGAAATATCAAAGATTTTGCAAAAAGCAGCAGGCCCCCAAAAATATTTTTGGTGGTGGGGGTCGTGGTCTGCTGCTGCAGAGCCAATTTAGGTGTTCCTCTACCCCTGAAAATCTTAGCTGCTGAGGGATACTTCCCCCCAACCCTAGCGGCAGCAAGCCCCTGAATATCTTAGCCACCAGGGGAGACTTTCCTCTGGTGGCAGCAAGCCCCACAGGTCCTTGCTGGGGCATGGGGAGTTTTCAGTGGGGGACCAGGTGAAGTAATCCCTTCTGAATATGTTAACCACTGGGGGAGCCTTGCCCCCACCAGCAGCAGAAAGGCTCCAAAATATACTTTGGGGGCCAGTTGAAGTATTCCACCTGGTGACAGAAAGGTCTTAAATGTATATTTAGGGCTGGGAGCCAGTTGAAGTAGTCCCCCTGGATACCTTAGCAGCTGGGGGAGACTTCCCTGCCAGTGGCTGCAAGCCCCTGAAATTCTTTCCTGCTCTTGGAACTCTAACTCTGCACAAGCCAGGGCATGGTGCTCCTATGGTACATGGTCAGCACTGAAGAGTAGACACATATTTGTACTGAGTCACAGACTACCCATGTGATATGCTGAGCACAGGAAAGACCCCAACTGCATGGCGCATGCGGCGCCGGGGTGGGGGGGGCACAAATATAAACCACTGAGAAGTTTCTTAGCCTCTTATTCAAATACAACCCTCACAACAGCTTTGCTGCCACATGGTGTGGTTGGGCAGCAGTGGGTGCCAGGGAATGCAAAAAAAAAAAAACCAGGTGTGGAGACAGAACCACGAACTCCATGCAGGAGTAATGGGGAGATGCAGTCACAGTGCTAATAGCACAGAAAGAAAGACATTTCTCAGGCTCTCATACAAACATGACCCCACAACCATGGGCTTTCTGGTCCTGATTTGAAATTCATGGTCTTCCTGTTACTGAATTCCTGCACACCTGAGCTGCGTCTACACGTGCACGCTACTTCGAAGTAGCGGCACCAACTTCGAAATAGCACCCGTCGCGTCTACACGCATCGGGCGCTATTTCGAAGTTAACTTCGATGTTAGGCGGCGAGACATCGAAGTCGCTAACCTCATGAGGGGATCGGAATAGCGCCCTACTTCGACGTTCAACGTCGAAGTAGGGACCGTGTAGACAATCCGCGTCCCGCAACGTCGAAATTGCTGGGTCCTCCATGGCGGCCATCAGCTGGGGGGTTGAGAGATGCTCTCTCTCCAGCCCCTGCGGGGCTCTATGGTCACCGTGGGCAGCAGCCCTTAGCCCAGGGCTTCTGGCTGCTTCTGCGGCAGCTGGGGATCTATGCTGCAGGCACAGGGTCTGCAACCAGTTGTCAGCTCTGTGTATCTTGTGTTGTTTAGTGCAACTGTGTCTGGGAGGGGCCCTTTAAGGGAGCGGCTGGCTGTTGAGTCCGCCCTGTGACCCTGTCTGCAGCTGTGCCTGGCATCCCTATTTCGATGTGTGCTACTTTGACATGTAGACGTTCCCTCGCTGCGCCTATTTCGATGTTGGGCTGAGCAACGTCGAAGTTGAACATCGACGTTGCCAGCCCTGGAGGACGTGTAGACGTTATTCATCGAAATAGACTATTTCGATGTTGGCTGCACGTCTAGACGTAGCCCTGGAGAGCACCAGCCAGAACAGAGCAGGGAGGGGCATTGTGGGTTACATATGGGATACCTCTGGAGGCTAATAAATTTGATTTTAAGATGTGGCACTTCCACACTGGCTGGTAATCAATCTTTTGAATTCCAGCTTGACACTACACCAAGCAGGTACTGACGATATTATGATGTCAGTATTAGTGCTCCCTGAATTGAGATAGTGGTATTTACAGTGAAGTGAGTCATGTGGCAATATCAAGTTAACTGCCTTAAATTTGAATTTACCTCATAGTGTAGATGCAGCCCTGGAGAGCTAGCAGACTCTCCATTCCTTAAGGTTTTTAAGGTGCGGCTTGACAAAGGCCTGGCTGGAGTGATTTAGTTGTGGTTGATCCAGCTTCAGGCAGGGGCCTGGACTCGATGACCTCCTAGGATGAATCCAGCCCTAGTAGTCTATGATTCTATGACTGAGGTCCCCCTAGGTACTGGCCAGCCACTGGGGCTCCTAGTCAGTGATAAAAAGTCCTTCTTAGCGCCTGTTCAAAGGACAGAGTTCATTGGGTCAGCGCTGTGCTTGATCTGTGCGAAAGTGCTCCTGCCCCTCAATAGATTCCAAGCCCTGGCAAGCCTCACTGAGGAGGTATCCAAGTTCTGTATTTTCACTGAAACCTTGATTTAATCATAAAACAGGGTACCTAGAACAACACAAATGCAGGGGTGAGTTAACAGTAGTTTAAAGACGTGTATTTCCTTCATCAAGCTTATTTTATTTTTACAGGAGCTGTATGAATAAACTATGGCAGAACAATGGTAGGATTTTTCAAAACAATAAAAATAATGGAAGTAGCAAGAAACTTTAAAAGAATCTAACTTTTTGATTGGTTTACTTGTGAGCGACTTCATGGTTCACCTCCAATTCATTCGTCTCTTTCTCCTGAAATAAAACAATTGCAGTGGATCAGCTATTTGTCCCAAATATCCTCCGCACACTCCTTCCAAAGTACCTACATCATGTAGTTTTCCACTTGAATCACAGGAGTTCAGTTAGTTCTGAACATAACAGATCATGCTTTGATGTTGGGAGGAAATAAAGGATAGATTGTACCACAGGATAGGACAGATTGTACCATGATTCTTTTCTCTGGGATGTTGTACTGTATGTATTTATTAAGGAGCAGTGTGGAAAATAATTCAATCTTCTTGTCGTTGTTCTTTGGGATTATGTTAGTGTGATATGATTAGAACAATTTACAGTAACCTGAGGTTTCAAATGATGACTCTACTACAGCTGATACAGGCAAGCCCTCAAAAGTGCCCTCGGAAAAGCATTAAGTAGATACCATGGAAGTAATTGCATTAGATTCTCTTTTCTCATTACCTGAATATTTGTCATGTCATCTGAGCATATAATGCTGTTCTATTATTTTCACACACATGCACATCTTCACAGTGGTCCTACTCCCTGCCTCAGACTCCTGCCTGACAGTTCTCTCCCATGTAAATGCCTTCAAGCCTCAGACTCTGGGAAGCAATCACCGATACTGTGGGAGAGAGCTCTTGAGGACACACAGTTATGTACACAATAACTAGTTGAGGCTAGACTCTTGTTTACAGTCCAGTTGTTCTTGAAAGCAAATGAAGAGGACCATAGATATTTTGCATGGCTTTTACAAAGGATAAATTCCAGGCTAATGAAAAGTCAAAGATTTCACCTGTTTATGTGAGCATATATAAAAAGATAGATTATAAACACTTTTAATCCCATTGTGTATTTTATAGAATAGCTAAATATGTAATATCGTATCTTTATATCTGCTGATGACTATTGATTTTTTTCCCAAAAGTCCCACTGATTTCTGTGGACCTTCCATACAGAATCTTCTGTTCTGCCCATGCCATGTTTGGTTCTGGACAAAACCCTCCTTAGTGAGGTTATATTTTAATATTTCAAAAGCAATGATCATTAGTGGGTGTAAAGAGAGTTACACCACCTGAGGAACTGGCCCATTGTCCTCAAGTGCTTTTTTACCTGAACACCAATTTGCATCAAAGTCAGATATTGGAGATATACCTCTCATAGAACTGGAAGGGACCTTGGGACGTCATGGAGCCCAGTCCCCTGCCCTCTTGGCAGGACCAAGCACCATCCTTTTTTTAAGCTATTTGCTCCAGGTTCCTAAAAAGCCTTCCCAAGCATTGACCTCACAAACCTCAGTTCAACAGGGCAATGCTCAAACCACTGAGCTGTCCCTCCTCCCCTGCTGTGCCTTATGTCTCAAAGAAAAGATTATCCTTTAGTTTAGAGCATTTATAATTTTCAGATCATTATGAAATTATTTATTTTACCAAGTGGATTTCATCTAATTTGTAGTGATTATTTTTCTTTGTGGTATAAGGATCTACAACTCTTGCCTGAGGCAGCATTCTTGGAAAAATATGCTACTGTAAGATTTATTAGCTGGATATATATTTCCTCCTGCATCACATTCAAATGAAGCAAATGCACATAGTTTGATAGTCTTTGCTACCAAAAGTATAGGCCATAATTTTCTTTGATCCATGTAATTTGGCAGGGTTCTGATGAAGGAACCTAGGAACCTTATCCCCAAAATTTTACCATAAAATTCTCTATCCGTTATAAAATATATTATTTTTGGCATTTAAAATTCACTATTAATGAATGCACTAGCATGCATGCTTAAAATTTTCTTTCCATAAGCATTCATGAATGTGGAATTCAGTTTTGCAACAGCTCATATGGAGAACACAAAGGGGCCACTATGATAGTTGCACCAAATTCGTCTTTAAATTTCAGCAAATACTCTTAGGTCGTGTCCACACTAGCCCCCTTCTTTGAAGGGGGCATGGAAATGACATGGACTGGGGAATATCAATGAGGCACTGCCATGCATTTGCAGTACCTCATTAGCATAATTTCAAACTGACTTCAAAGTGCTGACAGGCAGTGTAGCCGTGGGTGCTTTGAAATACGCACCCAACTTTGAAATCCCCTCACTTCCAATTCCTATGTTTGCTGCCCCCCTCTTACACGAGGGCCTGGGCTCTCCTGAACTGTGTGTACTGCCCAGCCCTGAGCTAGGGCCTGGGCTCTTGTGGAAATGTGTTTGTCACCCTGCCCTGCTCCAGGGCTTGGGCTCTCATGGAACTGTGTTTGCCGCCCCACCCTGTGCTGGGGCTTGGGCTCTCTGGAATTGTGTGAACTGTGTGTTGGCAGCCCTACCCTGATCTAGGGTCTGGGCCTCCTGAGACCACTTGTTTGCTTCCCCGCCCTGAGCTAGGGCCTGGGTTTTCTGCAAGACGAGCTAATTTCCTCAGCTGAAATGTGTGTTTGCTGCCCTGCCCTGAGCTAGGGCCTGGTTGCATTGAGAGCATGTGTGTGCTGCCCTGACCTCAGTTAATTTCCCCAGCACCCACCTGAAGCAAGGCTGGACTTCTGAACTATCATATCTCCCCCTACCTAAGGCAAGGTGGGACCCAAAGAACTATTGACCTGGGGGTTTGTTGTGGTACCTGTGGCAGTGGGGCGGAGTGGCTGCCCACTGACCTGGAGGGGGATGAACCCCTCCGGGAAGCCGAGATGTCTACACAAGTATATATGTAACATACTATTTTAATTAATTATGCATCTTCCTCTGGTGAATGGTCATAACTGCTGATTAGTCATTTAGCGTATGTGATCTGTATTGCAGATCTGAGATTTCAGAGTTCATTTTTTCTTGAATGTGGAAGGGAAGCATTGTAGTTGTAGTTATAATATAATATATTCTGCCTGTTTTCTTCCTAATAAACACTGGAAAATTACAATCCTCCCCCAAAAAGCTCTGAACAAAAACTGACAACATTAAAGGAAAATTAAACATAAGAACATAAGAATGGCCATACTGGGTCAGACGAAAGGTCCATCCAGCCCAGTATCCTGTCTGCCGACAGTGGCTAGTGCCAGGTGCCCCAGAGGAGGTGAACCGAAGACAATGATCAGACAATTTGTCTCCTGCCATCTGTCTCCAGCCTTTGACTAAAGGCTAGGGGCACCATACTTTACCCTTGGCTAATAGCCATTTATGGACCTAACCTCCAAAAATTTATCAAGCTCTATTTTAAACTCTGTTAGAGTGCTGGCCTTCACAGCCTCCTCCAGCAAGGAGTTCCACAGGTTGACTGTGCGCTGTATGAAGAAAAATTTTCTTTTATTAATTTTGAAACTACTACCCATTAATTTCATTTGGTGTCCTCTAGTTCTTATATTATGGGAACAAGTAAATAACTTTTCTGTATTCACTTTCTCCACACCATTCATGATTTTATATACCTCTATCATACCACCCCTCAATCTCCTCTTTTCTAGACTGAAAAGTCCCAGTGTCTCTAGCCTCTCCTTATATGGGACCCTTTCCAAACCCTTAATCATTTTAGTTGCCCTTTTCTGAACTTTTTCTAACTCCAGTATACCCTTTTTGAGGTGAGGAGACCACATCTGCACGCTGTACTCAAGATGTGGGCATACCATAGTTTTATATAGGGGAAGTATGATATTCTTAGTCTTATTTTCTATCCCTTTTTTAATAATTCCTAACATCCTATTTGCTTTACTGACTGCTGCTGCACACTGCGTGGATGTATTCAGAGAACTATCCACTATAATTCTAAGATCCCTTTCCTGATCTGTTGTAGCTAAATTTGCCCCCATCACATTGTATGTGTAATTGCGGTTATTTTTCCCAATGTGCATTGCCTTACACTTACCCACATTAAATTTCATTTGCCATTTTGCTGCCCAATCACTCAGTTTGCTGAGATCTTTTTGAAGTTCTTCACAATCTGCTTTGGTTTTGACTATCCTGAACAGCTTGGTATCATCTGCAAACTTTGCCACCTCACTGCTTACCCCTTTCTCTAGATCATTGATGAACAAGTTGAACAGGATTGGTCCCAGGACTGACCCTTGGGGAACACCACTAGTTACCCCCTTCCATTGTGAAAATTTACCATTTATTCCAACCCTTTGTTTCCTGTCTTTTAACCAGTTTCCAATCCATGAAAGGATCTTTCCTCCTATCCCATGACCACCTAATTTACATGAGAGCCTTTGGTGAGGGACCTTGTCAAAGGCTTTCTGGAAATCTAAGTATATTATGTCCACTGGATGCCCCCGCTCTGCATGTTTGTTAACCCCTTCAAAGAACTGTAAAGTTGCAAAGTCAAAGACTAAAAGGTTAAGAAATGCCAAAATTAAGGATAATCATACAAATTATACAAATCATACAAATTTTGTCACTGATGCGAGGTGGGGCAGCAAACACAGTCTCAGGAGGCCCAGGCCCTAGCTCAGGACAGGGCAGCAAAGAAAGAGACACAGGCTGTCTCCTCACTCAGGGGAGTCCCAGCCTTAGCTCAGGACAGGAAAACCAATGACTAACATGGCTACCTCTCTGATTCAACCCAATTCACAGTTCATGAAGTACACAGACACTTCACCTGTGCTGGCAGAGAGCAGGGAGACTGCCACCTGGCAGGTGAGTGGGGGTGGGAGATGCAGGCCTGCCCACTCCACCATGTCCCAGGCAGGGGGCGCTGGTCACAGCACCCGGTCATCTGTGAGGGTCAGTGGGGAATCCACACCGCAACTCACTGACCTGAGTCACTTTAACAGCCCTCTCTTATCCCTTTAGCCACTCCCGGTCTCCCCCTTGGCACATACCTGGTGTCCAGTCAATATCTCAGGTTTCACAGGGTTCCAGCTCCATCTGAGGTCTGAGTGGCCTGATTCAGGTCTCCATGGACTGTAGGTCCCTCTGCCTCTGCCTCACTCAGGGTACATGCCAAGGCCAGTACTCAGGTCGTTCCTCTGGGTCCAGCTAGTCTTTTGGGGCAGGCAGGTTCCGCTGGGGTGCATGGGGTTCCAGGACTGGCAGGGGCCCAGGCGGCCCATCCAGGCCTCAATCTCACTCAGCAGGTCCTCAGCATCCCAGTCTGTGAGCACTGAGCCAACCTCTGGCTCCTGTGGAGGCTGGGCCCAGACTGAGTCCTCAAGCTGGGCTGTTATATCCCTGTCCCCATCTCCTGACTTCTGATCAGGTAACTGGGTGGGACCAGGCTCAGTCAAAAATGGCGCCCAGAGGAGTTCCTCCCCCTCTAGGTAGGGGTTGGTCACTCTGCCCCACTACAATTTGTAATCCCATTTTACAGACAGTGTAGCTAAATACATATCTCTAGCAGATTCTACCTGAGGAGTGGAATAAATAAAATGTAGATATTCACCTAGCATAACCACTCTGTGGGGTGTAAATCTTGTTCAATAATAAATTTTGAGAAAACCATGGAATTATTAAAGTTAGAGTTCATGACCTCTTGGTCCTTAGCTTCCTGCAGCTTCCCTAAGCCAAAAGTTATTTTAAGAAGATGTAGGAGAAAGATGTTTAAGTTTATTCAGTGATAGGAATACAGCTGGATTAAATATTGATTTTAGCAGCAGGCCTGAAGCAAGCACTGCTAAGCTTAGTGAAAACTGCAAATGGCAATTTTTGGTATCTTAGAAGTCAGCTAATTATGAATGGATTTTTCATGAGGAAAGTCAGGCTTCTGCCCGTTGGAAAGATGGCTTTTTTTTTTTTTTTAAAGATTTAATGATTTACAGGGAAATAGTGTTGTTTAGCAGTTAAGATACTGGATCAAACCTCTGATGTACTGGGTTCTGTTCCTGGCCTTATTGTTGACCTTGGCCAGGTCTCTTGACCTCCCAGTGGCTTAGTTTCCTCATCTGTAAAATAGGGATAATGACACTAAACTCATTTGTAAACTCCTTGCAATCTCCTGAGCAACAGCATATTCTCCATCCCAGTCTGGAGCAGTAAGTTTTCTGGTGACGATACTAGCTGTAGCTGGCAGCCTGTATAATGTGTGGCATCAGAATTTACAGTGAGTCTCTCTCCTGCACTATCAATACCGCCCCCGTTGGTGCCCAGGCAACGTAAATATATGAAGCCTCTGGGATGTTTGACATAGAGTAGGACTGTGAGTTGGGGGGCGGAGCACAAACTGAATGGGAGTTTGGCTGGTACAGGAGAAGGAGACTGGAAGCAAAGTAAGGAAATAGTGGTGAGGGGTGGACTGAAAACCAGTGGCTGTGGGAGGACTGATATTTGAAAAGGAGCCTGGCAGGGAAGTTTGAGAATGTAACCCAGAGCTGTGGCAAGATCAGATTAGTCAGTTAGGAGTGGGTACTGGCACTGTATGCATGTGGAGACTAGGAGAAAGAGCCAGTGTGGGAAACTGGGAACAGTGGCATTGAGATCAAATGAAGCTGTTGGGGTAGAATAGCTTGGGACTGTCTGAGGCAGGAAGCTGGACTGGGGAGATTGGGATGAGGAGCCCAGGGAGGTAGACTGAGATCTGTGGTGAAGAAAAATCTCACAGTTGGGTAGGGAACCCAAACATGAGGAATAGCACTTGGCTAGGAACAGAGAGTAGGAGTGGGATGAGGAGCCTACAGTGGAGACTGGGTTCAGGTCTGGCTCGAGGAGCTGTAGTGGGGACAAAGGACTGGGACAAGTTTTGGATGGGGCAAAAGAAGTAAAAACAGCACTCAAAGGACCTGTTATCACTAGAGAACATTTGTCTTCAGAAACTGGTATGGAATCCAAGGTCCCTGAATTTCATCATTCTTATGCTATCCACAAATAGCTGTAAAATCCACAGGAAAAAATAATTCTAACATTACCTTCCTTCACATTGCTTTGTGATATATGTGTAGAAATATGCACAGAAATAGAAGTATGTATAGAAAGAGAGACAGAGAGGCTGTGTGTACACTTGCATTCCTCTTTCGAAAGTGGTATGCAAAGGAGGGAAATAAAAATGCAAATGAGGTGCAAATTTGCATATATGGCACCTCATTTGCATATTCTTATTTCAAAATAGCTTCTTTTGAAAGAAGAAAAGCAGTGTAGACACTGCTCTTTTGAAAGTAAATCCCATGTTCAAAAGAATCCTTCTTCCAATAAAAAAGGGAAGAAGGATTCTTTTGAAGATGGAGATTACTTTTTAATCCATGTCTATACTGCTTTTCTTCTTTCAAAAGAAGCTATTTCGAAATAAGAATATGCAAAATGAGGTGCCAGGCGTGCAAATTTGTACCTCGTTTGCATTTTCAATTTACCTCATTTGCATACCTCTTTTGAAAGTGGAATGCAAGTGTAGACACAGCCAGAGAGTGCTTTGTTGCACCAGCACATTGGCAGCACCAGCCATAGGACTGGCTGGCTGGGAGGTAGGGGTGGGAAACTGGCTGAGTAACAGCTTCTCTTCTTCTTCTTCTTCTTTAACGAAAAAACACTATAGACAGAGAGAGTAGCAATTACTAAAACTTACCAGTAATATAATGTGAGGGAGTGGAGGGAGACAGTAGGACAAGCAGAACTTGTGTTGGGGCTAACAGATGTAGGGACAGGACTGAAGTGGTAGCTGAGGCACAGAATTAAGTTCTGAGCTAGGATGATCTGATATTGGGGCTATTACTCCTATAGCTGTAGCCAAAAAAAGCAATTTTCTTAATGAATTTGGCTGAGTTGGCAGCACTAACTGACAGACACACAAAGGTGCCACAGATCTAAAAATCAAAAGACAGAACAAAGCCATCATGTTTTTTTTTAAATGTAGTCATTTTGATGCCTATTTTAAAAAAAATCTTTGGGTTTGGCATTCTAACTAAAAACATTTGTTGACTGCATTAGCTGTAGAGTATTTTTAAATATCTTAGATATTGAAGCAGCTCTTACATTATCCATCAGGTAGAGGAAACACCCATAATGGGTGGGGTGGGAAGGAGACAGCTATCAGAAAAATATCTGTTTTAACAGTAGTCAGGTTGATATATTAGTAACCATAGGAGTCTGTTAAACTATTTAGCTCATGGAATTGTTTATTTTCAAGAAAAGGAAGAGCATCTGTAGGTGTTCTAAAACACTTGCAGGAAGTAACAGATCTAAATGTATTGATAAAAGTGTTTTAGAATGTCACATCTATTGTTTATAAGCTTTTTATCTGTAATTGTATCTGTTTAGAACACCTTTGCTTCCTCTAAATTTGCACATTTTTCGTGAGGTACACTAATTTGTGTGCTTCTTAGTAGGAAGAAATCTGAAGCATGTCTTTATTAACAGGACTCTAATGGGACAACATGCTGGGGCATTTCTTGTGAACAGTTCAATAATACTTGAAAATATTTAACTCACTATGTTAGAATGGGATTATTCTTTTTCATTCAGTTATCTGCATTATGTCACCAACTGAGTAATGCATCACCAGTTATGTACTTCAAATTCTATTTAATTACAGGAAATAAAACATAGGGGAATGATAGGTATGTTTGGTTAACCTTCATAACAACACGTTGTTTTTCTTTTTACAAATAAGATGAAAGTTCCTGTTATTTCATGTATAAAAATAAAATCATTAGTTAGTTTGGCTTAAAAAATCAAATTAGCGGATTTAAGAAATCTTGATGAATCACTGATTGCTAACAGGAATATGTCCACCGTGGTATCACATCCTACTCCTGACAACAAGGATATGTTTCATAGCAGACTTCTCATTGATAAGTGTGTATTATTTCATATTCATAGGACCTAGATAAGTCCTTTTATTGTCATTATTTTTGGTAAAAGAAACTGTTAAAACAGCAGACCAGTGTATCCTGAACATCTGGAGTTCCTTTAAATGCTTTGGCTTAGGTGCTTTGGCTCTGGGACTTAAGTACAGTTATATGAATAGCCCAAGTCAATTATTTTGAAATAATAACCAACAACATAAACCTGTAGAACAGGGGGTCAGCACCCTTTCGAAGTGGAGTGCTGAATTTTGACCTTTTGACCTCTATGTATGGTCTGAGTACCAGTGATATTTTTTAAAGTCACTCATAGTCCTACTTACAACATCTTCATTAATACATAAATTAAGATGCAGAGCTTTACCATTTAGGTGGTAGTTGGTAGCATTAGCGGGTCCTTTGTTAGTCCACAGGAGCTTTCATCAAACTCCCAGAGGCATGGGGAAGGAGGGACAGGGCTGAGCTCTCATCTTGCATACCTATGAAAATTGGCTCTCGTGCCACTCTTGGCACCCATGCTGGGGGGTTGCTGACCTCTGCTGTAGAATATCTAGACATGCTTTACTTAGGTGTATGGCTGCTAATTTGGATTAACATATTCTACTTCTCATTTAGTTTATTTGCCTAAGTGTAAGTAAGGCAATGTCAGGTAAGCTGTATAGCAATATAAAGTTATTTGTAATGAGGATGCACTGGGGTGGCTGTTTACTGAGCTTCCCTTCATAGTCATATATCATTCTGCAGTGACTTGCTGCCATTTTCTCTTAGGTTAATAGCCTGTTAATAATCTGCTGCACCTGCTAATAACTCAACAATCAACAGGTAATTAAAACGTTTTCCCCATGTATTAACGTCTTACAAATTGGCCCTCCCTGCCCCTGTTCCAGGACATTAATTTTCTTCTGTTAATTATGGCTAGGAACTCCCTTTTTCTCCAAAGCTAGGTCCCAATACAATTTAGACCTCTAGGCATATTTATACTGCAGTGAGAGACCTACACCATGGCCATGGCTGGCCTAGGTCATCTGGCTTAGGCTTCCATAAGGATGAGTCTCACAGTCTGAGCTACAAACATTTATAATGCAGCTTTTAGCTCCGGAGTTCAAGTTGCACAAGCTCAGGTAAATTGACAGAGGTGTCATTTTTTATTGTAGTACAGGTTGGATCTCCCTGGCCCTGCACCCTCAGAACTTGAGTGGTCCTGAACCAGAGAGCTGCCAGATCAGGAAAGGTCAGTGCTACCCTCTGGCCTTGAGCTCCCACTTCTGAGCTCCCCTCCAGGCTGTCAGTTCACTCCCAGCCACCAGCCCTGATCACTGAGCTCTGCTCCCAGTCCTGCAGAACTCCTGTCTGCTGGCCCCACTACTGCAGGCATGGCTATGGCTTGCCAGCCCCAGTCAGGTCTCCCAATTGCTGCTCCCTGGCTGCCTCCACCCCTCCGCTGCTGGCTCCCTGGTTGTGGTTCCCCAGCAGGTGCTGCCCCCATTGCCCCCTGCTGTGGGCTTCTCTTCCAAGAATCCCCACCCGCTTCTGGCTTCCCCACTAGGGGTCCCTGGTCCAGCTACATGCTTGGTCCTGCACAGTGTCCTGGATTTCAGAAGTTCAACCTCTATAGACATAACATCTGGCTGGAGCTCTGCCTTTTGCAGTCATCTGACTTCCAGGACCCCAGACCTTTGTCCCTGTCAGGATCTGTAGCAGGAACTGTGCCAAGTATGTCCAGGTTTTATCTGGCTAAAGCTCAGTTTTCCTCACCCTTTTGGTTCTGGCTTCCAGGCCCATCACCTTCACTCAATCAGAATATCTACCAAGAGCTTCTACCAAAAAGCTCTTCTGCCATAACTCCCTTAATCTCAGGATCTTCCCTGCACTAGTCATTCAGACTTTTTATGATTTCCCAAGCTTTTTGGCTTCTCATGCTCTTTATAGGATAAGCACCTGATCTCTCCCAGGTGTGGGTCATTCGGTAATTAGCCTTGGCTAGCACAAGCTCCTGAGAGGATCTACTATGCAGCCTACAGAGTTACCCTGCTTGCTTGTCTATATTTCTTATAGGTTTCTAAGTTTCTGATTGGTTTGATTATGTGGTTTATTATAACAGGTTTCTATTAAAGTCTTTTGGACCTACAGGCCACATCCTGAGCTAAGGCAAAGTTAGCAAACATGTCTGAGACCTTTCATCCAGATAAAAAAATTAGCACCCACATGTTGGCAGTATTTTCACCTAGCTAGTGAGGAATTAAAGCATGAGGTCTGTATATGGCTGTGAACTTTAACATAGATAAAGGATGCATTGAACCATGTTGGTATAGGGGCTTAACTAAGTTCATGGCTTCTCTACACTTAACAAGTACACCACAAGGAAAGAATTGAAGTAACTGGGAGGATGAAGAAAAAAGAAAAAAGAACAAAGATGAGAATGATCTAATATCAAAATATGAAGTACATGTCACCAATACATAGAGACATTACCAGCCTATGGCGTAAGTGTACTCCATCATTTTGGTGGGTTAGGAAACTAACTTGGAACACAGAAGAAAGGCTTAAGCATCCATGCTGTACAGTAAAGGTAACCTCTGTTGCCAAGAAAGTTTGTTTTCTGAGCTGCAAAATTTTTCATTCTTAGTTCTTTGTTATACAAATCTATTAGTCTGTGTGTACGTTTATACTACAACTCTGTTTTGAAAGGATGTCTTTCAAAATTGAACATTGAAAGATGGCTTTTTGAAAGAGTGTCCACACATGCAAATGGGGACCGAAGGATTGACCCATCCTTTTGAAAGGCCCCCAGTGCACTTTCGAAAGGGGGCATCCACACATCTCAGGGCACTCTTTTGAAAGAACAGGGGCAGGAAGTTCTGTGGGCAGGGTCACATTGCGGATGAGCCCTTCCAGGGCTGCCACCCGCCATCCCTTTAAAGGGCCACCCCAGTCAGGACCGCATGCCCCGTCCCTGAGCCCCACAGCAACTGGCACCCACAGCGCATACCTCTGGGTCCCTCCAGGAACTCAGGCGATGCATAGTCAGAGGGTGCCAGGCTGTATGGGCCAGATGGGATGTTGATGACAAGGGCACCCTCACTTGAGCCCTCATCATCACTTATGGCCTGGAGCCTCCACCGGCACCTGGTGCCAGCCAGTGGTCCTGGGTGGTCCTCCCCCATATTCCCTGTCTCAGATTCTGGCTCAGTTCTGGGGTCCACTGTGTCAAGGATCATGACCAAGGAGGTGGTTCAGTTCTTTAAAGTAGGGGCAGCTGGTGGGCGCTGCCCCTGACCACTTAGCCATGTTCCAGCCCCTGCAGTAGCCCTGGCAGAGCTCCTTCACCTGGAACTTCATCTAGTCCAGGGTGTGGGTGGGGTGACCCCAGTTGGTGAGGTGCTCGCATGCTGCTGCATTGCAGTGCCAGACTCCTGTCTGATGCAGGACCTCCTTGTCTTCCCAGAGGGCGAGGAGTCCTTCAGCTCTCCCTCAGTCCACAAGGGGGCCCAGCACTTGGTTGCCTGGCTCCCCTCCTGGGAGGAATACCCAGTGTCCTTGGGGAGCCCTTCATGTGGGCTGGGGTGCTGGCTGCTGGCCATGGTGCAGGGAAGGGTGCTGTTGCAGCTGGGGCATCACAGCTGACAGTGGGGAGCAGTGTGGGCTCCATGCTGCCTGTATGCTCTCAGATTCCTGCCTGGGGCTTTGTGGGAGCCTGCATCTTTAAGCGCAGCCATACGCTGGAGCCGTAGAGCTCTGATTGTGAGGGGACACTGCCACCTGCCAGCTGATCTCCACCATGGAGGACTCCTTTTGAAACAGCAGGATGCAGAGCATCTACACTTAACCTCTTTCAGAGTAATCTTTTGAAAGGGTGTGCTCTTCCCACCATGGGAACAGAGGACCAACTTCAAAGAAATGGCCCCGTTCTTTTGAAGTTACTTTTGAAGGTTCGTAGACTGCGTATAAACACTCTGCAGGTTGTTTCAAAAGATGACCATCTTTCGACCTGACTTTTGAATGTACTTGCTAGTGTAAATGCACCTGTGAGTTCTTAATTGTAAGCTTTTTATAATCTGTTAGTTAAGTAAGCTTCTAAGTTACCTTGATAGCTCTTAGCTTGTGTCTTCTAAGCTTTGGAACTGAGGAATGTGTGCCTGAACGCTGTTGGCATGCCGCAGGTGAGGCTGGTGCATTATCTCTCAGCACCAGTTTATCAAGGAAGTGTGTAGTGTGTAATACCATATGTATATCTAAAATAATAAAACTACATTTGTAACTTGAAATATTTTACCATTTGATTACTATTCCATTTATCTCAATAGAAGTCTTTAAGCCTATACTTGTATCAGTGTGCGTGTCCTTTGTAAAGTCTGTGTAGTGATTCTGCATCAAGAACCTTATTATATTCTAATCAGATTGAATGGTAAGACTATAACCCATATTATCAAAATTAATAATATCAAATTTCTAAAATCAAGGTAACAAAGAAACTGAAAAGCCAGAGTATTTCACCATTAGTATGAAATACTGTTTTTCTATTGCTTTAAAAGTTATATTTACAGTTGTCATATAGTAGCTATAAATTATTCTGAAATAAAGAGTATTGTATACAGGGCTGCTGTTTTGAACCTTGCGTTAGATCATTTAGGAGTTGTTCCTTGACTTTATTCTTTCTAACATCTAATATTCAGTTGGAGTGAAGGTGAAGTTGTGGCATACTAATGGAAGAAAAGCATCTCTTTGTCAGTTTTCGATAATTATTTTGTTATTTATTCTTAACCAGAGCATTTGGGCACCCTCACAGCATTTAAACCATACATTAAATAGTACAGGTTGAAACTGGACTAGAGAATTTAGTCCTTCACTCAGTCAGAATCTCTACCAAGAGCCTCTGCCAACAGCTCCTCTGCCGTAACTCCCTTAATCCAAAATGGATGAGAGAATTTGCTGGACAGCAAGAGGTCAATATTTTCTAGCACATTACCAACACTTCTGCTGCTTATTGGGCTCTTAAAAGACATTTAGTGGTAAATTACACCTAAACAACAGCACAGAACACTGAGAGCCAGGAATGGTGGCTGTAAACAAACTATATGTGGCCATGGAAACCATGGGACTATCCATGATAAGTGGTCTTCCAGCTAGTTAAACCCATGTCTGATTACAGAATTTGCCAGATGAGAGCACTGCAGATTAGAAAGATTCAACATGTATCACTTAAGAACAACTAGTTTAAATTAATAAATAAGGGTGAACATAATGAGATTAATAAAAGTAAAAAAGGACCAGTTTTTTTTTTAACTTTAAAGCTCATTAAATGTGAATTCTGATGGAGCCAGTTCTACACATGTTCTGAACTATTGCTGGTGTACAGGCATCCAAAAAAGAGTGACACACTAAGAATAACTCCTACACTGTGGATTGTGTTGGTAAAGGGAAGAACACAATGCACACACACACACACAGACCTTCCCCTTATCAATATAGAATACTTCAATTTTTCCAAACTGGGCATCCACCAGTATTCTGATATCCATGTCGTTATCCCCATCATGTGCCAGAGATACCACAGTCTCCAGATTCAACAAAAAGAGATGTGAAGTTAAATATCTTTCCCATACTAAAAATACTGCAGCCTAAAATGCAGTGGCTCTCAATTTCTCTTTATATAGACTGGGAGCTGGATGCCTCATGGAGGTAAGCTATCTCAGCATATTTCAGTGGTCTCGTATCTGTCTTTATTCTCCTACCCTTTATGTTTCTGTAATCTTTCTTTCCATTTAATAGTTATCTTATGCTTATTAAATTGCATACAATGCCATAAATATGCATGTGAATTTTCAGAATTCCAAAGAGAGCATGCTCCAAGTGTAGTGTACTGATCCTCAAATTAAATCTATGGAAGGGAATATTTGTGTCCAAGAAGAGCTGCATTGATATCCATGAGTTCCTATGCATGTATAGAGATCCATGTATGTAGATCCATTTGCATCTTTGGGGTTTAAACTTAGAAATAACATAGCAAATGATGACAGGCAAAAGGGATGAAGGTTGATGGAAGCAGGCTCAGAGCAATATAATCAATTTATGTATTTGATTCAGTTTTTATGTGTTTGTCTTATATGTTCAATTTTCATAGTTCTGTCTTGTAAATTTTATTTGTAGTTCAGTAAAGATGATTGGAATCGTTCTTTTTTCTTATTTGTGAAAATGCTGTTTGTTGAAACTGAAACGTTGTGGAAACAGTTGTTTTAACAATGCTTTTGTTGGGATGCTGTCTTGGGTGCAGGAGGATGTCTCTGGAGAAGGAGGATGGGGAGGAAGAGAAAGTAAAGTCCTTTTGCTAATAGCCAGATGGTTAGCGGGCATACCAAGGATGTAGGTGACCTGCCTTCAAGTCCTTGCTCTGAATCACATAGAATAACAACTTGAAACTGGATTTGTGTTTTTTTTTCCCAGTAAACATGTCATTTGTGTTCTCTCAACACACAATGGCCATTTCTACACAAAAAATTTTGGGAAGAAGGGGACTCCGAAAGAAGGGCTTCCTTCCGGAAGCCCCCCCCCCCCGGGGCCGTGCTTCTACATGGTGTTTTGGAGTCCAGAAGAACGGTCTTCCAGACTCCAAATCACATGACATTATGCTAATGAGGCCTGGGGCATGTGCATCCATGCTTTGTTAGCATCTTTCGCTCCATGTAGAAATGGCCAATGAAAACAGAAATTGAATTTGTAAAGTTATTCACAAAACTAAATTTTATTTATCCAGCTAGCTCCTTTTTACAAATAAAAATAATTAGGATTGTAGGAATTGTATTGGATCAGACACATGTTCCATCTCTCCCAGTATCCTATTGGGTAGGCACATGCTTTAGAGGACAGGAAACTCTGCAAAAATTTGTTGCCATTATATCTTAGCAGTAACTATTATAAATATAGATGCTTTTGTTAATAAAAAATGGATTAATGCTTATTGCTGGGAAAAAATGCTCTCTGAAGTGATAAGATGAATGCTGAGAACTGAGGATTCATGGGAGAACAGGCAAAGGATAGAAAAGAACACTTGTTTAGGGTATAAACCAACCAAAAATTTCAAGTCAAACTGTGATGTATAGTTGAAATATGATCTGAACATTCTGTGTAAAGCCTAATGAGCAATGTTGTTACATTGTAAACGATTGATACAAATCCCTGTTCTTCAAAGGAAATATACAGATAGATAAATATACACATGAATATATAATATCAATGATCAAATCCTAAGCCCAACTAAATTAAAATTCAGAGTTTTACAATCACACTGTTGAGAATGGAAAGATGGATTTCTCAGAAGGACATACCTTCTGATTCAGAAATTGACTTGTAACAGAGATCAAATTCTCATTCCAAAATTGACTTGTAATAGAGATCATTGCCAGATGCTATTAAATATCTTGGTAATACCACAGCACCCTTTCATTATTTGTGGCTTCAGGATACTAAGTATCAGTTGCTTGGAATTTTTTTTATGTGATATTTTTGCTTTTCATTTTGCTGATGATTGCTTTCTGTTTTCAGTTCCACCAGTCATTCGAGTCTATCCAGAGAGCCAAGCCAGAGAGCCTGGTGTGACAGCTAGCCTTCGATGCCATGCTGAAGGTATCCCCAACCCACAGCTTGGTTGGTTGAAGAATGGAATTGATATTACTCCAAAGTTATCCAAACAGTTGACCCTTCAAGGTAATGAATTATACTTGCTGCTGTCCAAGGTCATAGATGTGATTTTAAAAAAGCATTGCAGGTTCTCTACGGTGCTATCTGACCTTTTATGCTGCCTTCATTGATCTGTGTAGTGAGAAATTATGCTTCTAGGTAGTGTTGCCTATCCTTCCAGAATTGACATCAATCTCCGGATGGCTTTTGAAAGCAATGCTGTGGATTTTAATAGGATATTTTAAGAAAATGATATTGTCACATCGTTATCTCGTGGAATACCTTGTCAGAGTTGACAACCCAGCCTAGGTACAGTCCTGAACCAAGGAGTAAAGTGTGAACTACACTATCTCAACAAAGCAAAAAAAGGCAGTCATGTAGCACTTAAAGACTAACAAAATAATTTATTAGGTGATGAGCTTTTGTGGGGCAGAGCCATTTCTTCAGATCTGGAGATCTGCCCCACAAAAGCTCATCACCTACTAAATTATTTTGTTAGTCTTTAAAGTGCTACAGGACTGCTTGTTTGTTTTGTTAAGATACAGATTAATAAGGCTACCTTGCTGTTACTACACTGCCTGAGGAGACACTCTGCCTTAATGGTACCCTCTGAGGCACAAATCATTCCCTGCTTCCCCTTTGCTTGAGGCGGGGTATGGGCAGAGGAATTGATTTTGGCCTGCGCTAGCAATATATTTCAGCACTCAGGCCAGTCTGTACTCCTGCAGTAGTGTCTATCTATGCAGGCCAGTACACTGAAGGAGCTGATCTAAGGCTCCTTCCATACTCTGCCAACCTGTGTCAGATGGAGAAAGTTATCTTAAATCCAGAATCCACGGAAGTGAAGGATGATGATTCTTACTCTGCCTTACTCCCCAAGACAGGTGTATGTGGGCCAATGCACTTTCCATGTGATAGGTTTATTGCAATTCATCACTGATGATTTTGACTGGGAACTACTGAAACGTATGCTGTTGCTACCAACTACCTAATTTAGGAGCAAATAATATGTTTAAAAATTAAGCCAATAATCTAATTTATTGTTTGTTGCACTAAGTCCTGATTTATTCTATTGACTTTAATGGAGTTTTTCCAGATTTATCCCACCATATATGAGAACAAGGCTTGGCTTAATGTGGAAAATTCATTTTTTCCATTGAAAAGTGTTCACTTTAGGAATGGGTTATGATTTGAATGAATTTTGTAAATTTTGCAGTTTCTGTTGAAATCAGAGCAATCTGTTCACTGAGATAAATATGACTAGAATAAAGTATTAATCAGTTATTGGACATTTGGACATAATGAAACATATATAAAGTCATTAGTAGGTTGTCTCATACCATTTTGTGACACATGCTGTAAATAATATGGAACTAAGGAGCTGAACACAGACTCTGCCAAAAACCCAGGTGAAAATCTTGCCTTCTAAGGAAGACTATAAAGTGAGGGTTAAGGAAGTATAGGTAAGGGCTAAGAAAGACTATAGGAAGGAATGGTAGAATTTTCAAGCAATAGTAGCAGTTTCCGTTGCAGGATGAGCAGAAATAATTAATGTGCATGAGGAGACCTGCTAGTTTTGTCTGTCTACCCATACTGGCAAGCCAGCTCCCAGCTGCAGAGTAGATTTGCCTTGAGTGACTAGAAGAACCTTTGCCACTGAGAGATTTGCGGGTAGGAGTTATGGAAAACTGTACATTACTTTTATAAAGCCATTCTTTGTCTTTTTATAGAAATATTTCTTAAGAAAGTATGCATGGCTTTTATTTTGAGAGCATAGGTCAGGTTACTTCTGGCTCCCTTTTACAAGATGAATAGTGTTAGTGTGTCAGTAGTTCTACTAATGGACCCTACCACTTGACCTTACCGCCACCGGTGACCCTGTGGGGAGTATAAGACTCCCTACGGCATTGCTCTCAGGTTCATTGGAACACACAAGCCCACTCACCACAACAAGGTGATGATCTGAAGAGTGAGAATACATTTGGCACCCCAATAAGGTTCAGACTTAGTCTTCAGTGTCAGAACAGGCAGAGGATAGGGAGGGTAATGCTACAATGACTGTGAAGGAGATTGAAGTCTGCAGCAGACAGGAGACTCCCAGTCATTGTGGATCCCATGCCATTGGACCTGAGGATTTTATACCTCAAGAACCATGTGGTGGCTGCAGTGCAACAATCTTCCCACATTAAAATATGTCACACACAGGCATTTTCCTCTCCATATGACTCTCCTAAACTTAAGCCCTATGGCGGCTGGCAAATGGCGATGGGAGCAGGATTGTGAAATCTGGAAGCTTTTAGTCATGGACCAGAATGTCGGCAGTCATTTCGTTTTGAGGACTGAGGTGATAGAACGGCCTGGCTACTGCATCCACTTCTCAGTAGAAGCCCTATTTAGGAGCCACTCTGCTCACCCCACAAGGGGATGGGGCTAGAAAAGGTGCCCTAAACATAGTCCATCTCAACCCCCCAAGTGGATAACCTTGGCCATGGGTGAGCTCACTGGCTGAGGCTGGTTCATGGGGCAGAGGGCTCACTGCGGGCCCGAGGGCCCAGGTAGGTCTGGAAAATCCGGATACCAGGCCAAAAGTAGGCTCGGTCATGGCTATCTGCTTCGGCTGGGGCAGCTGCATGGGTGTTCCAGCCAGTCTTATAGTCTGGCCCATGTCTCTTGGTTTCTGCTGACAGGAGCCTGGCCAGAAGCCTCTGCTCTGCTCTGGGACTGGCCTTTTATTGGGACCTGGGCTCCACCTCTTAGACTTTCAGCCCCAGGTGTGGCTCACTTTAGGGCAGGGCTCAGGTGTTCTGGGCCCACCCACTGAGGGTTCTGGGAGGCCTTCTCTGCCTCAGAGTCAGGGGGAAGGTCACTGTGCCTCTCTACAGAGAAACATTCAAGTCTCTAATAAGGCACCTGGGAGCAGACAGGACCCAAAAGATGCAAAGGTGATGGGGATGTCATGAGAGCTCTCTTGAAGGAAAGCATGTGGAGCACTCTTGCAAACAAAAGCATCTTGGAAAGTGCTTTTGTAAAACAAGGGGAAGCCAAATGTGAGTGATCCTGTGGCTTTTAGGTCTGTCTGAATGCAAGGAACCACAGTGACATGAGCAGAGCTACATGTTGACTTTCACCTCCAACCTTCTCTTGGATAATCTCCCACTGTTGGAGTCACTCTCCTTCCAACACTCCATTACTTTCAATGGCAAAGATAGGGCATTGGACGGTGAGTCCTTTTAGCAGAGGAGTGTCTGATGCATGGGATAGTGTACGGTACTCCCCAGAAACATACATTTCTAGAGATAAATAAAATGAGGTGAATTACCCTTTCTTTTTTCCAGTATTGGCCAATACTGAGTACCAGCACCTCAGCAGCCCCCGCTGCAGGATTGATTGTGAAAGGGTGAGGAGCCGGCTGAGTACCGGACCGCCCCCCCCCCTTTTTTTTTTTTTTTACAAAAAACGCTGCAGATTATTAAACACAAATTCTGAAGCTCAATAGTCACATTTTGCACTTATAGCCCTATAGCACTCTGAGTACAAAATGGCATTTGTATGTGAAGATCAGAAAATTGTATCTATTTACTCAAGTCCTCACAAGATGTCCCACCTGTATACACAGATATTGGTTTTGCATGTACAAGCATGTGCACAAAAAATGATTTGTGTGTATTGTTCCAGAAGCATATTTAAAATGTTTCTCTGAAATTGTTACTGAGACAGGTTTCCACAGAATCCGGCTATAAAATCTTGTACAGACTTCTCAGCCACTATTCTTCATTCAGCTATAGCAATTATTATGGCTGCTTTTGATGTTCATAAAAAAAAGAAAAAAGAAGAAAACAACCAGTCACAATTATAAATTAAAATGCGTATTAGAGCAACATTTCATATTTCAGAACTGTTTCAAAAAGGAGGATTTTCTTAGTGATATTTCAAAGGATCTTGACCTCCATCTCTTTGAGTACCTTTGAATAACTTAGGAGCCATATTTATCTTTCAGTGTGTGATGGAGTAGTTCTTTTGGCTGTTTGCATTTATTAGACTTCTATGGCTGCAAGGACATATGAATGAATTTTAATGTGCAAAAAACCATTTGTCTGTGTTTTGCATATATAAATGGTCATCTGAGTGTGCAGTGGCATCTGACTCATTTGTGAGCAGGAGTATACACACAAAAAAGAGGCTGAGTTATGCAAATGTGACCCTCTACTTCTCTAACTCAATTATACCACATTATAAAGAAGTTTAATTAACGTAGCATCCAATACACAGGGAGCTATATCTCTTTCAGCATGAATTGTGCTGAAAATCTATCACATTATCTTCTACGGAAGCCATGTTATTTTGTGTTAAATCAGTAATACAAGACACCAGAATGTCAGATGATTGCATACAGAGTTAGCACAAGCTAAAGTCTACAGAAGAAAGCATATCAGTCTCAATAATTTGAGACTGCCATCCAGATCCAAGCAGCAAGTTGAAGTAGAGATATTCCTCTTCTCTTTGAAATGGATGATAGTATAGTTCACTAAGCAGCTGAATACCTTTGCATTAGGGAAGGGAAGCAATTTAATTAGCATGAACTGAGAAAACTGCCTGAGTGTGCAATCTGAAAACACTACAGCAAAACTGAAATGGTTGTTCACATAGTGTATTCTCCATCTGTTTTCAGCAAATGGGAGTGAGGTGCACATTAGCAATGTACGCTATGAAGATACAGGAGCGTATACTTGTATTGCAAAGAATGAAGCAGGAGTGGACGAAGACATTTCTTCTCTCTTTGTGGAAGATTCTGCTCGAAAGAACCGTACGTATACAGGATGAGAAGTCAATTTTTTGTGTTAACCCTTAGCTGTGCATTAAGGAAAGTGATATTGGAGAACACTGTGAAGTATCAAATAAGTTATAGCTGGCATGTCTAAATAAGTAGAAAAATAGAGTTATGGGAATAATTATAGCCATTGAAAAGTGTAGTTTTAAATATTAATTTTAAGCAGAAGTAACGTGAAATAGCCAGATGTGGATTGTGAAGGAATTGCTCTGTGAATTGGCACCTGCCTGTACCAGCATTACTGTTCAGATAGTTTCCTGAGAATCATTATATCATATGGTAACATCTTGGGAAAACCTTTCTAAGTTTCCATCTAGGATCTGTATTCCTAGATATTCCTGAGCAGTACAGCTGAGGAAGAAGGAACCTAGGTGACTTTCTGCTATCCTTATGCACCTCAGATCTTGGAGTGTACTGAAGATGAAATATGGCCCTAGTTCATATTAGAGTAGCCTCAGGACATCTTTAATTACTCTAGGACAGGGGTGTTTAACCCACAGCCCACGGGCCAGAATCTGGCCCACAGAGCTTTTTAATCTGGCCCATGCCACCAGCAGTGCCATCATTTTTCTGGCATAGCTTGTGAAGGCCCCAGCTCCAATTGGCATTGTTCCAGCTGGTGCAGATTGCGCTGGCCCCAGTTTGGGCCTCGGCACGGACACAGCTCAGGCCCCAGCTCACAAGGCTGCTGCTGCTCCTGCAGTGGCAGCAGCACTGGTAAGACACCACATTCAGTTTTTGCTGAGAATGCCTGGCTCTGGGGCAGGGGGAGGGTGTTTATTTAAAGCTGGGGGCTGGGAGTGCCTGGATCTGGGGGATGAGAGGGGATTGGGCAAAAGGGGAGGGCTGGGGCTGCCTGGCTCTGGACAGGGGAGAGGGGACTGGGGATTTTGCATGCCTGAAAATTGTGGGTACTGGGATACTTACAATATTTTAAAGGGGTACTTTATACAGAAGGGATAAGAAACGCTGGAGCAGAACTCGATTCAATTGGTTTAACAGCCGGCAGGAGGGATCTGGTGATTAAACCAATTAAATTGAGTCCTGTTCTTTCAGGGGAAAAAATGCAAGCAAGTTGTTGTGGGTATGTGCTGTCATCTTCCCAAATTGCATTTCCCTCATTCCCCTCCTGTGGAAAGCAAATGGCCATGTTTTTTCACAGGGAAAGGAGGAAATGTTGGGAATCCAAGGAAAAGAAAACCAAATAGGCTGACTTCAGAAGGTGACTGAACCATGTAAACTGGTTGCTGAGCTGCTATTCCTCCATAGAAAGAATACTTTTATGTACAACTTTTGCCTGATTGGCCAACTAGCATGCCAGGTCACATGCCAGAATGAGCCTGTGCCCTGGGATCTCCCAGGTAACTGCCACCTCAGCTGGTCACCCAGCCTGGGTGAAAATATTACTGGAACTGATTACAGCTTGTGATATCTACACCCACACACATTCTATAGGGGGATGTGGTTGCAGGGCCAGCTGAGAGGGTCATTTCAGTGGCTTTTTCCAGTGGAGGGGCTAGCCCCCAATGCCACTCCCTGTAGCATCCGGACCCCTGGAGCCAGATATCACAAACTGTAATCTGTTCCTGTTAGCAAGATTGGGCAGCATCCTAGAATACACAAGGAGCTCATAGAGTAGGGAGCCGTGTCACTAGCTATCACCCTTGAAAAGTCTTCCCTCCCACCAACAGCCAGCCCTCAAATTCTTTGCTGTGTGGGAGAGGTATTCCACTCAGCGACAGACAGTCCTTGAAAATCTTTTCCACAGGGGAAAGACTATCCTCTGGTGACAGCCAGCCCCCAAAATCTTTGCTGCATGGAGGAGACTTCCACCTGGCAACAGCCAGTTCCTGAAAATCTTTGCTGTCGGTGGGCAGACTTCCCCCTGGTGACAACCAACCCCTGAAATCTTTGCCGACTTTGGAACCTTTACCCTGTATAAGCCAGGACATGGTGCTGTCTGGCAGCATGATCTTCACTGCACCGCAGGCATGTGCTTTTATTGTGTTGGTTGGGGCTAGCCATGTGGGGCATAGACAGACCTGGTGTCAGCGGTGTGGGGGGCTGTGAACCACAGAAAAGATGTTTCTCAGACTCTCACACAAGCATGACCTCCACAGCCTAGCCACTATGTGGTGCAGTGGGACTGGGGCTGGCACCAGCACTGAAGAAAAAAAATCTCATCCTCTTACTGTGCAGGGTAGAAGCCATCACCCTGTGCTGGTCAGCCACATGGACCGGTGGGGGGTTGGTGTCCAAAGTCATCATTGTAGCAAGATGCACCATTACTGGTGTGCTACTTTGGCATCTGCTCTGCTCTCTGCTGTGTTGATAACCCTTGGCTGCATGCGTACTTGCAGTCTCTGAATGCCAGTGATGGGTCTGTACCACAGACTTCTGAGGATCCCCCAATAACCACAAATCAAGTGAGGTACAAAGGAACTGAAACCAGGCTTATTGTCTTTGATGTATAGGCTCTAGTATTCTGGATGTTTAGGTGTCCAGAGTGCATGCATATGATATGAAAATGGATGTGGCACTACGCAGTGGGTAGGACCACCCAGACCAGGTGATGCAGTCCCGGTGACATACACTTTTATACCTAAGTACAAACAAGTTATGTATCTGTGACGTATCCAGGTGCAACCCCTAATTGTAATAAGTTGACACCCCTGAATGTAACTAGATCTTACCCATTATCTTGTAGATAGTGATACCATCAAAACAACACTATGCATCATGCTGTCATCTCGACCCTGTACTGAACCTGGGTTAGAATATACCTGGTACTAAGCTGTTGTCTATGGGGAGGGTCCTGGTCCCATACAACATGCCCAGCCTTACTGGAACATGTTTATATGTACTATCCAGTGCTTGGTGCTTTAGGACCTGCTTCTGATCAGCCTGCCTCTGCCAATTTCCTGTGAACAAGACTTGAGTTTCACTCACAGATTAACATTTTCAGTTAGCCTAGTTAACCCTATATTGTTCAGGCTTTGCCTTTCTGTTAACAAAGCATTAACAATTGTTCAGGCCTTCTTATTTTAGCTTTGCTGCATGTTCGCAAAGCATTGGCTATTGCTCATGCCTTTAGGCCTTATTGTCAGGTCCTCTCATTACTACAGTCATCATCGCAGAAAGCAGTGTGCCCTGCATCCCCACCACAGGAAAACAAAGGGCAGGTCAAAGGAATTTCACACCTTTTTTGGGCACGCCACTGCAAAGTGCCATCATGGATACAGAGCAGCTCAGAGCCATTGCACAGTGCATATAATGTCCAGTACCCAGTCTATAGTGCAGCATTTTATTGGTGGAAGAGTGTGGGATGATATGATAGATGCAGATGCATTGGTTGATGATATGGAGGAACTAAAAAACACAAATGCAGAGTTTCTGGCTGCCCTGGATGCAATGTTTTCAGTGGAGCACCATTTCTGGAGACGTGAAACCAGCAGACACTGGTGGGACCACATCATTTTAGAAGTATATTACAACCACCAAAATTTCTGCATGAGCAAGGCCAATTTCGTGCAATTTTGTGACTTGTTGGCCCCTGCCCTGAATCCCAACAATATGAAAATCAGAACTGCTTTAACAGTTCACAAGCGAGTAGCCATTGCTCTTGGAAGATTGCAATGCCTGACAGCTACCGGTCAGTGGGAAATCAATTTGGGGTGGATAGATCCACTGTGAGGGCCACGGTCATACAGGTAGCCAGTGCAAACTGTGACAGCCTGATGAAGGAGACCATGATTCTGGAAAATATGCAGCACATAGTGGACAGCTTTGCTACCATGGGGTTTCCTAACTGTGGTGGGACTCACATTCTCATCCTGGCCCAAGACCACATAAGCTGCAAGGAGTGCATAAACTGCAAAGGGTACTTTTCAATGGTGTCTGTGGTAGATCACAAAGGTCATTTCACTGACATCTACAGGGGATGGTTGGGAAAGGTTCATGCTGTGTGCACCTTTAGATATTCCAATGTGTACAGAATGCTCTGAAATTGGAATTGAGATTGGTGAAGTGAAGATGCCCATTGTGATACTGGGTGACACTGCTTGTCCTCTGCTCCCTTAGCTCATGAAGCCATACACAGGCAACCTGGACTGCAGCCAGGAGCACTTCAACTATAGATTAAGCAAGTGCAGATTCGTCACAGAATGTGTCTTTGGCCATCTGAAAGCCAGGTTCCATTGCCTTTTGACCCCTTTGGACCTTTACCAAATCAACCTGCCAACCATGGGTGCAGCCTATTGTATTCTGCATAACATTTGTGAATTGAAGGTGGAAAATGTAATGCCAGCCTGGGTTGCTCAGGCAGAAGCCATGAGCAGGGTTTATGTACAGTTGGACACAAGGCCATTTGTGAATGTATACGGAGAAGCAACAGCAATCAGGGAGGCTTTGAAAAACAGATTTATGAATGGGCACACTGCCACATGAATCTGTTGCCCATATTCACACAATGATTCTGCTCCCCACACACCGCAAAAATATTTCTGATGAACCTTTCTGAAAGCACCTCCAAATGCACTACACAACATGTGATCCACTAAATGAGACTTTTTTTGAAAGTTTAAAAAAATTACTTTTTATTTATGGTGGGAAAAGTAAGGGGCATTTTGGAAAAGAAAGGGAAAAGCAGAAGGCTTAGGTGGTATGTGAGTCTTTTGCATCAGGGAGAGGTCATGGTGGTGAAACAGGACACTGTCCTTCTCCTCCTCCAGTCATGTTTGGAGACCCTGAAGACAGGGGAGCAAAGCATATCAAGGGTAGGGTGGGCAACAGGGAGCTTAGTCCAAGTTCATGTAATTAGTCTTTCATTTCTGGGCATTCCTCTGCAGTTCCTGCAAGGAACAGAGTATCTCTGTTTGCTTCCTGACAGCTGCGAGGAGATCTTGCACGTCCTTGCTCCGGAACTGGAGCACACTTTGGCGTTACTGCTGTGTCCACCTTTGTTATCAGTGACTCTGGCTCACTCCCTGTCTGCCTTTTCTAGTTGTTGTAAGATGAGGTCCTGCTTGGCTTTCTTCTTCCTCCTCATTGTAGCTACCCAGTCACACCCACATAAGCTGTCTGTGGAAGACACTGAAGGTCAAAATGTAGATACATATTTGAAATGTGACACAAAGTGATTTTTTTACAGTCACGCTTTTGATTTCCAAGGCCTTTTTTGAATTTTTAAGGACAACATTGAAGTAATCTGTGCAGAGCAGAAGGTATTCCTCCAGACAGTTTCAGTGCAGACACAGTGTGGTTTTGTGGGCTTATGGATTGGGAAGGTTTGATCCCACCAGCCACATGGCAGGCTGGTGGGAGGTCATCCCTGGAAAATGAAAAGAGAGCAAAAAAAGTTTCTTGGTTTCTGGCTCCTCATCAATCCTGTACAGGGGAAAAGTCAGCAGTGTGGTGGGAGAGAAGACCAGGAGCATGTAAGAGGGAGATGGAGAGCCTGCCAGTCATGTGGTGCTGCAAGGTGGTCCTCACAAATTGAAAAGGCAAGGGAGCAGTGCAAAAAATCAAACAAATTTCCTATGCTTCTTATAGGTTGCAAAAAGAGACATCAACCTCCTAAGAATAACTAAGAGTGACAAAGAAAATATGCTTATACTGTGTCAGCACAAGGCTGGAAATTTTTCCAAAATGCTTTGTGGCACCATGATGTCAGATAACTTACTGGCTGCCTGGTGTGGCAAGGTGTGCTGCTGTAGAAGCCACAATAGACCTCCCCAAAAACCTCATGCAAAAACTGAAAAGTACCTGAATGAGACCTTTATGGAGATCTCCAAAAAAGACAAGCACTCCATTCCCAGAAATATTAACAAGCTCTTCTAAAAAATGTATATTTAGTCACTGTGTGTGCCTGGTCATCAACCTGCTTGTAGCAGTGTAAAAAAAATGCACTCCACAAAAGTAAATCCATGCATCAAACTCAACCAGCTTATACCATGACTAAAAGTACTCACCAGAAGAGCCCCACTCAACACCATTGCTGGATACCATGGACATGCCATAGCTTCAGGTTTCAATGAGGCAGTACTGGCTCAAGGTGCAAGGGGAAAAGCTCCAGACTGCCGGGATCAGCTATAATAGGTGCCAGGTGAACATCAGCAGCCTCCTCTTCATTGACCTCCTGCTCCAGTTCCACCTGTCAGCTCACACCTAAGTCCTCAGGGTGGACTATTGAAGAGTCCCTGTTAGCCTCAGGGACCGTGGTTGGGTCACTCCCAAGATTTCTGTCCAGGTGCTTGTAGTACTGGCAGTCTTGGGAGATTACCCTGATTGCCCATTGGCTTCTCTGACTTTATGGTAGCTCTGCTGGAGCTCCTTTACTTTCACCTGCCATTGCTCAATGTCCCAGCTATACTCTTTAGCAATCATACCTTCTGAAATCTTCTCGTAAATGGTGGCATTTTGCTTGCAGACACACAGTCTGCTCATTAGTGATTCTTCTCATTAGTGATTGTTTTGTAAAAAACAAATCATGTCAAGCCAACCTGATAGCTTTTTTTGACATGATAACGAGACTCGTAGATAAGGAAGAAGCAGTGGATGTGGTATACCTAGACTTTAGTAAAGCATTTGATACTGTCTCGCATAATATTCTTATCGACAAACTAGGCAAGTCCAACTTAAATCACACTGCAATAAGGTGGGTGCATAACTGGCTGGCTAATCGCACCCAGAGAGTAGTTGTTAATGGTGCTCAATCTAGCTGGAAAAGCATAACAAGTGGGGTTCTGCAGGGGTCTGTTTTGGGACCAGTTCTGTTCAATATCTTCATTAATTATTTGGATATTGGCATAGAAAGTACGCTTATTAAGTTTGCAGATGATACCAAGCTGGGAGGGGTTGCAACTACCTTGGAGGATAGGGTCATAATTCAGAATGATCTAGATAAATTAGAGAAATGGTCTGAAGTAAACAGGATGAAGTTTAATAAAGATAAATGTAAGGTGCTGCACTTAGGAAGGAATAATCTGTTTCACACATACAGAATGGGAAAAGACTGTCTAGGAAGGAGTACAGCAGAAAGGGACCTAGGGGTTCTAGTAGATCACAAGTTAAATATGAGTCAACAGTGTGATGCTGTTGCAAAAAAAGCAAACATGATTCTGCGATGCATTAGCAGGTGTGTTGTGAACAAGACACGAGAAATCATTCTACCGCTCTACTCTGCGCTGGTTAGACCTCAGCTGGAATATTGTGTCCAGTTCTGGGCACGCCAATTCAAGAAAGATGTGGAGAAATTAGAGAAGGTTCCAGAGAAGAGCAACTAGAATGATAAAAGGTCTGGAGAACATGACTTATGAAGAAAGGCTGAAAGAAATGGGCTTGTTTAGCTTGGAAAAAAGAAGATTGAGGGGGGACATGATAGCGGTTTTCAGATATCTTAAAGGGTGTCATAAGGAGGAGGGAGAAAACTTGTTCTTCTTGGCCTCTGAGGAGAGAACAAGAGGCAATGGACTTAAACTGCAGCAAGGGAAGTTTAGGTTGGACATTAGGAAAAAGTTCCTAACTGTCAGGGTGGTCAAGTACTGGAATAAGTTGCCAAGGGAGGTTGTGGAATCTCCCTCGCTGGAGATATTTAAGAACAGATTAGATAGATGTCTATCAGGGATGGTGTAGATAGTGGTCGGTCCTGCCGTCGGGGCAGGGGACTGGACTCGATGGCCTCTCGAGGCCCCTTCCGGTCTTAGTATTCTATGATTCTATGATTCTCCCCACACAGATATGAGATCCAGGATCTCATTGTGAGTCCATGCTGGAACTCTTTTGTGACCCTGAGAACTCACATCCAGAGAAGAACCCTGACTACTCATGATGGATGGATGTGATAGATGGATGCTATGGATGGCTGAGGTGTGCTATCCACACTGGTCAGAAGGAAGATGAAGTCACATTTCTGATACTATTCATATTCAAATTCATAGGTCCTGTTACCTTCATTCCTGAGCACCTGGAGAGCATCAGAGATGCAACTGGACAGAACCAACAACTGTGGGGCATTGTGGGATACATGTGGGACTCCTGTGGAGGCCAATAAAACTGGTTTAAATGGAATGTGTTTCCACACTACTATTTATCTGAATGCTTACATCTGAACTTCCCATTAATCCCACTCAGGTTGTCGGACTAAAAAAATTGGCTGTAGTACCCCTTAATTTCAGATAATGGTATATGATGTATGAAAAGTCACAATTCAAAATAGAGCTAAGTACTTTAGGTTCGCATTATGCTCTAAAGTAGACATAGCCTCTTACTCATTCAGGATGAATGGCGCTAAATTATCATTCAACTTTCAATATATTGTATTTTCCTTATTCAGTGGGTGAGCCTAGGTATATTTACTGCATATTATTCATATCCCGCTCTGAACACAGAATTAGTAATTTTCTGTGAGGTGTCATCACTATTGTATTTGAGTGCATTGCAAACATTAATTGACTTATTTCCAAAACACCCCTCTGAGAAGAGGGTATATAACATAAATTTTTCATGATGCTAAGAGTGAGCTGAAGGGCGTGAAGGACAATTTAACGCTCACTGGAACATCCATGATAACAAAGAAATCTTGCACATTAGTTTTGCTGTGGCAGGATTACACAACAGATAATGTAGACTTTAAGTTTATTTAATTTTAGCAAGGCTGTCATTTTCAGTTTGAGTAATTGTTAGTTTTTCCAGGATCACGAGATCACATTTTAAAGTGATTTATGTGTTTAAAGTAATGTTTTGGGCCTTTCAACTTTAATATTATATATATTTAGGTTTTTAACTTTATATTTTTTTCTATTTTGATACATTTATCACAAGCAAATTATTATTTATAATATTATATGCATTACCATGTTTAGTATTCTTAATTTATAAAACTAAGAACGAGAGAAAGGCACAGGAAAATCATTCCAAATTGTGATTTTTGCGAGTTCCATTTATGAATTCAAAATTCTGAATTTCATGAATTATAAAATGATGCCAAGATTTTACAGCAGCTAAATTTAAAGGACTTATAGGACTCATGTAACAAGCAGACACTTTCTTTTTGCTATTGATTCTGCTGTGTTCTTATTGAAAAAAAAGATGCCTCCTCACAGAATACTTATTCAATTAGTGATATTTGAAGTTAGAGGAGGGCAACTTTGTCACTAACCTCAGTCTGCTTTTATTCTGGCCAGTCCAAGCATTGCTTTTTGGAAAAAAAAAAAAATCTTTACCCTTAACAAGGAGGAGATTGATATAGTTAGAATCAACTCAAATTCCTGCTCCTCCCAGCCCCGGTTCAACCCCCTCACAGTCCCACTTCAATCACCCTGCAGCCCAGCTCACCACCCACGCAGAGCTCTGGCTCACCACTTGTGCCCCAGTTCAGCCCCCCCTGCAGTCCCAGTTCAAAACCCTAATGGCCTGGCTTATCACACACACATGACTCTGGCTCACCACCCCCACCCCAATTTAACCCCCACCACCCTATGCAGTGCCAGATCAAACCCCTCGCAGCCTGGCACACCACCCACATGTGGCTCCAGCTCACCACTGGCCCCAGTTCAAACCCCCCGGCCCGGCTCTCCACCTGTGCATGGCTCTTGTTCAGCACCCCACCCCAGTTCAACACCTCCCCTGCCCTGGTTCAGCTCCCCAAGCTCCAGGTCAAACCCACATGTGTGGCTCCAGTTCACCACCACTGTGTGCAGCTCTGGCTCAGCTCCACGCCTCCCCCACCCTTCCTGCATCCCTAACGCACTGCCAGGCTTAACCCTCTCCAACTGCACCCCCAACCCCAGGACTTGCCTTTCAAAAGGAGCTCCAGGTGCTCCTGCTGCTTCTCCAGCTGCAGAATGTTCGTTCCGCCAGGGGGAAAAAGGCCCCTCAAACTTATGCAAAACTCAGGTTATGCAAGGGTGTGTGGGAACACAACCCTCACATAACGTGGGAGACTACTGTATTCCTGAGCCACAGTCCTGGGAGCTGGAGGAATGTGGCTGGCGCCTTTCCTGTGTGATTTATGAATGGCTCTTGGAGTATTTGTGCAGCTGGGTATGGGACTCCATGCAGAGTTGCGCTGACTGATAACAGCCCTGGAGGGGGTTGCTGCTTGTCAATAGAAAAGCACAGTGTGAGACAGTCTAGCCTGGAGAGTTAAAGGAGTTCAGTTGTCCCATAGTCTAAGGCTGCATCTCAGGGATCCCATCACAAATAGCTTGAACCATTCTGAGAAAAAAGATAGGGAGAATATATTGATTTTGTTTATGATAAAAATAGTTTTGTTGAGAAGCTTCATAATGTCCACAGTTTGCAACAAAGACTGGATTTTTTTTTGGTGAGGTGGAGAAAGGTGATGGCAGTGACATTGGGTTGTGCCTTTTGTCATCCAAATTAGGAGGCCAGGCTAGCTGGTGTCCATGTCTGTGAATAAGAGCAGAGTGTATTGTTCAGGAGTTATATAGGCATAGAGTTACTGTGTGATTATTAGATGTATAAAAGCCAGGAGAAGATGGGAACAGACTTGCACAGAATGGTCTATAATCATGAGACCACCATCCTCTACAGAACCCGGGCGTCCTCACTCTTCATATTCTTCTCTTGCCAGCAAATAGTTCTGAAATCAATGACAGGTGTGTGTATCATCCACTCTTTGGTATTTGATGTATGTGAAGGATAATGGCCTAATGCTGCTGCTAATTTGTAAGTAAGGTCCAGTGTTGGTGGTCTGTGCTGTGAATCTAATTGTCTGAACCTCACCAATAACCTATTTTGATACTCAGTGTGGGTTCCAGATGAAAGGTTTGGGAGTGGGGGTTAATTATTTTAATTAAGAACATGGTTGCAAAGCCATGCACTGAAAAGTTAGAATTAAGTTTTATCTACTTAGACTTCATAAAGTCTATCATTACATGCTTGTACTATTTTTCCAGAGAATCCCTGCCTCATTCAATGTAAAAGACGAACAGTGTTCCAAGAAGTAATCAGGATGGCCTAGTGCAGGATGCAGTAGAACACTTATGTAATTTGTTGCAAGTGTTGGGAAAAGTGTGGTGACAGAGAACTGCAAAAGATAAAGGATACTCTAATTATTCAAGCATTTGCATTCTGTCCTGGAGAAATGTATTCTACCCCAGCCTCTGCCACAGAGTTCCTGTGTGATGCCAGGGAAATCTCTTAAACCAAACTGTGTACATTTCAGTATGCCCAACATGAGAAACTTTAGTACAGATGTGCAAAAATTATGAGTATTCTGAACTGCAGCTGAAGTCAGTGAGAGCTGTGCTCTGAACATGTATTGCACTATAAAGAGAATTACTCGGAAAAATCAGACCAATATGTGACTGAAATTGAGTTCACAAAATTAGCGGACACTTCTCAGAGATTTAAACTTAATCACTCTGCCTAGGTCTACACTAAAGAGTTTTGTTGACAAAACCAGGGTTTTGTAGACAAAAGTTGCAGAGCATCCACACACAAAATGTATTTTGTTGGCAGTATGTTAACAAAACTAGGCACTTCTGTCAATAGCCTTCTGCCTCACCCTACAAGGCAGAACACCTTTCTCAGCAGAATCTGTCAACAAAAAAAAATGTGTGGACACTCTGGGGTGCCCTATGTCAACAAACAGGGCTTCTGGGTCACTGGGCAACCCTGTCTGCTGTGCTGCTGGTTGGCCATTCAGTCAAGAGACAGCCAGGCATTCTGGCCACTGTCTGTCACAGAGTGGATTGCTTTTTTAATGGGTGGGCAAGGAGGTCCCCAGTCCACATTCATGAGCATGTTCCCATCTTATGTTCTACAGGTCATCCGGGCCATCAACAACATCCTCCTCTGGGACCTCAACATCACCCTTATAGGATATGAGGAGTTGGGCTTACCCAAATGCTTCAGGGCACTGGATGGCTCCCATATCACCATCCAGGCCCTGGAGCACAGCAGTGGGGCCTACATAAACCACAAGGGCTACCACTCCATGGTACTGCAGGCACTTGTCGACACAAAGCACAGGTTCATGGACATTTGTGTGGGGTGGTCCAACCACGCCCGTGATGCCTGGGTGTTCCAGAACTCATGGCTCAGTCACAGGATGGTGGATGGTACTTACATCCCCCAGCAGGAGCTCGCCATGAGGGACACCATGGTGCCGCCCTGTATTGTGGCGCTTGCTGCTTACCCCATGCAGCCATGGCTCATGCGACCTTACATGGGACACACTCAGCCTAGTCAGCATGTTTTTAATGAGTGCCTCAACCGGGCCCATAATGCGGTTTAAAGAGCATTCGACCATCTTAGTGGGCATTCTGCTCCCTCCTAATGAGGCAATATGCCAGCGGTGGTTGGGGTATGCTGCACCCTGCCCAAACTTGTGGAGGCCAAGTACAAGCCCTTCATGCAGGGGTGGGACACCGAGGCCACACACGGCTACAAGCAGCCAGCCACCACCCTATGCTGTCAGTTCCAGCAAGATCGTGTGCAGGTAAGGGAGTACCTGTGTGAGGCCTTTGCCTGGGAGCCCCAATGACCCTTTCATGCACACAACCTCCATCATCACCCCCCCACACACAAACCTCCAACATCATCCCCATGCACACACACCCCTACCTGTACACAGGGGACACAGGGCTATCCACAAATAAATGGTTTACTATTCATGTACACAAAAGTCTGCCTCTTCAAAACTTTATCGACTATTTACAGTGGGTGGAGGGGAATTATGTACAAGGTGGGCCTGGGGCTAGGGGTGCATGCAGCAAAGCTGGGGTGGGGCAAGGTGGGTTGGTGTCCTTAACCCTCAACTGGGGTCAAGGGATGGGATCCCCATTGGTTTCAGGAGCTCCTACCCCCTCTGCTCGAGATCCCCATTGTGACTGGGCTGGGGCTGGGAGTACAAGGAGGTAGGGGTGTTGCTGGGGTGCAGTGCCTGTGGGCTCACCAGGGTCCACACGGGGGGAAGCAGGAATGTGGGGCAGCTGCCTCTGCATGGCCTGCTCTGGTCATTATCAGGTTGGTCATTTGGAGGAGGCTGGCTGTGCATAGGTTGGGTGAGATCAGGGTGGTGAGGTTGGGGTCAGTGGAGGGGGTCTACTGGGAGGGACTGGTGCAGGGGGTGAGGGTGAAGGGGAGAGGAAGCAGGGGGGCTTGCAAGGGGGCAGCAGGTGGGCCAGCTGGGCAGTCACAGCCTGGTGAGCACATCCAGGTTGTCCGCCACCCTGTCCCAGGTCTGCCGGTCCATGGCTAGCCACTCCAGCAGCACCCGGGTGAAGTCCCTCAGGACTGCAGTGTGTATAGTGTCCTTCGCATCCTCCTCCCTGCCCCGGTGGCACTGGTGTATGGCCCAGCAAGAGCCCTGTGCCATCCCAGTTCGTGGTATGGGCCACACCCCCTTGCCCTCCACAACAGGGCTCCCTGGCCCATGGACAGGGCTCGGCTGGCTCCTGGGTGCTGGACCTGTGGAGGCAGAAGGGGACAGAGGAATGGGCTGTTAGTCCTGTGTGTTGGCCCTGTGTCCCCACCCCTCTAGCCACTGTTCTGCCAGCCCTGTGGCATCCAGATTGCTGGGGGTCCCCACATGGGTGGAGCAAGTGCAGGCTTCTGTCTGACTCCCCCGCAGTCCCTACACAGCTGTGCAGCCCATGGTGCTGTCCAGGATAGCTGGTTCTAAGTGCTGTATGCAGCCCCCTCTGGGGCCCAGGGAGCACAGCTGTCCACAATGCATTTGGACTGGCATTGGTGGCCATGTAGGTGGGTTGTAGCCACCTTGAGCAGGAGTATGAACCCCTTCCCCAGGTCTCAAGGCTGCCAGGATGTATGGCACTTACCTGAGGGTCCCTCCAGGAACTCTGGCAAGGCCTGGGTGGAGGGGGCCCAGCTGGACGGATCAGAGGGGATATCAATGACAAGGGCCCCCTTGCTGGAGCCCTTATCATCGGTGGTGGCCTCAGGCTGCAGGACCATCTGCTGGGGCTTGGAGGTGGGTGTCAGTCCCAGGCAATCCTGTGCATCCATCCCTGCCTCTGGCTCTGGCTCTAGCTTAGCCATGTTCAGGATGATAGTCAGGGCTGTCATGTCCTTGGAGGAAAGGAGGTGGTCCAGTTCTTTAAAGTAGGGGCACTGGTGGGCGCTGAGCCTGACTGTGTGCCTGCATCCCAGGGCTTACAGTAGCCCTGCCAGAGCTCCTGGTCCATGGTGCAGTTGGGGTGGCCCCAGCTGGTGAGGGCCTTTGACAGCCTCTTGAACATGGCCACTTTCTGGTGCCAGACCCCCATCTGGTGCAGGTCCTCCTCATCATCCCAGAAGGAAAAGAGGTCCCAGAGTCCATCCAGGAGGGGAGGTCCTTTTTGGGGAGGCCTGGTTTGGCTTCTTGGAGGTGTCCCTGGCATCTCTGTGGCACCCCTGAAGGGTGCAGGGGTCCCGAGTGCTAACCATGGGTCTGAGGGGTAGGATCTTGTGGCTCAGGCATCACTGTGGGAGTGTGTGGCTGGACAGTGTGTGCTCCCTGCTACCAGCATGCTCTCAGCTTTCTGCCTAGGGTTTTGTGGAAGCCTGCATCTATAAATGCAGCCAGAGGCTGGAGCCACAGAGCTTTGCTTGTGCCTTCAGTGGCATCTCTGCACAATGGAGGACTCCCTCTTTCAAAATAGCGGTCCGTGGAGCATCTACACATGATTTCCTTCAAAAGGGCCTTTTGAAAGAGGGTTCTCTTCCTACCATGGGACCGGGGTACTGTTTTCGAAGGACTGGCATCATTCTTTCTAAGATAATTTTGAAAGGGCACAGACTGTGTGTAGACACTCTGTGGCTACGTCTACATGTGCACGCTACATCGAAATAGCTTATTTCGATGTAGCGACATCGAAATAGTCTATTTCGATGAATAACGTCTACATGTCCTCCAGGGCTGGCAACGTCGACATTCAACTTTGACGTTGGGCAGCACCACATTGAAATAGGCTCTGCGAGGGAACATCTACACGCCAAAGTAGCACACATTGAAATAAGGGTGCCAGGAACAGCTGCAGACAGGGTCACAGGGCAGACTCAACAGCAAGCCGCTCCCTTAGAGGGCCCCTCCCAGACACAGTTGCACTAAACAACACAAGATCCACAGAGCCGACAACTGGTTGCAGACCCTGTGCCTGCAGCATGGATCCCCAGCTGCGGCAGCAGCAGCCAGAAGCCCTGGGCTACGGGCTGCTGCACATGGTGACCATAGAGCCCCGCAGGAGCTGGAGAGAGAGCGTCTCTCAACCCCTCAGCTGATGGCCGCCATGGCGGACCCTGCTATTTCGATGGTGCGGGACGCAGATCGTCTACACGTGCCCTACTTCGACGTTCAACTTCGAAGTAGGACGCTATTCCCATCCCCTCATGGGGTTAGCAACTTCGACGTCTCGCCACCTAACGTCGATTTCAACTTCGAAATAGCGCCCAACACGTGTAGTTGGTGCCGCTACTTCGAAGTAGTGTGCACGTGTAGACACGGCCTGTGGTATATTTCCAAAGTGGCCCTTCTTTCAAAGTTCCTTTTGAAAGAACTTGCTAGTGTAGACGCAGCCACAATGAAGGCTATTTCAAAATAGAACCACAGGATGCACTATGGCTTATTTCAAAATAGGCTCTATTTGAAATGCCCCCATTTAATGATGACTCTCCATCATTTTACTACTTTTTTGAAATCTGTTTTCTAGTCTTATTCCATTTTACTTTCCCCTTTTGATATAGTGTATGGAGGTGATGTTTTAATTAGAATTTTGTGCAGTGCTAAGTCAATGTATTACAATATTGAAGTTACCCTTATTAGCTAAATTTACAATCATTCAAAGAATGAAATAAGGTTTCTTCTGTTAAAATCTATTCCCTTAATGACTATGTTGACTAGCATGAATTATAGTCTAGTCCTTTAATTCTTTATCAGTTGGCTTTCCTACCAGTTTTTACATTGTTTTGCCTGAGATTATGTCTGTCTGACTGGCATATTGTTATTTATTGTTACTATGGTTACCTACATCTTGTTCTTTTTTCAGTACTGGGACAATATTAGATCTTGTCCAGTATTCAGCAATTTTCCTGATACTACAAGATTTAAAAATGAACATGAATGAGCTAGCAGTTTTTCTCAGTTAACTCTTTTTGAGACTCTTTGATGCAAATTATCCTTGTGATTAATACTTATTATCCGACTTCTTTCCAAAGAAGAATAGAACTATTTATTGAACAATATTAACAATGAGTGATCAATGGCTCGATGTCTGTTGGTGTCTGCTATAGATCACCAGATCAGGTGGCTGAGGTAGATGATGTGTTCTTCAGACAACTAAGAAAAGCTTCCTGGTTATCATGGGGGGGTGGGAGGGTGACTTTAATCACCCTGACATCTGTTGGGAGGCCAACACAGACAATCCAGCAAGTTCTTGGAGAATTTTGAGGGTAACTTCCTGGTACCACTTCTGAAGGAACCAACTAGCAGTCATGCTCCTGCTGCTCACAAACAGGGAGGAATCAGTAACAGAGAAGGAGCCATTAGTAGGAGAAGTAGAAATGGGTGGCAACTTGGGATTGCAGTGATCATGCAATGGTAGATTGCATGAGGCTGACAAAAAAGAAGTAAGGTGAGCAGTAAAATACACACCCTGGATTTCAGAAGAGCAGAGTTTGACTGTCTCAGAGACTCAATGGGCAGGATCCCCTGAGAAGTTAATATGAAAGGAAACGGAGTCCAGGAAAACTGTGACAGTGTTTTAAAAAGGCCTTACTGAAGGCACAGGAACAAACAATCCTGATGCACAGTTGGAGAAGCAAATATGATAGGCAATCAGCTTGGTTTACCAGGGAAATCCTTGGTGAGCTTAAACTCAAAAAGGATAAGTATAAGTGGAAAGCTTGAGAGATGACTAAGGAGGAGTATAAATATATTGCTTGAAAATGCAGAGGAGTAATCAGGAAGGCAAAAGCACCATTGGATCTGGATCTAGCAAGGGATGTGAAGGGTAACAAGAAGGGTTTCTACAGGCATGTTAACAATAGGAGGTTTATCAGGAAGGGTGTGGGGCGATTTCTGGATGAGGGAGGTAACCTTGTGAACAATGATGTGGGAAAACCTGAAGTACTGAATCATTTTATTCCCTGTCTTCACAGACAAGGTCAGCTCCCAGATTGCTGCACTAGGCAGTGCAGTATGGGAAGGAGGTGGGTAGCCCTCGGTGGGGAAAGAAAAGATTAAGAGCTATATAGAAAAGCTAGACATATTCAAATCCATGGGTATGGATTCAGTGCATCCAGGGGTACTGAGGGAATTGGCAAATGTCATTGCTGAGCCTTTGGCCATTATCTTTGAAAACTCATGGAGATTGGGTGAGGTCCTGGATGACTGGAAAAAGGCAAATATAGTGCCCATCTTCAAAAAGGAAAGAAGGACAATCCAGGGAACTATAGACGGGTCAGCCTTACTTCAGTACCCAGAAAAATCATGGAGATCTTCAAGGAATACATTTTGAAGCACTTGGAAAAAGGGAATGTGATCAAGAGTAGTCAACATGTATTCATCAAGGGCAAGACATTCCTGACCATTCTGATTAGCTTCTATGATGGGCTAATTGCCGCTATATGTGGGGAAGTCAAGGGATGTGATATACCTTGACTTTAGGAAAGCTTTTGATAATGTCTCCCACAGTGTTTTTGTCCATAAGTTAAGAAAGTATGGACTGGATAAATGGACTGTAAGGTGGATAGAAAGCTGGCTGAATGGTTGGGCCCAACATATAGTGATCAAGTGCTCGATGTCTGGTTGGTGGTCAGTTTCAAGTGGAGTACCCTAAAGATCAGTTCTAGGACTGGTATTGTTCAACATCTTTATTAATGACCTGCATGAGGGAATGGATTGCACCCTCAGCAAATTTGAGGGGGGACAGGCAGATACATTGGAGGGTAGGAATAGGGTCCGGAGTGACCTAGATAAATTGGAGTATTGGGCCAAAATAAATCTGATTAGGTTCAACAAGGACAAGAGCAGAGTCCTGCACTTGGGATGGAAGAATCCTAAGCATTGTTACAGGCTGGGGACTAACTGGCTAAGTAGCAGCACAGCAGAATAGGACCTGGGGATTGCAGTGGATGAAACACTGTATATCAGTGAACAGTGAGCCCTTGTAGCCAAGAAGGATCATGACATATTGGGGTGCATTAGGAGGAGCATTTTCAGCAGATTTAGAGAAGTTGTTATTCCCCTCTCTTCAGCATAGGTGAGACAACATCTGGAGTATTGTGTCCAGTTCAGGGCCCCCCAGTATAGAAATGATGTGGATGCATTGGAGAGCGATCAGCAGAGGGGTCAACATATTCCAACTGAGGCCTCCTATATCTTGTATCCTGTTCATACAATATAGAATTATGTTTGCTTTTTTTGTTTCTGTGTTACATTATTTTCTCATATGTGATAGGCTGTTGTGATATTGTGACATGATGGGGTGGAGAAGAATAGAATGGCATGGAATGTCTATCAAGCTAGAACTAATTCAGTTTAGACAAAAGCTTTCAAGTGTTGCTGAAGTGACATCTTCTCCTTAGAGGAGCAGTTATCCCACTGTTTTCTGAATGTGATGCTGATTCCAGTAGTCCACCATCTCCAGCAACAGCTGATAAGAGAGCTGTTTCTTTTTGTAATTTGCAGTACAAGCAGGTGCATTTCAAGAAGGTCTCAACTCTCTCATTAAAGTCATTGACATGAGCAGCTTCTCCCTCCATCATAATAAGTGTATCAGTGATTAGATTATGTAAGTGTAAGTCTTGAGAAGGGCCTGCACTGAATCATTCTAATTCAGGCGTCCTTACTAACAGAATTACAGTCAGGTCAACCAGGGTTCTGTAAGCCACAGGGCAAAGTCAAACTTATATGGTTGCAGGTGCTCTGGCTCAGGTGCTGAAATTTGTTAAATATTAGTGAATGTGAGTAAACTGCCACTGACAACATCTAGGTGACAATGCAGAGGATGATTATTTTAGTACAGTTTTCATTCCCTATCAAAATGAAACACTAGTCGAGGATGAAGGAGGCAGAAGTGGTATTGTTTGTCAGCAGGTTATTTTACTTTCATTAACTTGAATTTAACTTACAAATTCTTTCGGGTAGTAATACTTTTGGCAATATGTGTCTCAAGCTTTAGTTTAGCAAAGTAATGCCAATGCAGATGGATTTGAATAAATAAATAAATAAATAAATAAATGTTTCAGACGCAACACTGAACTTTGCATTCTGAAAGAACAACTAAGAAGTTGTGAAGCATAATGGAATCTGTCTTACATTCACTTGCTTATGGTCAGTTTCACTTTTGGGTCATTTCACATTCACTGAGGCCATGGCTACACTAACCCCCACCCTTCAGAAGGGGCATGGCAATGAGCCACTTCAGCAGATGCTAATGAGACACTGCTATGAATATGCAGCACCTCATTAGCATAATGGCAGCTGCACATTTCAAAAGTGCTGCTTTTGAAACGCACGCAATCCAAAACCAAATGGGAAGAAGCAGCTTTTGAAGTCCAGGGGTCCTTTTCAAAGGCCCCGTCCACGTGGGGTGACATGCGCTCTGAAAGCAGCTCTTTTGAAACATGTGCGGCTGCCATTATGCTAATAAGGAGCTGCATATTCATTGCAGTGCCTTATTAGCATCTACTGAAGTTGCTCATTACCATACCCATTCTAAAAGGTGGGGGCTAGTGTAGCCACGGTCTGAGTATTACAATGTTGATTGCAAATAATGAAAATATATATCCTCTTATGTCAACTGGCTCAGTTGCTTTTTTGTTGCTTTTATAAATTATGGTAAAATTTCTATTGCTTTCCGGTCTTTCAGAAGCTTGTTTTATAAAATAGATTTTGGGCCTAAAGAGATCAGTGTATTTTTGTTTTTAAAACTTATTTAATACCTAGAGCTAAACTTTCAGGTAAAAGTCTCTGATAATCTAATGAGAAAGAAATTTGTCACGTCATTATGGTATTTCTGGAGCAGTTTAGCAATATTTGATTACCTTTTTAAATTATCTCAAGCATTTTTCATTCTTTAACATCAGTTCCGGTTCCACATGTATTCTCTACAGCCATTGTGAAACTGTCACCTTCCATGAAGCAACTTTTTTTCTATAAATCCTTTTTATCAGTTCACCCAGAGCAAGCTGAAAATTATCTGCCTCATGCATTCTGTGTCTTGGGGCGGTATTTAAAAGATAATATGCCTTTTCCATACCATTAAATAGATCTATTTCTAACACAATGCCTTTCTGGAAGTAATGTCATAGTCTTGTCACCTAACAAGAGGTTGTGTGATCTGAATACTACTCACTTGACAGTTTTATGGCCATCATAAGCAACTGGGCATCTCCACTGCCTACACATTGGAATAACACTAAAAGCTTTTTGACTATGATTTATAGCCTAAAGTTTTCCTGCACGACTTTATGCACCTATAATGGAATCTCCCTGTCGCATCTCATACTCAGTGACACTATTTACCTAATTTCTTTGGAGGTAATTTATGCTGACATTTCATTTTATGGTTAGGTATTCAAAGTTTAAATAAGGCTAAACCTTCAGATTATGTTCCTGTACATTATACTGTGTTAATGTGCTACGACAAGAGAATTCAGGACGGATAACTGTCAGAATTTACAAAAAAATAAAAGCAGTGTACAGCTCACTAACATTGATAATGAATTTCAGAACTATCCTTCCCCCGAAAAGTCAGTTTCACTGAAAAGTGTGGATAGTTAATCTTTTTCTTCTAAGCAAAACTATTTTTGTCATAATATGTCCACCTTTCATTGAGATATTGTCTTTGCTAAGCTTTGTTACGCTGTCTCAAGATATAATTATGAAAAATTGAAAACAAACCAACTTCTGCTCTGAGCAATATAAGCAGAGGAAATAATATGGCAGCTGTGATATTTTAACTGATAAGTAAAAGCTCAATAATTAGTCAGGACAATAGCTGTTAGATAATTGGTTTTAATATGCCCTAAATTGAAATCAAATAATGTATCCAATACAAGCAGAGTAGCTTCATTTTTTTCTTTTAAACCTGTGATGCTAATAGAACAAAAGAGTCAGGCTTACCTTGTCAGATATGTATATTCTGTCATATGAATACCAGCTGAAATAAACCCTGTGTTTTTTTAAATGGATTGCTTATTCTAGTACCAATAATTAGCAATGACATAGCTTTGTTCCTATTTTACTTCAGTGTTTCATTTTTATGCTTTAGAAGTACAAGAACAAACAATGCCACTAGGAACATATACTCTTCTTTGTGGGTGTGTATGTATATGCAGCTGTTGCCCCTGAGAATTATCACCATCTAAATAAAGCAAAGAATATATCTCCCAAAAAGTGAAATTATTTCTCAACAATTACTCTCTTGCCTATATCAGAGAGCAGTAAAAGTGTGGTGCAATTACCTTGCCAGAATTCACTCATGCTGTCTGTACTCAGTACAGTACACAGTATTACACAGTACACGGTATTAGGGAGAGAGCCTAAAACTTGCTTAGAAATTATTTTAGGGCCATATATTGCTCTGAATCCATACATGAACATATAATTTATGTTAATAAGGATGGATGAATAAGTGTATTTGACAATAATATTTGCAGATAGTGAGCCCTGGTAAATTCTGAATTAGTATCTGATATCACTATTAAATTTACCCAAAATTCCAATAATGGGAAACTAAATGGTAATGAGGAAATTCAGAAATACATAATTTAAGAAAGTAATATGGGAAACCTGCACCCTGGGGATAATAAACTTATTCAGTGTCCTACAGAAAGTCTGGGATATAAGAGAAGCTATTAATGTTTTTTCAGAAGAAAATTGTCAGGGAAGGCTAGTCTTAGCCACAGCATCTGTAATCATTACTATTTCAATGTTGCATTGCAATGGCAAAGGCTCTAAACAAAATTATAAATATTCTGTTAAATTTGGTTATTTCTTCTTGATCACATGGTCCTCTGCGAGCCTCAAGCAAGGGCAGCAGCGCCAGCAGCCCACAGATGCCAGTCAGGCAGCGCAGACGCCCAAGCATGACGGCGGGCGGGTGCACTAAGTGGCTTCTGCTGCCTCATTCTGCATGAGATGAGGTCTGAGACACTTTGGTCCCTGGATTATTTTGGTTAATCCAAATAGCATGTGTACTTTGATTTGGTCGCTGATATCCAAGGGAGCATGACTCCTTACATCACCCCAGGGGAAACAACCCTGTCAGAAAATTCTTTGCTGCCTTGTGGGTAGGTTCAGGAGATCCAAAGTCTATGGGAGTAAACCCAGACAGAAAATCCAGAGTGGAGACCGTAAGGTGGTTAGCAGAGAGGATTAGTCAAACCTGCTTTCCAGCACCTCCTTGCAATCACCTCAGTTCCAAACCTACTGACTTCTGCCTTTCCTTTGGATTCAACTGGGATGACCAAGAGTGGGATAGTGTTTCTTGGGCAACACACTTACTCCAAACACTAGGCCAGGCAATGCTGTGTGAGAGGGTGCCAAATGGAGAAGACACTCCATCCTTGCTGATAGCATGAAAACAACATGGGAAGTGGCAGTTATGGGTTATAAGCCCTCCTCAACTGATGAAGAGGAAGACACCATGGGTCACTTTCATTGGTGGGAGGAGTCATCGCACTCCACTGGTCAGCTACCACCCACCTCAAGCCAGGCAGCCCTGGTCAATAAGGTGCTGACCCATCACATCTGCCTTCCTCATTGGGTGCATGGCGATAGACCAGAAATCGAAAAGTAGATGTAAACGACATACCCGCCAAAAAACAAAACAATAAATCAATTGCCTCTGGCTTGGTAGCTGAAATGTGCAGACCATGTATCCAGGACTTGAATCTGCCCATGACCTTACAACCACTGACTCAATATGCAAAACAGCAGTCATAGATCAACAGCTACACAAACAGAATGTTGATATTACTGCTTTCCAGGAAACCAGGCTGGCCGATACTGGGCCAATGAAAGAAACCAGCTACACTCTTTTCTGGAAAAGCTTGTCTGTGGAGTTGGATTTGCTGTTCGGAACAATCTTCTGAACTCTATCAATATACCCACAGCTAAATTGGAATCCATTATATCCTTGAAGCTCCATGCCAAGTCAGGATATGTCAACATTATCAGTGCTTATGCACCTAAGTGGGCATCGTGCACCAAAGATAAGGATGCTTTTATCATAATCTTCAGAAAGTTATCGACTCCTTTTTAACGGGCGAACAACTGTACATCCTTGGCGACTTCAATGCAAGAGTTGGATACGACCATCAGTATCCATCCAAGGCCCATCTGCCTTGGTCATCTTGGTATTGGGAAGATGAAAGAAAATGGTCAAAGGCTTCTCAAATTCAGCTCTCAGAATCAGCTCTACATAACTAATACTTTCTTTAAGCTGAAAGGGTGTCACAAGGTTTCATGGTGCCACCCCAGATCTGGTCACTCGCATCAACTTGACCTTGTACTGGTATGCAGGAAAAATCTCAACTCTGTCAAATTTACACGTGTATCACAGCACAGATTATTACACTGATCACTCTTTGATCATCAGCAGAGTGAAAATCATCCCAAAGGAACTCTATTTGACAAAAGAATGCAATAAGCCAAAAATCAATACTTTCAATACCAAAGATGTGCTACAATGCTCTGTCTTTGCAGATGATCTCACTCGCAAAATATAACACAAACCTGACCGATAAACCATTGATGAAACATGGTTCATGCTGGGAGATGCAATATACAAATGTGCCAAATCTGCCTTTGGAACACATAAATTCTCTAACAAAGACTGGATTGATGAAAATGCTGACATTCTTAGGCCTCTTCTTGAAGAAAAACACAAGGCACATCTGAATAACATAAAGAACCCATCTCAAAGCACAAGAGATCAACTTCAGCATGCAAGATCTGCTCTTCAGATAGAATCCAGGCAGTGTGTGAATAAGTATTGGGCCAACCTATGTTCTAATATTCAAAAGGCATCTGATTTGGGCAACCTGAAAACCATGTATGATGGATTGAAGAAAGCACTCTGCCCAAACATTACCACATCGCCCCACTGAAGCATTTAAATGGACAGGCGATCACAGACAAAAAGCTACAGATGTCCAGATTAGTGGAACACTACTCAAGTCTTTATTCCCACTAGTGTACAGTACAACCTGAACATGACAATCTCATCCCAACTCTTCCAGAAATGTCTGAACTAGATGCACAGCCTATGGAAGAGGAACTTCCTCAAGCTTTTGATGCTTTCTCCAATGGAAAAGCACCAGGAAATGACAGATTCCCTGCTGAAGTCCTGAAGGCAAACAAGGCTGTGCTTTTTACCTTCATCTGTGATTTACTCCTAAAATGTTGGAGAGAAGGAGATGTCCCACATGACATGAAGGATGCAAGCATCGCTCTCTATAAAAACAAAGGCAAAAAGGGTAACTGCAACAACTACAGAGGCACCTTATTACTGAGCATCACAGGTAAAGCATGGGCCCATGTCATTCTCAAACACCTGCAAAAACTTGCAGATCGAATCTATTCAGGAACACAATGTGGCTTCAGGGCTGGGAAGTCAACAATGGACCATGAATTTCTCACTTTGACAACTACAGGAAAAATGCAGAAAACAAGGAAAGCAGTTATTCATCGCATTTGTGGACTTAACAAAGGCATTTGACACCGTTAGTAGATCAGGACCATACAGAGTATTAACCAAGATTGGCTGCCCTCCAACCCTACTCAAGCTCATAACATCCTTTCACAAAAGCATGAAAGCAACAGGGCAATATGGTGGATCTACATCGGAACTATTTGCAATGAACAGTGGAGTCAAACAAGGGTGTGTTCTTGCCTGTATCCTCTTCAGCATATTCTTCTCATTTGTACTAAATTGTGCATTTCCCAACTCACACAGCATTGTATTTCTCCATGCAAGATTAGATGGCTCTCTCTACAACTTGGCAAGACTCAAGGCTAAAACTAAGGTCAAGAAGGTCCTCATTGGGGAACTCCTCTTCACAGATGATGCAGTTCTTGTCGCTCATAATGAGGACACAATACAGTCCCTGATGGATTCTCTTTCCAGAACCTGCAAGTTGTTTTCCCTTGTCATAAGCATGAAGAAAACTGTTGCATTCATTCAAAGTATACCTCAGTGCCCAATGTCATTCTGGATAACAGACCAATAGATGTGATTCAACAGTTCTGTTACCTTGTATCTACTGTCACCACAAACCTATCCATGCACGAAGAACTCAACATGAGAATCAGGAAGGCAACTACTATTTTTGGCAGACTTATGAAATGAGCATGGAACAATCCTAAGATGACACTGAAAACAAAGTTACTAATCTGCCAGGCATGTGTATTGAGTATCTTGATACATGGTTCTGAGACATGGACCACCTACTCAAAATAGGAGAAAAAAGTGAACAGTTTCCATCTTTGTTGCCTGTGCAGAATTATGAATATCAACTGGCAAGATAAAGCTTCAAATGCAGATGTCCTGTCAAGATCTGGCATACCGAGCCTCATAGTGATCCTCAACAGCAGAAGACTATGGTAGCTTGGTCATGTGAGAAGAATCGGTGATGAACGTCTTCCCAAAGAAATCCTCTTTGGTGAACTGCCATGTGGGTTGAGAACAAGAGGAAGACCAAAGCTAAGATTCAAGAATACATGCAAAAACGCCATGAAAAAATTCAACATGATCCAAAATCCTGGGAATCTACATCATCAGATCAAAATACCTGGTGATAGTTGCTACAACAGAGTGCATCATCCCTCAATAATATATGTGCAACCCATGCAAAAGAATTTTGTCTTAGAAGGAAAAACTCTCAGACTCAAGAATTCGGAAATAGACTGACATGCAGTTATTGCAGTCGATCATGCAAATCCAGTATTGGATGAATAAGCCATGAGAGAAGCTGTGGACTCACACACTGCCCATAGCTCCTTACCACCACTGATAACCACCATCCCTTGAGATGAAAATAGACCATAGATTTAATTTGTTACACTATGTCAAGATATAATTATGAAAAATTAAAAACAAGCAAACTTCTGCTCTGAGCAATATAATCAGAAGTAGTAATGTGGCAGATGTGACATTTTAACTGATAAGTAAAAGCTTAATAATTAGTCAGGACAATAGATTACATTACATTAAATTATAAATGTTCTATTTCATTTGCTAAAACTTCTAATTACAAGATGTGTGAAAGCACCTACATCATTTATAGGGCACGTCCACATGGAGCTGTTCTGACAGCTCCATGCTAATGATCAGTCTTGCAATTGCAAGTGGCTGTTTATTAGCATAATCAGACAGCTAATTAGCATAATCAGACAGCTAATTAGCACAGCCATGCAAGATCTCACTGCCGGCAGAGGCTGCTGCCAGCAGCAAACAAACCATGTGTACGTGCCTCTGCAGGCTAAAACCACCTCTGTCACCAGTCCTTTATCCCTGAGAGATGTGTATAGCTGACTAATATCAATGGTGAGCCCAAGATCTCTTCTACTTCTGGCAAGCCAGGTTCAATAAAACAAGTGAATATTTAATCTCTCAACAGCAAACGTGTGTGTCATAGTACTCATTTAAATCTCTTTAGCTGTGTCTACACTAGCCGAAAACTTCGAAATGGCCATGCCAATGGCCATTTCAAAGTTTACTAATGAAGCGCTGAAATACATATTCAGCACCTCATTAGCATGCGGGCGGCCGCAGCACTTCGAAATTGACGTGGCTCGCCGCCACGCGGTTCATCCAGACAGGGCTCCTTTTCGAAAGGACCCTGCCTACTTCGAAGTCCCCTTATTCCTATGAGCAGATGGAGTTAGAGGAGTTAGAGATAGAAAAATCTGTAGGTCTGAGTTGTATTTCATAAGGTTTTGGGAGATATTGGCCGCGTTACTCTGAAAGTGCTGCTTTCAATTGCACACAGCTCATCTACACGTTTTTTTTTCAAAAGGACCCTGCAAACTTCGAAATCCCTTTATTCCTATTTGGTTATAGCGCCTCATTAGCATCTTTCAATTAGGTTCATTATTATGCCCCTTTCGAAGCTCTGGGGCTAGTGTAGACCTAGCCACCATGTTTTTTTCCTCCACTTCCCAGGTTTCCACAAATAGATGTTTAGATTGGAACCTGTTAATTTACACATGTGGTAATGTTGAGGAAGTTTATTTCTTATAAAATTAGTAAGCAAACCAAGAAGAGAATTTAGCATTCTAAATCATGTTAGATTTTTCTACATTTGTCTTTCTGAGGCTGTTTTAAAAGAAAATGTTCAGCCAGCATCGTAGTCCTAAAATCTTTTTTCTAAACTTAAGCTTGCAGTTGATTTCCACTTTTTCTACCTGAAGACCAGAGTAACAAAATGGTATTGAATTTTTTTTGTTTAGCCCTGTGTCCTGAAATACCAATAAAGAGTGAAGAAAATCTCATTTAATCATAACCTGCATACAATAGCTACGGAAAAAAAATGACGATATTTCTGTGAGGGTAAAAGCTAATATCTCTTAAAAGACATCAGCCATTTTAGATGATGGCTACTGAAGCATGTGAGTCAAGAGGTAAAACTGTTTTGTGGAAAACATGAAAGAACATTTTCTAATACCAAACAAGTGGGTTTTCAGATTCTCAGTGGCCTCACTCTGTTTTCATAGGGAAACATAGTATACTGCTTATTGATTGTTGGCAATAGGATGATCCTGTTATGTTGCCAAAAGGAAATTATTACAAGAAAAAGCACACTTTGTTTTTGTTCTCTGAAATTTCAAAATAAAGAAGGAAATTAGTATAAGAAAGCTTATTGAATCTTATTTCTTACTATGCATCAGGAACAAACCATCCTGATGCATAGTAAGAAAAGCAAATATGGTAGGCAACTAGGTTGGCTTCCCAGAGAAATCCTTGGTGAGCTTAAACTTAAAAAGGGTATGTAAAAGAAGTGGAAACTTGGACTTTAAAAAAAATTAAAAAGGGGCTGGACTAGCTGACCTCTTAAGTTCCCTTGTAGTCCTAGGATTTTATGATTCTATGCTACTGTAGTATCTCATTATGGGAAGCTGGCAGTGAAGGATTTTAGGAAGATAGCAAGTTCTCCACTGCTAATGAAAGCACTGAGACTCCACATGGTCGTATCCCACAACACCTGTAGCCAATCTTTGATGTGGAAAGGAGAGCTAAAAGGAGGAGATCTGACCTAATTAATAGCTGGTGAGGAAGAAAAATAAGGTCTGTCTTGATAGGAGATAAGCCTGTCTGCAGCCCTGAGGCAGAGTTTATTGGCAGACTAATCTGCCCCCTTGAAGGGCCCACCAAACCCAATGGAGTGACAGGAGTAAGGGACAAGGGAACTGTCAGAAAAACAAACAGTTTGGAAGACCAGCCCTGAATGGACATGTGAGACCCACCAATGGTTTGTTGGATGACCCTGTTTTGAATTGATTTTGATATTTCCTGATTAATTTTTAATATATGCTCCCTTTTATTGACTTATAGATCATCTTTTCAATATACTCTATTTTATTAAGTCATCTTTTGTAAATGCTGATTACGTGAGTTTTGCTAGCCAATCAGCTTCTCTGACTGCATACAAACATCTAGAAAAAAAACACTGTGCAAACCTATTTTCACTGGTTTCTGTTGATGTTAAGGGCACTTCTTAGCCAAGGTTCGGGGTCTTGACCAGTATTGTTATTTATGTAAATATGTAGCTATTTAATAAAAAGTAATTTTAGTGCATTACATTCTGCATTTTGTGGCATGAAAACACAAGCCTGGAACATGCCAACTAATGCAAAGATTGTAGGGATATGACTGAATGATTAGTTTAAAAAAATGGAATGAAAGGATACGTTCCTTGTGGAATCCTCGTTGCAGAAATATCTTAAAAATATGGGATAGCTCAAATAGAAATGCATAAATTATAGAGTCACCTTCTTTGTCCTGTGCTATCTACTAGATCACGTGGTATAGTGATAATGGCCCAGTGTCAAAAAGTGTGAAACCCGCATTTCACATCTAAGCTGCAGCTTCAAATATTAAATCTTAAATCTTCCCCTCTCCTTATCAGGTTTAAGGTTATTTTTAAACTAACAAATCAGCTTTCCCTTTATTCATTTTTATCTTATGTAACTAATCTAGACTAGTGCTCAACGCTGCTGCTGGCAGAGCAACGAAAAGTGAGCTTCTTGGGTTTGCAAATGACTTCCTATTTACATATTCCCAAAACTTATTACCATAGCCAAGTGTGAATTTGGTGCCGGCACTGCAGAGGCCATGTGGACTGAAGGCATAAGGGACTGGCAACAGGGTGTGAGGGTTAGCCAGCAGAGGCACACCTACATGGCCTCTGCAGTGCCAGCATCCACTTCTGCCAGCACCGAACTCTTGTGTGGTTCTGGTAATGAGCTCTGGGAGTAATACAAATTGGCAGCCATTAGCAGTCACGAGAAGCTCACTTTGCATAGCTCTGCCAGCAGGAGCGCTGAGCAGAGCTCCATTTAGACCCAGCCCTAGAGACCATATGTTCATTTTGCATTAATCAGATTCTTTGTATACTGTATTGAATTCTTAAATGTTATGCATTTGTTAATGTCATGTCTTTACATGTAGGAGAAATCATTGAGGGAATAGTTTTAATTTTCTTTGATCTCCCTCCTCCACTTCCACTTTCCCTAGAATTTATTGTTCAAATGCAGGAGTTACAGCTCAGTGCATGAGGCCTTGAATACATTGGAGTCACATGCTGCCCATCCTTAAGAAAATCTTCAAGGAAGGAAACTAATTTAATATAAGATCCTCCAATTTGCTCTAAGGAGATAGTGTGTCGGTCTTGCAGAGATGCCCTGCATAAGACAACATAGCCAAACTGAGCCTACAAATGCTGCAGATACTGAATGTTCGTGCATAATAATTGCCACCCCAGTACCCTGGTGCATCTGCAAGAACACCGTGCACAACCATGCTGCTTTCTTGAGCCCTTTTTGTGCCCTATCACCCTGCAGATATACAAAGATGGTCTATTAAATGTTGGGCTGTTAATAAACAAGTTTTTTTTTTCTTGAAAAGATTGAGTTACTGGTGGTGCATGACATGTAGAGTGTTTTTTCTGTTTTGTCTTTTTCACTCCTAATGCCTTCATGCTGGCACTTTTTTCACCTGAAGAGGCTCCAGTGCAGGTTGTTTGTAAAGAAGTACTTCTAAGGAGTTGATGCTAAGGGCAGTGCTTGATTGGCTGTAATTCCTTCTCTTTTTTATCACCAACCCTCACCTCCTGTGCAGAAGAGGAAACACTTGGCTTTATAGCAGTGGATCTATGTTTACCTCACTGAAAAATTTTTTTGAGTAGAAAAAAAAATCCAAAATCAACATTTTTTCTCTGTTATCTGGAGCAACAAAATTTAAAATATATATTTTATACCCTTTCATTTTTTTTCTTTTTGATCTTGTGATTTCAGGCTGTGCATGGGGAATCACTCAATAAGACATGAAGCTAATATTCTCTCCTTACATGAATGCAGCTTGTTGCAAGAGGACTAGATCTGCAGCAAACTGTTAAACCCCCTTTATACAAGGACAGAATAAATATAATTTAGCAGAACAGCCAAATAGCTTACACATGAGTAGCCAAGTAAAAAATATTGTACCTTACTCTAACAGAGGCATATGAACTACTGTGCTTGTGGTTGTCAGTGTATTATCACACTGTAAGCCAAGCTCCTTTTTTTCTGTAAACATAGAGCCCAGTTCTACCCTCCTCACCATTGCTGCAGATAGCCCCACTGAAAGCATCAGGATTCAAGGGGACAGATCCTGAGATGATGTAAATTGTCATAAGTCCAATAAATTCAGTCTCTTTTGGAAATAAAAAGCCAACCTCATAAAAGAGTGGACATAAAATAAATTCTTAAGAAAATATGCAGTTAGATTTAAAATTTCATTGACTCAATTTTGACTTCAGTTGCCTTATTACAAGTTACACCATCTGAAGAGGAGATGCCCCTTGTGTAGAATGAGGATGGTGTGAATAAAGGGTAGAAGAATCAGGACTATAGTAATTGTTTGATATAGAACATTAATGGGTCACATCTTGAAGATAATACAATGTTGGGAATTTGAAGTTACTACAGTCTTAAGGGGCAGTGAATAAAGGCACAAAAATTAAACACATTTAAATGTAGTAAACATTAATACAGTAACATCTAATAATATGCGCTCGTGCAGAAGTGAAGCTTTGATTCCAAAATTCAATAGTGCCACACTGCACTATTGCTAATAATAACACTTTTGTAGAAAACTCCATCCATATATCTGTATCATTGTCTAGTGTGCGTGAGGAAAAGGAAAGACGGAGAGTTGAAGTGTTATGGCTAAGGTCATGGGGAAGTCAGTCCTAAGAGAGAGTTTATGAAATAAAATGAGGAGACAATAAGATAATAGGAAAATGCAATAGCTATATTTTTCAGAGTCTATGATGCATGCATTTAGAAAAAAATATCTAACTGCATTCTCCAGGAGCTTACCAAACCTTATGCTCTCTGTTTTTCCTGTTCTTTTTCTTTGAAATTTGTATGTATTTGTGAGGAAAATATTTTTCAAAGCATTTGTGTGTTTGGTTGATTACTCTCTTCCACTGAATGCTGTGCTTTATATATGTCTAATATAGGTACATTCTCTCTCCTCAGGAGGAAGGGGTAGCAGTGTTTGTATAAATAATTTCTATCAATCCCACATGTCTGAATGGAAGAATTTAAAATATAGCAAATGATGCCATGTAAATGTAACTGTCCATTCATGGGTGTTTGCCTTTCAAAGTTATTGTCCATTTTCTGTTCCTTTTGAAGTCAATGGCAAACATACCATTAACTTCAATTCTAATAAAGGACTCATGTTATGGCAGTATAGATGTAAGCACCTCTCATAAATATAATAAGTGTGTGAAGATTTTTTTCTAAATTGAATAATTCTTCAAAATTAATTTCTTGCACTGAAAACTTTGGATGAAAATGGCCTTCAGCTATAATGTTATCTATATTTTTAAGAACACAAATGTGAGATTAAACACACACTTTATTAACAAAAGGATAGAAACATTAATTTCAAAAACATTTTATAACATTGACAACAAGCATGTATAAGTCATTGTTTTTTTCCCATTTTGGAGTACAGTCATTTCATATGAATCTTTTGCTGAATTCACTGTTTTTGTACATAAACGCACTTTAGCTTATGATCCATAACATGTTGCTTCTTAGGTATTCCAGGGATGGGTAAACCATTTCATGTTTTTTTCATTTGTTCATTTGTCTCTTCTGTTCTTTTCTTACATGCTGCAGCTGCAAACATATTGTGGCGAGAGGAAGGTACTACCACATTATTTTTTCTGTGTTGTTATTTTTTCTTTTGTGCCTATTCCATTTCTTGTTGGCAGTCAGGAGTTCTAATAATAAAATTTTCATTTGCAGGACTTCTTTTAAAAGTATCACAATATTTTAATGCCTTTAAGCATATCATTGTCAATTGCTTTTCATTATTTGGGGAAAATTAATTATTTCCAACAACTTATTTCGTTATTGTTTGTATTTAATAACTTGTGTACTACTAAGGGTTAGCTGCATAAGAATAAAAAAACTCAGCATTAGACTGAAAGTCCCACTTGTTGCTTTACCATTAACTTGCTGATGTTATAAATATTTCATGCCATACCATTCCATTCAGCATATCTGTAGTTAGAATTTTGGCCACATGGTGTTCCTGGAATAATAGAGTTATGTTTGCTTAATTAATTAATGAGACAAAGCAATTTCTTCCTATAAATTTATGATTTTGAGGGAGAATTTCATGACCTGTGGAATCTAATTAGCAGGGCACATTTTATGGCATAAGCTGTATCAGGTGTTTGGGCACTTTAGAACACTATTGTCTTTTGAGGTTTACTTCAAGTGGTAGGTATTTTGCAGGATCTCAATTCACTGCTTTGATATAACACGCCATAGCAATATCTGGACACAAAGGAAATAGTTGAAGCTGAAGTGTCAGTATGAGCCTTTATTCTCAACTCTGAGTAGCTCTATATCCCATTACAGTTACAGAGAAACTTTCAAGTATTTACATAAACTTGTTTTGTTTGTGTTGTTTTGTTTGCTTGTTTTGCTTTGTTTGTGTTTCCACTTACTTTCAATGAAAGACTCATGATAGCTGATTTTCTCATAGATTTTGCTCTGTGCTACAAAGCTCTTTTGCCACAATAAATGTTGGTGGATGACTCTCAAATTGTTACAGCAACGAAGGGTCCTGTGGCACCTTATAGACTAACAGAAAAGTTTTGAGCATGAGCTTTCGTGAGCACAGACTCACTTCATCAGATGCTGGTCTTGGAAATCTGCAGGGATTTCCAAGACCAGCATCTGATGAAGTGAGTCTGTGCTCACGAAAGCTCATGCTCAAAACTTTCCTGTTAGTCTATAAGGTGCCATAGGACCCTTTGTTGCTGTTACAGATCCAGACTAACACGGCTACCCCTCCGATACTTCTCAAATTGTTGTGATCAGAATTTGCTGTTAGAAAACAAAGTTCAAAATGTAGTATTTGATTTGAAATGGACTAATTGAAAATGAAACATAATACACATACTTTTTATATTGTCAAAGTGCTTCACAGATATTAACTAGTTCTTCCAACAATCCTATTTTATGGGGGTAAGATCCTAAGTGAGTATAAATTCAGTCTATCCATTGACATAACTGGAGGTAAGCCAAGGTACACCATTTGGGAATCTGGCCTTAAGAGTTCAGTGACTTGTACAAGAGTACACTAACACCATGTTTGTCTTTGTTAAAGCCATGTTGGTGTTTTGTTAACAAAAGCCCTGGAGCATCTACACCTAAAAAACGTTCTGTCAACATACTGTCGACAGAACTTGGCACTTTTCTCAAAAGCCTGTTTCAACAGATTCTGTCAACAAAATAGAAGAGTAGGTGCTCTGGGGGTGCCTTTTGTCAACAGATAAGTCCTCCATCAGGCCGGCCAGCTGGCCAGGAGAGTGCCCTGTCCACTGCAATCAAAGCTCTGTGCTCTTCACCCCTGGCCACTCTTACAGCTGAAGGGAGCCAGGGAACCCCACAGCAGGCAGTAGCCAGCATACAAGCAGCATAGCAGCATGCTGTCTGCTCACAGCTGCACAGGCACTCCCTGTCTCATGAGGCATATCAGATGGCAGCAAGTCAGGCACTGCATGATCCCCCGACCCCTCCAAGAAGCAAGTAGAGGACCCCCAGGACCCACCCTGGGGGCGGGGGTCAAGGAGGTGAGTCCCCTCCTGGACATAGCCCAAGATCAGGGACCTGATGGGCCAGTGGTCTGAGACAGCCATCCTCCTCAACCCAGGTGCCAAGAGGTGGATCATCCTGGGGTACAGCTGAGTCACCACTGTCCTGGCAGTGCATGGCCACCATTCATGGTCCATGGAAGAGGTCTGGGCCAAAATCAAAGAGCTGCAGCAGGGCTATGCCCAGGCCTGGCATGCTGCAAGGAGGTGGGAGCAGGACAGGCAAGGTGTCCGTACTACAAGGAGCTACACCAGCTACTGTGGGCTGAGGATATGCCCCTTCCAGCAGCCCCTAGGTCACGTCTGAGGAACCCACTCCACACCCCATGGAGCAGGAATAACAGCCAAAGGAGCAGCATCCCAGGACCCAGGCAGAGCTGGACCAAGGAGGCAACACCACCTTTGCCGCCAGTGAGGGGACTCTGGTCATCATCCTGGAGTCAGGGCATCCCCAGACCTCTTCAAGGGACCCTCCAGTGAGTACCCTACAGGTCACATGCCCCGAGGCATGTGGGGTGGTTGCAGGTGGAACATACCACGAGCCTTGCTGGGCTGGCTTAGGCAGGACCCTACCCTGTGGCCCAGTATATGCTAACATATGCAAGGCAGCTTGTCCCACTCAGTCCAACCATGAAGCCTTGGGCATGGGTGCTGGCCTGCTGCCAGCCCCATGGGAGACCATATGAGCCCCAGTACCCTGGGGGAGGGGAGCCTACCTGCCCCTGCCCCTGCCCCGCAACAGCTTGGAGTGGGCCAGCCTCACAGGCAACAGCCCAACCCCAGACACACCAGATGCACCCCAGACACATCAGCTTGCAGGCATTCCTGTGGGCAAAAGGCAGCGCCTGCCCCTGTGGGCAGTGCCTTGAGCTGCACTTGTGAGGAGGGGCTCCACAGAGGATCAGGCTGCACCTGGCTCACCTGCCACTCATGCGGGGAACCCACGTTGGCCAGACACCACCCCTTGCCTGACAGCCTGTCCGTCAGGGAGCAGGGACTCAGGGCACCACAGACTCCCCATGTGGCAGGGCCCTCCAGTGCTCCCAGGACATCCCCATTTCCCCCCTCCAGGGTGGGGGCTGCCACTTGCGGGGTGGGGGCAGGGCCTTCAGGAACATATGGAGGGAAGGACTTACCATTGCTTCTCCTTGTCTCCCTTACAGCTGCACCATTGGAAGGCTGGGCCAGCGCCACCACCCCACCAGGGCCAGCCATCCCCATGGAGGAGATGTATCCAGGCATGCCAGCAGGACCATGAGCACCAGGATGCACCACCACCCCACTGTGGCAGGGGCAGGGACAAGGCTGGAGGGCTTATTGCTGGGCCGAGAAGGACCAGGGACCCATCTGGAGGGTTGCTGACCTGGTGGAACAATGGCTGTGGGCTGACAAGGTGCCATAGGCATGGGCCTGGGAGTGGCAGGCACAGGCATAGGGTCACCTGATGTGCCGACTAGAAGCCATCACTGGCGTCTGGTTGGACCAGTTGGCTCAGCCACCCATGCCCACCACCCCCATGCCTGCTGTCACTGCTCCAGAGCCTGCTCTCCCTGCCCCCGCTGCCTTGCTCCCACCAGATGTCCCACTAGGTGTCCTGGACATCACAGATAATTGCGGACACCCACCTGTCATCCAGGTCCCCCTCTCATGCCTCCTCCCTCTTCTCTCCCTGCCAAACCCAACCCTACCACAGCCCCTCCTTTCCCATACCTCCCCATGCTCCTGACCCCATCCCAGCCCCAATGGGAACCCCAACCCACAGCAGGAGGAGCTTATGCAACTGACACCACTGTCAGCCCTGCTCTCCCATACAGTCGCAGCCCTGCACCCCCACCTTGGAGTGAAGCCTCCCCACCCCCTGTCCCAAGCCCCCCCCCATTTTATATAGTTGTATATCATTGCACCTTGCAAATAATTTTGGATGTCACTGTTTATTTTCCACATTTTTATATGTTACACAAAAGAGTTGTTGGTTCACCACTCTTGTGTCTCTTGTTATTGTGTAGGGGTAAGGGGGTGGGTGAAGGGAGGGGTCATGGTGGGGATGGGGTGGGCTGCGGATCCACACCCCATCCTGATGGGCCTGGTGGTTGGGAACCATTCCCATCTGTTCATAGGCCTGGCCAGTGTCCATCCCCTACTCCAGAAGAAAGCCCTCCCTCTGCCTCTCCACAAGGATGTGGAGGGTGCAACACTCCCCACAACTTGGGGGATATTCTGCTCTTCCATGTCCAGACAAGTCAGAAGACACCTGAACTGTGCCTTCAGATCCCCAAGGCACATTAGACCTTGTTCCATGCCCAGCTGATGTGGGCATTAAACAGTTCCTGGGTAGGATTTAGGTGGCCAATGTAGGGCTTTGTGAGCAGGAGTAGGTAGGCAGCATCCCCCACGAGGCAGAGTGGCATGTCCATGTTGCTGATTGCCAGGTTCTGGCCTCCATCCTCCAGCACAGGCTGGAGTTGCAGAACACAGGGAGTCATTTCCTCAGCCCAACTACCTAATGTACACATCAATTAACTGTACCCAGTGGTCGACCAGGGCCTGCAGCATGATGGGCAGTACCCTTTGTGGTTTATATACTGGGCTGCATAGTGGTCTGGGGCATGGATAGGGATGCGGGTCCCATCAATGGCCCCAAAAGAGTTGGGGAAACCCAGGGTGGTAATCTGACCACAACCACAACCATGTCTGCCAGATGAATGACACTCCACAGTAGGAGTGTGCTGATGGCCCTCAGGACTTGCGAGAGGAGGGGGCAGGACATACAGGTGAAGGACTGCAGGAGGTAAGACATTGACCTTGGGGGTTTCCCCATCTCCCTCCCGCCTCCCTCTGAGCTCTCCAGGGCCTCCCAGGGAGGCTGATCCCCAGCAGGAGAGCTGTGGGAGGTCATGGTCCCCCAGGCATGGACCCCCAGGCTTCCCCCTCATCCTACCCTACCTCTTCCACCCCAATCCTGCTTCCACAGTTCTTCCTTGGTCAGGATACCCTGCTCCCTTTGCATAGGGTCTGCAGCCCAGGAGTGCCTTATCTTCATGAGGACAGCCCCTACAGTGTACCTGCCCATGCCAAACTGTTTCCCAAGGGAGCGATAGCTGTCAGGGGTGGCAAGTTTCCAGAGGGCAATGGTGACCCTCTTCTCTCAGCTTTTCCTCCTAGATCATGTGATCTAGCCCCCTAATTATTTTGTTGCCCTCCGCTGAACCTGCTCCAATGCATTCACAGTCTTTCTGTACTGGGGGGGGGGGCAGAATTGGACTCCAGATGTGGCCTCACCAGTGCTGAATAGAAGTAAATAATAACTCCTCCAGATCTCCTGAAAATGCTGGAAATGCTTCTCCTAATGCACCCCAATATACCATTAGCCTTCTTGGCTATAAGGGTACACTGTAATCCCCAGGTCCTATTATCCTGTATTACTACAGTCCACAGCCTGTAACAGTGTTCGGGATTCTTTCACCTTGTCCTTATTGAACCTAATCAGATCTCTTTTGGCCCAGTCTTCCTATTTATCTTGGTCACTCTGAACCCTATCCTTACCCTCCAATGTATCTGCCTCTTCCCCTAGCTTAGTGTCATTTGCAAAGTTGTTAAGGATGAAATCCATCCCCTCATCCAGGTCATTAATAAAGATGTTGAATGATACTGGCCGTAGAACCAGTCCTTGGAGCACTACACTTGAAATTGACCATCAGCCAGAGCCATTGATCACTACCCATTGCGCATGACTGTTTAGCAAGCTTTCTGTCCATCTTCAAGTCTAATCCATACTTCCTTAACTTATGGGCAAGAATGTCATGGGAGATGGTATCAAAAGCTTTAAATCTAGATCCATGGATTTGTGCACATCTAGCTTTTCTAAGTAGCTCTTAAGCTTTTCTTTCCCCACCTAGGGCTACCCACCTCCTTCACATATGGCATTGCCTAATGCCACAGTCTGGGAGCTGAGCTTCTTCATGAAGACTGAGGAACAAAGAGCATTCAGTACTTCAGCCCCACCTGGTCATCTGAGGAGGCAGGTGCAGCTGGTTCCCTGTGACAGCGAGGATGTACTCCTCACTGGTGGTGTCAGGCTTGCCCTTCCAGAGGAAGAAAAGGATCGCCAGGATGAGCTGCAGCAAAAGCTGCACCACCCATGTAGGCGGGCAGCACAAGCCTGGAGGCTGCTCTGGCACCATGGCTAAATGGGAAGATGAAACTGTCTCTCAGCAAGCATGGGAGCCCTGCACTAGCTTTGCTGTCCCTTAAGGAATTAGGCAAGCCTTAGCATGGGCAGGGAATGTGGATTGCAGGGGACCATTAAGGGAGTGCCTGGCTGGGGTTCCAGGAAGGGCTTTCTGGACATGCAAGCCTCTCTGCTGGGGTTCTGGGGCCCAGTCTGTAGAAAAAGTGGCTGGGGACTCTGGCCGCTTTCTGTCAGCAGAGTGTATTGACAGAGTGATCTGCTTTGTGTGTGGACATGCTTTATCAACAGAGGTTTTGTTGGAAGATATCTTCCGACAGTGACTGCTGTTGACCCAGCGCAATAGGCTTGGGCTGCACTGAGACATAGTGCTTGCAGCTTGATGCAAATGAGCAGTCTGGAAAATACAAATTGGTGACATTTGCATATTCACGTAGCTGATTTGCATATTCACACAAGATCTCCCTGTAGGCAAAGGGTGCTGCCAGCAGAAAACAAGCAGAGTAGATGTGGTTCTTCCATCAACAATCCCCTTTGTCAGCATCCCTTACACTGGAAAAAATTGGGGATAAAGGGCTGCCAACAAACGGCTTTTTCTGCCAGCAGAATGACATCTACACTGCTTTTGTTCCACCAGCCGGCTAGAGGGTTGTAGCCCAGTCTGCAAGGGTGGTGGGCATGGGTTAGGAGCTGAGCCCATTGTGTGTAGGGGGGTGGGTGCTGGAGCCTAATCCCTGTGTGTGGGTTGGAGCCAGAGCCCCCAGTGCAGGGTGGAGTGGTGTTGTGAGCTGGGATCATGAGGGGGAGTTGAGCCTGGTGGTGGGGAGGAAGGAGGGTTTAGCCCCTTTAGCTGCCTACAGCAGCAGGCAGCTTGCGGGGGGGAAGCTAAAACCCGTCTCCCTACCTTTCCAGAGCAGCACCACTTTTTAGCCCACCTGGCTACCCACAGTGGCAGACAGTTAGGTGGGCTAAAAGCTTTCCCCCTACCTTCCCAGAGAGGTGCCTAGCATTCAAGAAAGTTTCACACACCATGAAGATGTGTAAAGTGAGGGTGTACTGTACTTAAAAAGTCATCATCAGTGGTTTACTGTCAAACTGGGAGAATGTATCTAGTCCCACATAGGTGTGCCCACGGTCCAATACAGTTCAATATTTTTATAAATAGCTTGGATAAATTAGTGAAGAATGTGCTTATAAAACTTGTGTGGTGAAGACAAATTGGGAGAGGCTGAAAGCATTCTGGAAGGTAGGAATAGAATTCACAATTATCTTGACTTGGAATGAAATCAACAAAATGAAGCTCAATCAAGACAAATATTATCCTTTGGAAGGAAAAGGAAATGCACAGCTCCAGAACAGGGAATATGTGGGTAGGCAGTAGTACTGCTGAAAAGGAACTTGAGGTCACAGTGGATCACAACTTGAATATGAGCCAGCTGTGTGATGCAATTGTGAAAAATGTGCATATAATTCAACAGGGTATATATAATTCAACAGGGTGATGTATGTAAGATACAAGGGTTCCATGTGGCACCAATGAAGCCTCAGCTGCAATAGTGTGCCCATTTCTGAGTACCACTCTTCAGAAGAGATAAAGAGAAATGAGAGAGAGTGCAGAGATGAGAGGAAAATGAAAACAAGGCTAAGAAAACCAGACTTTTGGGGGAAGATAAAGCTGGACATACTTAGCCTTGAGAAGAGAAGACTGGAGAAGGAACATAATAAAAGTCATATATATTTAGAAAGAGGGTGGTGACCTGTTCTTCATTTCACATAAGCGATGTATACACTAGCATTTAAATTTAAAAAATGTTTATTTTTCAAAAGAGCGTGCAGAGCATCTACACACATAATGTGCTTTCTCAAAAGATAATCAGAGGAATATGAGACAGGGACAGGCTGCAAATCACAGTATGGTCCATGCAGAGGCTCTGCGAGGCTTGTGAAACCTCTGTGAGCCTGCGCAAATGCAGGGCGTAGGAGTTTGGGAGGAGCCCTTTAAGGGAGTGGCTGGCTGCGAATCCCAGAAGGGCTTGGCAGCCTGTCCCTGATGGATCCCCAGCAGCAGCTCCTTCTGTTGGAGCTGGACATTCTCCACAGCCTGGTTGGCCACCTGTTCATGATGGTCTCTGCCGTCCTGCAACTCCTCCTGTGGTTGATCTTGTACACTGGGGGCCTAGAGTTGTTCAACCTGGGATGGTGCTGGTGTTCCCCCCAAGTGCTCTGGTGCCTCTGGAGCCACCAAAAACCTGCAACTACTGGGAGTGCCTGGTGCTGGGGGACTGTGGCATTTCCTGCTCAGCTCTCTCAAAAGAGCGCCTGTGGCTTTGTGAACAGTCTCTTTTGAAAGAGCTGACCGGTCTTTCGAAAAAGCAGATTGCAGGATTGAACCACTTTTTGTGCATGGACACTCTTTCAAAAGACAATCTTTGGAATGGGATCATCCAAATGTTCACCTTTCAAAAGAGAGCTGCAGTGTAGACATAGCTTCAAGGTAGAATAAGAAGTGTGTATCTGCATAAGGGGAGATTTAAGTTAGCTATTAGGTTAGGTTAGATATTAGGAAAATCTTTCTAACAGTAAGGATAATAAAGCAGTAGAATAAGCTTGTTGAATTCCTATTACTGGAGATTTCAAAGAAGTTAGACAAACATCTGCCAGAAATGATCCTGTTCTATACTCAATCTTTCCTCAGAACAAGGGAGTGGACCTACATTCAGATTAGTACTAAAGTGCGTCCCTTCTCCCACCATGACTTTCCTATAAAATGTACCAGAGAGTATCTTCTTTAGAGTAATGAAAGAAATCTGATATATAATAATGAATAACTAAAATGCAGTCATATCAGAGGGGCAAAAAAAAAAAGACTAAAAATCAGGAAGTTAACACTAACATGCTATAGTAGTAATTTTAACTCATCCCCTAGAACAGGAAAAGTGAGAAAATATGCGGAATTTATTTTGATTTGATCCCACTGCAAAAAAAAATCATATGACAATTTTAATTAATGAAGCTGCCCATATGGCATACATTTCCAGATCAGTGTTCGTAACCCCGCTGGGGAAAAATATGAAATCCTGAATAATGCCACAGGTTTGTTTGTTTCTTTGTTTGTTTCTTTGTTTTAATTAACCAATAGGCAATCCATAGAATTAACTATATTAATATCACACATATTAATAAATAAAGTGATCTCACGTCAGTGACAAGGTGAGGGGTTTAGTTCAAGAAGCTTTATTTGTTCTTTCTTCTAATGGTCTAATTTTGTTCTTTTACTTATTTTTTGTTCCTAAGGCCTGGGAATTGGGAGTATGTTCTATGTTTTTTATGAAGATGGAATCAAAGTGATACAACCTGTAGAATGTGAATTTCAGAGACATATTAAGCCCAGTGAAAAAGTCCTTGGGTTTCAGGCAAGTAATTTATACATTTATTTATAGCACTTTTCCTGCTCAGTGATTCTTTTCCTTTTAAAGAGGAATATCAGTTTAATGCTGGTCAGAGGTGGAAAGTGAAGTAATCTATGTGTCCCTTCATCAGGTAATTGATGGAAACTATTGTGCCTCAATGTGGAACTGTTTAGAGGGTCTGACGTTGACTATTCTGCTACATCCAATTCAAATGCTTCACCCTCTCTTCTCTTCCTGATCTGTTTCGGCTCAGCATTTTTACACTTTCCTTCGTGGACCCTTGTTCTCTTTCCTCATGCTCCTTTCATCTAACATTCTCTCTGTCTCCTTCCACTTTCAACCTCATACCTTTCTTCATGCCGCCCTTTGTGCTTGGCAAGAGTCTACTGCAACTTTCTCAAACAACCTCCATATCTTCCTTCTTTAAGACTTACTTCCTAGAAATTTCTTGCAAGGTTGATCTTCAGATATATAATGTCCCATTTGCCCATGCTGTTTGTATTGTCCTAGATTTTACTTTATTTGTCTAAATTAGATTGTTAGCACTGATGTAAATTAGCAAAACTCCTTGAAATGAAAGGACATAGTTAACACTACAAGATCTCTCACTGTGGAGTTGGAGTTAGCAGTTACATGTCTTTGCAATTAATGGAGTTGCTCCCAGTTTCATCCAGTTCTCTGTGTTCAGTTTTTGTGTGTATGTAAAGCGCTTTGCGCACATGGCACTCTGTAAACAGCAGTCTAGCCTCCACTGCCACTCACTCGCTTATTGACTGAGGAGATTGATAGTTCTAGCAGGAACACTTATGTGCTGCTATCTAAATTAACTCATTTTGTAAAGACTTTTATGAAGGCTTCAAATGTAATAATGTAATGAGTTTGCAGTAATAATTCTTACTGCAAATCTGGACTGGATTTGACTGATGACCGATAGATGAAAAACTCAGTCTAATAATCCATGTGCAATAATTTCATATAATATTTTCTAATCAGCAAAAGTACATTCACATAAAAACAAAAAAACTACTGTGGAATGTGTCTCTCCAGCTGCCATTAAAAAATCAAAATATGCAATATGCAACAGCAAGCTATATATTTTACTGTGAATAATTATGCTTACAGAAGCTAATCATGCCTTGATTCGTGCTGCTTAAGTTTAAATTAGTTTGACACCACCACAAATAAGCCAAAGACCTTTCTTCATGGATGGTTAGTTCAAAAGCTGATTATCTAAGTAGTTTCTCAAACTTTTATTGGGTGAAAGTGAAACTAAGAATGGTATATTTTAAATGTATCACATTTTTCAAGAATGTCATGATTTTCAGAATGATTAATGTTAAAGATAAGTTTAATAAAAGACCTTACTTCTTTTTGTAGCTTTCCATTTCCAGAATAACATTCTAATTAAGCCAAAAAAATGTTAGAGAGTGACTTTTCTTTAAATAGGAACAAACTTAGTCCCTCTGTAGACTGTGTCTTGATTATGTATAACATTATGAGGTACTCAATGGATACATAATGGCGACAGTAGAGTTTGCCCTTGAATGTGTGGGTCAGCTCCATTAACTTCAGTGATAGTGCTGCATGTGCATCCGATGACCAATTTTTCCTTGCCTTGAATAAGCTGGTTAAAGGAGATTTTGTTGTTGTTATGGAATGAAGCATGAGCGTATTCAGACTCCCTGTGTTTTTTGCTTTTTTAACATAAACCTTGCTAAATGACTCTATATTTCCCTGTCCAAAAATAAATAAATCAAAAATAGGGTTACTTTTTCTCAATGTAAAAAGTCTTCAGTGTAACAGAAGAAATAAAGTCCACTGAGATTATTTTCGTCCTGTAAAATGGATTGAAGTCTGGATTAAACAGAATTCTCTGTATACACTCTTAATATCGAGAAAACAGCTGTGTCCCACTCAAAATAACTCATTGAGCAGGAAGTTTAGATAACAAGTGACTCCTTTTGCAGAGTATATCTTTCGCATACTTCTTTGGAAACAGCTCTTAGTTTGCTCTAAATAAAAATTCAATTTTGGTTCAGTGTCAGATTTCATCAGCTTTCAGCTTGTGCTCATTGCCTGGTGAGGATTCATGTAATACATTCTCAGTTATTCTTTCTTCCTGCTTCCTTTGTCAGAGGACTTTACTGGGTAGCATTTTAGTTATATCTACTTGTACAGCTATGTATATATTTCCACTCCCTCATCACTTCATATACCTACCATGGGTAAAATATTTCCATTATTTAATTCTTTGACATTTCTACAAAAATGTGGGGATTTTTTTACAAACCTTTCTAAATTTGAGTCCTTCAGTGGAAGAAGAAGAAAGTGAAGTGTATGCACAGCTCTATCAATTACTTTTGGAATACTCTTCCACTGTAATGCTCCGTATTTTCTTTAAATATATATTTAAGTCTGTTTGGTAGCTGAGTACACTCTGTCCAGTAAATTAAATGTTTTTTGATGATGTGGTTTCCCACCAAGGACATATTAAGATTTTACTGGCACTCATTCTGTTCACCTCAATCCAACAAAGTATTTACACAGGTGTTTAAAATTTAAATGTCACCTGTTCAGATTTAAATATGTGGGTGCATATTTTGCTGGATTGAAGCCTGGTTTGGTTGCATGCATCCATATTTCCTTCAGTGGTATCTCAAACATACTGGCCATTTCTACACAGGCTACTTTCTTCGGAAGTGGCATGCTAATACACAGAGCAAAATATGCTAATGAGGCACGGATGCAAATTCCCGGTGCCTCATTAACATAATGTCATATGATTTGGAGTCCAGAAGACCGTTCTTCTAGAATCCAAAATGCCGTGTAGAAGCATGGCCCTGGAGGGGGGCTTCCAGAAAGAAGTCCTTCTTCCGGAGGCCCCTTCTTCCTCAAAATTTTTAGGAAGAGGGAGCCTCCGAAAGGAGAACTTCCTTCCGGAAGTCCCATCCGGGGCCACACTTCTACATGGCATTTTGGAGTGTGGAAGAAGGGTCTTCTGGACTCCAAATCACGTGACGTTATGCTAATGAGGCACAGGGAATTTGCATCCGTGCCTCATTAGCATCTTTTGCTCCATGTATTAGCATGCCACTTCTGAAGTAAGTGGCCTGTGTAGAAATGGACACTGACTGTGGCTACACTGCCCCTCCCTTTCTGAAGGGGCATGTAAATGCAGCCACTAGAAAATGCTAACGAGGCATGGATTTAAATATCTTGCACCTCATTGTCATACTCCTGCGGCATCTCACTTTCAAAAGGGGCTGCTTTTGAAATGCAAACAGCCATGTAGCAGGGGTTTCCTTGAAAGGGAACACTGATTTCGAAAGCACCCTTTTTCCACAATTTTTTGCGGGAGAGGGATAGCTCAGTGGTTTGAGCATGGGCCTGCAAAACCTAGGATTGTGAGCTCAATCCTTGAGGAAGCTATTTAGGGATCAGGGCAAATAGATGTCTGCTTTGATGTAGTCCTAGAAGTCCTACAATTCTATGTGTCGTGCAAGAGGTCTTCTGCTCAGCAGAGTGAATTTTAATGAAAGTTACAAAAATACCAAATCCACACATTTCCCCTAAAGCTGATAAAAATCCAGCTTCACTGAAGTCAGAAATAAATGTCTCATTACCTTCATAACAGCAAAATTTTAACCCTGGTCTGTATTTTACGCAACTGAACCAGTTCAGGACAGCACATAAAGTTAAAATGAGGCCAGATTCTTAAATATGGCATTTTATCATGAAATTGTAACTGCAAGCAAGTAGAGAAGTGGTCACAACAATTACAGGATATTGTAACTGTAAATTACAGTGTTAACATTTTAGATCCTGTTCCTGTCCTATTATGAATGCATACAATAACAATATACACAGAATCTTGTAAATATTGGAAAATCAGCTTTTTCACCTTCCCCACGGTGTGTTCAGAGAGGTGTTATGGGCTACGTCTACACGTGCACCCAACTTCGAAATAGCTTATTTCGATGTTGTGACATCGAAATAGGCTATTTCGATGAATAACGTCTACACGTCCTCCAGGGCTGGCAACGTCGATGTTCAACTTCGACGTTGCTCAGCCCAACATCGAAATAGGCACAGTGAGGGAACGTCTACACGGCAAAGTAGCACACATCGAAATAAGGGAGCCAGGCACAGCTGCAGACAGGGTCACGGGGCGGACTCAACAGCAAGTCGCTCCCTTAAAGGGCCCCTCCCAGACACACTTTCATTAAACAGTGCAAGATACACAGAGCCAACAACTAGTTGCAGACCCTGTATATGCAGCACGGACCCCCAGCTGCCGCAGAAGCAGCCAGAAGCCCTGGGCTAAGGGCTGCTGCCCACGGTGACCACAGAGCCCCGCAAGGGCTGGAGAGAGAGTATCTCTCAACCCCCCAGCTGATGGCCGCCATGGAGGACCCCGCTATTTCGATGTTGCGGGACGCGGATCGTCTACACGTCCCTACTTCGATGTTGAACGTCGAAGTAGAGCGCTATTCCCATCCGCTCATGGGGTTAGCGACTTCGACGTCTCGCCGCCTAACGTCGATTTCAACTTCGAAATAGCGCCCAACACGTGTAGACGTGACGGGCGCTATTTCGAAGTTACTGCCGCTACTTCGAAGTAGCGTGCACGTGTAGACGCAGCCATGGTGAACAGGGAATGGAGTTAAGGTGTGTCTATACTAGGAATTTAGACTGAATTTGTTCAGAACAATTTTGAATTTGTTAAGGTCAATTAACATCTGATTTTGTAAAGTCGAGGGTGTATGTCCACTCTGGCACATGAAGTCAATGGAGTGCATCCCCATGAGGGTGGACAGCTTTGATTTTGTAAGCAATGCAAGTACCTGTGCCAACGTTCCTGCTGCCCCCTTGTGTTTTGGGTTAAGCTCCAAGTGTATGATAGGACAAAAAGTGCAGTAAGTTATTCTATGTGCATGTCAGCAGTCTTCCATAGTACACTTGTCTCCTCCCCCTCCCTTTGGACAACAAGAGCAAAAAGTGATTTCACACACTTTTTTTCACGGGGTACCCATGCAGATGCCATTTCAAGGCTAAAATGTAGCCTGCCAAGCTTCAAACCATTGTGGCAAGTATTATGAGCGCCTAGTGCATTATGCAGCACCTGTGCAGCTGCCAGAGTGATGAAGACTCTGAGGAAGACACAGATATACACAAATGTGAAACACTGGAGAGGAGGAATGGGGAGATGCTGGCTGCACTTGATGCTTTGTACATAGTGGAGCACCATTTGTGGTGCTGTGAAATAAGCTCTGACATGTGGGAGCACGTTGTTCTGCATTTATGGGATGACCAGCAGTGGCTACAAACGTCTGCATGTGTCATGGAACTTTGTGAATTGCAGTCCCCACCATGCAGTGCAGCAATACTAAAATGAGACCTGCTTTGACAGTTTAGAAGAGAGTGGCGATAGCTCTGTGGAAGCTTGAAATTCCAGACAGATACCAGTCAGTGGATATTCACTTCAGAGTGGGCAAATCTACAGTGGGGGCTGCTGTGACCCAGGTAACCAAGGCAATCAATACCCTTCTGTTATGAAACATGGTGACTCTGAGAAATATGCAGGACAAAGACTATGACTAGAGAGTTTTGTCGGCAGAATTGTAGTTTTATCTACAAATCTTGTGGTGCATCTACACACAAACTGCCTGTTGTCGACAGAAACTTTAAACGAGAAAGCTGAGTAGACAATCTGGGGGCCGGTGAGGGGACTAGGAGGGCTTTAGTCAACAGAGCAGATCAAAAGATTGATGCACTTTTACGTGTAGACATGATCTGTCATCAGAAGCTTTGTCAGAACGTGTCTTCTGACAGTAACTTCTGTAGATGGATGCTTCTAGTGTAGATGCAACCATAGTGGATGGTGTTGCCATGATGGGGTTCCCTAACTGTGATGTGGGGAATAGCTGGAATGCACATCCCTATCTTGGCACTAGATCATCTTGCCACAGAATACATGAACCACAAGGGATACTTCTCCATGGTGTTGCAGAATTTGGTGAATCAGAAGGGTTACTTCATCAACATCAAAGTGGGATGGTTAGGAAGGGTGCCTGATGCATGGATTTTTTAGGAACTCTGGTCTGTTCAGAAAGCTGAAGAATGGAGCTTTTTTCCTATAACAGAAAATAAGCACTGGAGAGGTGGAGATGCCAATAGTGAAACCGGGATGTCCAGTTTACCCCTTGCTCTCTTGGCTCATGAAGCCATACACAAGCAGCCTGGACCACAGTAAGAAACAAGCTGAGGAAGTGCAGAATGGTGGTGGAATGTGCATTTGGACATTTAAAAGCCATGTTCAGGAGCTCCCTGACTCGATTAGACCTCAGTGAAAGCAACATTCCCCTCACGGTGGCAGCCTGCTGTGTGCTCCATAACTGATGTGAGAGTAAGGGGAAAAATTTCATGCCAGGCTGGAAGACCAAGGCAGATCACCTGGCCACTAATTATGAACAATCAGGTACCAGCCAATAAGAAGAGCACAGTGAGGGGCATTGCCAATCAGAAAGACTTTGAAAAACAGCTTTATGAATGACCAGACAGTGACATGACAATCATGTTTGTTGCTGTTAAGGCAGAGCCCCCTACTTGGTGTATATGCCTGTAAATCCTGTAACTCCCCTCTCTCCTCCCCCATGTAGCAGAAGCAATAGATACTGTTTTTGAGAACATAATCATTTTTATTTAGGGGACAAAATGTAGCACAAAGCAAAGAAGTTCATAGCACAGGCTTCAGAGAGCAAGTGCAAGAGTCATTTAGCCATCACAGGTTGGATCTCAGCCTTTTGCTCTGAGATGCATCCCTGAGAGTGTAGTGCAAGGTTGTCAGTGACTTTTCCCTCCATGTTCTATGATGCTGATGAGGGAAGAATATGGAACATGGTGAGGAGGCTGTGTGTTTCATCTTGGGCTGCAGTGGTGTTCTGTCAGTCTCAAGTTTGAAATGTCAAATAAAGGCTAGTGTGGAAGCGCCATATCTTTCATTCATATTTATTAGCCTCCACAAGTGTCCCTCCACAAGTGTCCCTCCACAAGTGTCCCACAAAGCTATGTGCTGCACCTGGCATCTAGCTCCCCACAACTAGTGGGAGCCATGAAACTGACCAGGGCTTCTGTGCTGCCAGTTTCCCAGGTCCCGCAGTTTGAGGAAGCCAGGAAATTGCCCAGGGCTGCTGCGCTGTCAGTTTCCCAGATCCCCAAGGCTGCAGGGACCTGGGAAACTGGCAGCGCTGCTGCACATAGCTCCAGGCTCAGAGTGTGGGGCTGAGGGAATTGTGTGATAGGTTCCCACAATGCATTGCTGCAACAGTCAGTGTTTGGTGATTTCATTGTGGAAACTATATGTTGAATTTGTTGGGAGCCTGTGGGAAGTGAGGATACTCAAAATCAAATTAAAAAAACAGCATTATAAAATCAATTTTTAATAAACTTTACTTTATCTTGTAGTGTAGACAGAGTCAAAGTTGGCAGAACAAACCCTGTAGTGTAGACTGATTGCTTAGAAAATCAACCTAAGGCAGCTAAGTTCAACCTTATATCCTAGTGTAGACCAGGCCTTAGGCTATAATGTTACAATTCATGATGTAAGGGATGATGTAAGTGTGAGTTAGAATTTTGGCATAGGTACACCAGAGGGAAGGAATACAGTGGTCAGATAAGTGTCTTGGTAAAGAACTTTAAAAGGAGGTGTTTGTTCAAGGGGGAAATTTGGGGCTCCAGGAGTGTTACAGCAGGGAGCTACACCTCTTTCTTATACCTCAACCTTAACCCTCATTTGATCTGGGAGAGGGGTGGTAATGTTCCAGCTATGGGTTGGCTGGGGGATCTGGATGGAGAAAGGGAAGGAGAGGGCTGGGGAGAGTATGAAGAATGAGTTGACTACACTGTACAGCTGTGGCTACACTAGCCCCCAACTTTCAAAAGGGGTATGCTAATGAGCCACTTCGGCCAATGCTAATGAGGCACTGTCATGAATATGCAGAGCCTCAATAGCATAATGGCAGCTGCATGTGTTTCGAAACTGCCACTTTCAAAATCCACGCTGCTCATGCAGACAGAAAACTTTCAAAAGGACCCCTGAACTTAGAAAGCCCCCTCTTCCTATTTGGTTTTGGGAAGAAGGAGCTTTCAAAATCCAGGGGGTCCTTTTGAAAGGCCCCTGCCTACACGAGCAGTGTGTGTTTTGAAAGTGGCACTTTCAAAACGTGCGCAGCTGCCGTTATGCTAATGAGGTGCTACATATTCATGGAAGCACCTCATTAGTATTAGCTGAAGTGGCTCATTAGCATACCCCTTTCAAAAGGCAAGGGCTAGTATAGCCACAGCCTACATATTTAGCTGCTGGGCACTTCCACACATCGTCAAATAAAGATGTGCTCTGATTAAAAACATGTAAAATATCTCCTATCCTTCTTCCAGTATAGCCAGACAATGGAATCATTGTATTGACTTTAGTGGTTTTAGATGTAAGTAAAATTTATGTACAAATATATAAATTTAGAATTTATTGTTGCCTTTTTCAAACTTCCTTTACAGCACTGCCAAGGAGTTATTTTCCTCCATTCCTTGATTAGATTTAAAAGGAGTCCTTTTTTTTATTAAGGAAGTGTGGAACAAACAAACAAACAAACAAAATTTTCCATTGAATGTTATTAGATATTTGTTAGTCTTGTACAAAACTAAATTAGAAAAAGGTGAATTGCTCACTTTTTAATTAAAAAAATAAAATAATGCACTTATACCTGTATTCTAATGGGAAATTATTTTCTCCAGTTACCCAATCACTAGGGAAATTAATATGGACTTGTAATGTAAAAGAATATGGTTAAAAGAGAACTGCAGCTTAGCCTCTTCATCTAATTGTTCACCTTTTTAAAAAGCAACACACTCATCCCTCATTAAATGAGTACTTTACTTTTGAGTACTAGCTAAAACAAGGACACATATGCCTACCTTTGTTCACTAGTTGGGTGAACTCCCCCCACACTTGGCTAATATGAGCCTAACCCCTTCCCCGCAGACCCAACCCGCTGCAACCTGAAACCATGCCGGTCCTGCAAACCCAACTCACAGCCCCATGGCCCCAACCCACTGCAGCCTGAACGCCCCTACCCCATAGACCCAACCCACAGCAGCCTGAAACACCCCTGCCCCACGGACCCAACCCACAGCAGCCTGAACCTCCCCACCCTCCCCGTGGACCCAACCTGCCGCAGCCTTAACCTCCCCCTGCCTGCCCCATAGCTCCACCCCACCACCAGATTTTAACCCTCCCTCACGCTCATGGCCCCAAACTGCCCCTCAGCCTTTAATGTTCCCCAACCCCCCCCAAAACCCAAGGTTCACTTACCTCTCAGAAGCAGCGCCACATGCTGGCACTCCTTTGCTGAGTTACGAGCACTTGGAATGAATCAGAGAATTTTACATGTATTTTGATGGGAATTTAGTGTCCCTCTTACAAGTTTTCACATATGAGCAGAAATCTGGGACCCAGTTGTGCTCATATAGCAAGGAATGAGTGTATTTTAGTTCCATTTATTAAAAAAAATATTTCTGGGCACTCTAGGGCTGTGGCCACATTAGCCCCTCCTTTTGCAGGGGCTATGATAATGTGGCACTTTGGCAGATGCTAATGAGGTGTCGCCTTGAATATGCAGCACCTCATTAGCATAATGGCAGCCACATGCATTTTGAAAGTGCTGCTTTTGAAAAGCATGCCGCCCATGTAGCCAGGAGCCTTTAGAAATGACCACCTGATTTTGAAAGCTCCTTCTTCCCTAAACCAAATGGGAATAAAGGGCTTTTGAAATCAGGGTGTCATTTCAAAAGGCCCCTGGCTACACAAGTGGTGCACATTTCAAAACTGGCAGTTTCAAAATGCATGTGAAGGCCACTGTGCTAACAAGGTGCTGCATATTCATGGCAGAACCTCATTAGCATCTGTCAAAGTGCCACATTGCCATAGCCCCTCTGGAAGGTGGGGCTAGTGTGACCATAGCTTAGAAGTGCTCAAAAAGCAGGGACTGGATAAGTGGGGAAGTAAGTGGGGAAATGTTTCATTTGGGAAAACAAAACCATATATTAGATAGGAGAATTTGCAGATGGTAATGTTTTTATTCCACAGGTTGAGGCTCTGAAGTCTGGGAGTCTCTTATCCAGCATCATCCATGGTCTGGCAGATAGCCCCTGTGGCTGGGAGGAGTGTGGGAGGGGTCCTAGACTCACAGGCTTGTGACAAGGGGCCCAGCAGTGGCCAGGGAACCTCATCCCCAAAGCAGCAGTGGGGAAGTCTCGCCTCAGGAATGGTGGCCAGGTCTGGGAAGCTGGTGGCCTGGACCATGGATGGTGGCTCCCAATGGACAGTGACAGGGGCCAGGAAGCCACAGCCTAGGAAAGCTGCATCCAGGGCCATGAAGCCGCTGCCTGGAAAAGTCATGGCTGGGACTGGAGCAGCTGGCCAGCGCTGAGGAGCTATGGCTGAGGAGCTACTGGAAAGCTGAGTCTCAGGGAAGCTGTAGCTGAGGCTGGGAAACCACAACCCAAGAAAGCCACAGCTTGGGTTGGGGAGAGGGTGGACAGGAAGCCATGGCTGGAGCCAGCAACTGGAAGCTGAGACAGCATTTGTTTTACATTTGTGGGATGTGTTGCAGGATAGAAAAGAAATGCTTCTGAATATTCCGTATCTTCACATAAGTTTCATTTAACTGCTCTTTTTTTAAAAAAATAGCTTTTGAAATTTGTCTCATGGGGCTCATGATGTTTTGCTTCATTTTCACATGGAGATACATTTTTCAAATTCCAAATGTGTGCATCCATAATTTGCCCACTGCACTGAGATGTAAGACATTTTTGAAGTCATGGAGAAGAAAATGAAAAAAATGTAATTGAATGGATCCCCATCAGCGGAACCAGTATTTAAAACACACCCCTGAAATCACCAGGCAGAGACACTGCAGTGAATATTCTGGGCCCCAATTCAGAAAAGATGCTTAAATATATGCATGCACATAAGTATTTCCACAACAGAAACAATAGGAATGCTTTTCTGAATCCATTCCCCAGATTGTCTTGCTCCATGCCATTCCACCCCTCTCACTTCCCATCAGCATCTCTCCGACTTGCTCCATTCAGTCTTCAAAACCCCTGCATATAAAACTCATATGACAGCTCTGGCCAATCTCGTTTCATCAATGTATAGAAATGTGCTGGTAAGCACCAGTTTTTAGCTTGAACAATGAAATCTTTTTTAAGGTCCTGATTCAGGAGAGCTTCTGTGTTTTGGATAGCAACTCGAGAGAGTAACATGAGAAGTTGTATCAGAAGCTGCGTGCCAACTCGAGAGAGTAACATGAGGAGCAGTGGTACCAGTGGATTCACTAGGGATTAATTTATGAGTATGCCTATAAGCTTTCTTAAATCAGAGTCCAAATGATTCTTTTAGTATTGTCTAATCTGTTCATATGAATATATTTTAAATTTAAAAATCTTTTGAAAATGGTCAAATAACAGTAATCACTTGTTAAAAAAATAAACAGGTACCTGAGGTGAGAAACATGTGAAATCGTAGTACTACCAATAGCAGCTCTTGGCTGTGGTAGATATCTGAAAAGACAGCTAAAAATGCGGCATGGCAGCCAAAAAGCTAATGTTGTTTTGGGCTCAATGTACAGAAATACACAAGGAATATTATAATCATGCTATAACTTCAGCAATTCTGAGACCTTGGCTGTAATACAACATATAGCTGTAGGCGTCTCAGTGCCAAAATCATTCTGAGCACATGGGGGGAGTTCACAGAAGAGCATTGCTGATTAAGCGGGAAACCTGAAGGAGAGAAGAAAATTGAGAGTGATCCAAAAAATTTCGAAGCGCCACTAATGAATATGCATTTCAGCGCTTCATTAGTAAACTTCGAAATGGCCATTTGCATGGCCATTTCGAAGTTTGGGGCACGTGTAGACGTAGCCATAGTGTTTGTTCCCGCTTTTACTCATTTCAAGGGAGCTTTATGCTTGGAAGCAAAATTCTTGTTTAAGATCTCATTGATTCTTGCTGCTTTTTCTTTCTTGAAATAATCACTTCCAACACAGTATAATAATTTCTACAGCAACCATTTAGGATATATTCAACAGACAACTGTAGATGAGGAATGAATAAGCAGCAGATGAATGTTAAGGAAACAAAAATGTTGCTTTGATCAAACTGCCCATAGTAGTAAAAGTTGGGGAACTAATAAATATGACATACACCACACATTCCTAAACAAAATAATTTTCAAATACTTGTGAAAGCTTTAGAGTTCAGTGGAGATTTTTGTTATTCTGGTTTAAAGGTATTTATCCACATTGGCTTTAGTTACACTGACCCAAGCTGCCAGCAGCAGTATGCAAATAGGTGGTCTTGAAACTGCAAATGGGTGCTCATTTGCATATTTGCTCCCTGGCAGACACTGCTGCCTGCACAAAAAAAGCTGTGTAAATGTGGTTCTGCCGGCAGAATCCCACTTTTCTCAGCAGCCTCTTATGCCTGGAAAAAATCGGTCAGAAGAGGCTGTTGACAAAGTCGGGGATTCTCTGGCAGAACCACATTTAAATAGTTTTTTTTTTGTGCCAGCAGTAGCATCTGCTGGTGAGCAAATATGCAAATGAGCACTATTTGCATTTTTGAGACTGCCCATTTGCATCCTGCTGCCAGTGGTTCTGGTCATTGCAACCATAGCCGTTGGTTTTAATGCTAATAGTCTAAATCCTAACCTTTTATGTATTCCATGGATTAAATGCAATATTCCTTGTATTTGACAAAGGAGAAGATATGGTTAAAATAATAATCAATCATGACTAGCCTTTTGCATTGGTCGACTTTATCATTTTGATTTTAATTTTTCTTTCTTATTTATTTCCCTTGCATTATAGGATGAAGTTTGCCCCAAAGCTGAAAGAGATACTCTTCAGAGGTGTGTTTGGGCTTCTGCTGTCAATGTCAAAGACAAGTTCATATATGTAACTCAGCCTACTTTGGATAGAATTCTTATTGTTGATGTACAATCCCAAAAAGTTGTTCAGGTACGTATTTCTAGTTTTACAATCAATGCCAACTTTGGATGCAATATTTTAACACCTGCTTCTCTGCGTGGTTTTATATGGGCACATTTACTCTATTGCATCCTATCTCTGAAAAAAAAGTTATTGTATTGTTATTACAATTCACATGGAACACTATAAAAATTAAATGCTTTCCCCTTAAGCCACCTTTCTGTCCTCTCTGTTATGGGCTGCTAAGAAGGTAGGGAAGTGCCCAACATGACTTTGACACCCTGAGGGGTTTCTTCTCCATTTAGATTCAGAGTCCATCAGACCATTTTATGGTGCCACAGATGGATTCTAATGGAGGTGAGAATCCCTCCTTATTGTTCCACAATGTACAAGGTAATAAGGTGATTTAAAATATAGCTATTAGGCTCCGTAACATTACTCACATGCACAATTATACCAATGTCAGTAACTCAGTAGTTCTTAGTCATGTGAATCCTCCCATTTAAGTCAATCAAGAGGAGGATTCATATGAGTAAGGACAATATGACTCATCACTGTGGACCTGATCTTGCCCCCATTTGAGTTCAGAGAAAACTTTGTCATTTATGTTTAATGGCATCATGATCCAGACCTTTATCACCAGCTACATGAGGTGTTCAAATATAAAAAATATGCTTGGAGAATAACAGGATAAGCTTTCAAATTGTATCTCTAAAACATGAAAAGGGAACTTAAGTTATAAACTCTCATGTGTTTTAACAGTTCATAATAAGACAGGTACACAATTACAATTACAAAAGACACAATTGCAATAGAATTATTTTTACTGTTCAGTTTTGATAATACCCCTACAAACATATTATATTCATTTTTTCATTTTTAGCCCAATATGATGATGCACAGTGGAATATATTATGCCATACAATGTTTAGGTTTTCTGACTGTTGGCATTTGACCAAGAAGATCTGCTTTATTTTTTTTTTCGAGCTGAAGCACAGGTCAACCAATTACAGGCATTCCGTTTGGAACTGTCAACTGTCTTTTGCCAGCAAAGGAATTTTCTAATTATAGCCCATTTCAGAACATGTAAAATCACCTTTAAATGTATTTTAAAAGTAGAGCTCTGCACTTTCTAAAATAAATGTAATGCTATTGCAAGCAGCTATGAAGCTGGTTCATGAACAAGCTTAATAACCTAACAATTCACCTGTCATCCTCCAGGAAAAAGTCAGCTATTGCAAAATGATGCTTTCCAACATCAAAGTCCATGTTCTCATTCAAATTGCAATCACACAAGTGTTTTTAATGTCCACAAGATTTTATGTAAAATGATGTAATATTCAGGCATAGCAACTTTTTAACAACATACACATTTGATTTTAATAGCATTTTAGGCTTCTAAGAAAAATATTCAAATATATCTGAAGTTTTTAAATTAAGATATACATCTTAAAATTCAACAGAAAACATTGTTAAACTACTCTGAATTTAAAAAAAAACAATAATAACAAAAGTCTTCTTCTGGATCCAACTCTTAGTTCCCCTCCAAAATTCCCCTGTGCTGAGAGGAAGACGAAAGTGGATGGGGAACAGAGCTATGCTGGACTGCATCAGGATTTAAGCCATCACCTTAATATGGGAGGTACAATTCACTTCCCACTAGTCCTGGTTTACCCTTTTGCCAGTGGCAAAATGACTTCCGCAGAAGATCTCTGTTTTTGTGTGCATGCACGCATACACACATACACACAATGAATAGCAAGGAACATTCCAATGGTAGAGGTGAGATAGATTCGTATCAAGCAAAATATCAAGTGGTAATACTACGGGACACCAACTTGGGAAATTATGGAAGTGACTTCTGTTTTGTACTTTGCCTTTGTACAGGAATATAAGCCCCTGAATTAATTATACAAGGAGACTTATGTTAGTGAAAATGCTCATGCATTTGCATCAAAGAAACTTGAAAATACTTAATTCAGACACATATAATAAAAGATAGTCCTCAAAGGCGTTATAGAAAAGTGAGATATTAGGATCAGAATAACTGATGGGCTGGAGAATGAACTAAAAAGAAGTCACTCTCTCTATAGTATCAGAGAGTTAGCCATGTTAGCCTGTATCTTAGAGGACAACAAGAAGTAGGGCTTTTTCTGAACTCATCTGACTTTCCTGGTAACATGGGATATGCTTAGGCAATCAGGGACATTGCAAAAATACTATGGCTACGTCTCCACATGCCCTGCCCCTTCTTCCAGAAGGGGCATGGTAATGAGCAGCCTGGAAGATGTTAATGAGGTATGGATGTAAATTTCCTGAGCCTCATTAGAATATGGCCACGTGATTTGGAGTCTGGAAGCTCTTCTGGATTCCAAAAGAGATGTGTAGATGCGCGGCCTGTGGCGATCTTCTAGAATCCTCTAGAATCTGTGGAGATCTTCCTTTTGAGGAAGAGGGGACTTCTGGAAGGAGGGTCCTTCCAGAATCCCCACAGGCCACACGTCTACATGTCTGTTTTGGAACCTGGAAGAGCTGCTTCTGGACTCCAAATCACATGGCCATGTTCTAATGAGGTGTGGGATATTTACATGTGCATCTCATTAGAATCTTCCAGGCTGTGGGGCATTTAGAGATGCAGCCCATGGGAATTGCCTTATATGACTGGCTGCTGCTAATGAAGCATATACTGCATAGACTGCAACCTGAAAAAACTCTGAATGTTTCAGTAGACAAGGGGAAAAAAGTCCATAAAAATTTCTCCACATACCACATGAAATACTTTGCTCAGCATTGCTGGTATTACCTAAGAAACAGTCCTGTTCTCCTTATCTTTTAATAGGACATCAACTTTCATTTCACCGTCTTTTTCCCCTAAGAATCAATATTTTTTTTCCTTAAAGGTAGGTCTAGAAATATACACTATAAATGGGAGAAAACGAAAACAGGGAGTTTAACTTCTTAGTTATGCCAGTTGTTTGAAAAGTATTTATTTTTGCCATTTTTATTAATACAATTTCCTAGCACAGGGAATTGAAGAAAGTTGAAGTTTCTTAGAAAATACGATAGTAAGCTGTTTGTTAAGGTGCGTCTTAAGAGATTGCCTCCTTTATAAGTAAATAAGGTAAAACAAACAAAAAAACCCTCTATCTCCTCTCTATATAAATAAGTCCATGCCTCCTAAAATGCAAGCCACGTGGCCCAGTGGGTTAAAAACAGGATTGGATCTGCATGGAAGGGAACAGATTCTGAGGGGAAAAGAGGGTGAATGCCAGCAGAGGGAAAAGAATCCTCTTTTCTGAGTTTGCTGTCTCCCAGTGTCCAGCAAGAAGTAGACAGGAGCTGTGTGATGCTCTTCTCTCTCATGAATTTAAACCCTTATCTGTTTGGGAAGGAGGCAGGGAGCCTGTTCCTTTTCTAGTTGCCCTTCTTTTTAGTAACATGTTATTTAAATACTCAGCACATGTATTTTCAGGTTGTGTTATCACTTTAATTCATCAAGAGAAATCTGTGTATCTGCTCTGTGAAACTGAGTTTAAGATATTAAAAAAAATGTTCTGGTCCTTGTCAAAAGTGGGGAAAACAAAGAGAAGCCTAGATGCAATAACAAAAAGTAAATCTATCAAATTTATACTGAGAGGAGAATATAAGTCTGTTTTTCACGTTTTGTGCAGACATTTATGCTGCAGAATTGTGTTTTTTCCTATCTAAATCACTTGTTCCTGTTCTAGCTGTATTTTAGGATAATATACAAAAATAGAAATAGTGAAGATGATATGACTAATCCTATGTGTTAAAACTGTTTGCTGCAAACAGGCATCTGCTTAACTTTAAACAGAAATGAGTCCTTTGACTTTAGTTGGGCTATTCACGTGCATAAAATTATGTATCAATAGAGTATGGGCAATTCCTTTTTCAATTGTCTTTGCTGTTTGTCCTATGCCTGGCACAATGGGGCCTCAGGACTGGGAACATGAAGGAGTAAAGAAATGGAATCATTCACATGTAACCATAAATGTCATTCAGAGCTTTCCTTTGAAGTAGCTAACTATATTAAAAAATATACAGGATTACCCTACCTATTGTTTTTAAGGTAAATAACACAGCTGTCACCGTTTTGTAAAGTGCATATGACTTTTAACATGGGTTATCTTACTGCTTAACAAAGAGGCCTAGTAAACAACTGGCATTGTTTTGTATGTTCAGAAGGAAAACCAAGGTTCTGCTTAGATGAAGCAGAGGTTTGTTCTTACACCTCACGAGTACATTTAAGTATCGTCGGCAGTCTCATCCAGCCATTAGTGCATTATCTTGAGGATAGACATCATTAGTTTAAATTAGGTTCACTTAATTAGCCAGCTGGTACTCTCCTTGACAAACTGATAAACAAGCTGTGCTCTACAGTTCCGTAATGGGAAGACCAAAAAAAAAAGACTGCCGTATTTTATTTTTTCTACTTTGATGACCAAAATAGAAAAATTATTCCCGCACTTGTTTTTCTTCACTCATAATACAAAGTGTCACTTAATTACATATGTTTTCACCTGTGTGATTTTGTTAACAAGCCATTGCCAAGAAAGGGAAAAAGAACATGGCAGATTTCTTAAATAACTTGTTGGGCTGAACAGACACAAGAAAAAAATATATATATATTGATTTAGCATTGTGGTATTGAACTCTATGATCTTTAGGACTTGATCACAAAGCTACAAAAAGTGGGGAATGTTATTCTGATCTCACACTGGTATAACGGTAATTCCAACAGAATAATTTGCTTGATTTGGGACAATGTTAAAGAAATTAGATTGAGTTGAATACATTTTAGTTGAGTCAGCTGAATACACGTTTATAAGGGTTCCATAGACTTGAAATTACATTGCATTGGCATAGTGACTTTGCATCTTAACACACTTTTTCCAGCTTAGTGAAGTTTCTATTGTAATATCATAATAAAGAGTTCACATTAAATGCTTGTCTATACCGCAATCAAAGATTTGACTGTAGCTTTGGTAGGCATACCTGCACAAGGTTTAATCCAGCTAGTGTGGTTAAAAATAGTAATGAAAATCAGGCAAACAAGCCTTAGGACAAACTGTACTGTCACATGTGAAACCGTAGTCTGGTCCAAGATTCATAATGCTGTATTTTCACTGTTACTTTCAACCATGCTAGCTAGATTAAAGCTAATGGAGGTATGCCTTCCTGAACCGCAGCTGCATTTTTGAGTGCTGTATCGATGTACCCTATATTACCTCAGAAGTATAAAATATAGATAGGGCCAACTGTTTGTTTTTAAAACCAGCTTATTTTACTTTTATTTTTCAAGATAAGTTCTTAACCTCTTCTGGGTATCATTGTGCATGATGTCACATGGTAGCTTTCATCAAATTGAGCTATTGCAGCTACCGAAAATGTAGGTAGAACCCAAACCAGAACATAACTGTCTCCTACACACATGGTTTTCCCATAAATACCTCTGAACCAATATTGTCCTATCCAACTGAAAGTATAACACAGTAAGATTTTCACTTTGAAGAAGTGAAGTCAGATATTACCAATTTTAGACAATTCTGCCTCTATTGTGAATACTGTTAAGGATTAGTGAGATATACTGAACATATTAGCTGTGTCTAAACTACTAAGTTTTGTTGACAGAAAGGCCTTCTGTTGACAAAACTAGGGAGCGTCCACACTACAAGGCTGGGTCTACACGTACCCCTTCCTTTCGAAAGGGGCATGTTAATGAGCAGGTTTGAAAGATGCTAATGAGGCACTGCAATGAATATGGAGTGCCTCATTAGCATAATGGTGGCTGTGGCAATTTGAAAGTGCGGCTTGTCGAATCGCACACCGCCCGTGGAGAAGGGACCTTCCGAAAGGACCCCCACATTTTCAAAAGCCCTTCTTCCTATCTGTGATTGGAAGAAGGGCTTTCAAAAACTGGGGCAGGTCCTTTCAGAAGGGTCCGTCTCCATGGGCAGCACGGGATTTTAAAAGCCGCACTTTAAAATTGCCGCAGCTGCCATTATGCTAGTGAGGTGCTGCATATTCATTGCAGTGCCTAATTAGCATATTTTGAACCTGCTCATTAACATCCCCCTTTCGAAAGGAAGGGGCACCTGTAGACCCAGGGCCAATGTTTTCTATCTAGAATCTGTTGACAGAACACAGCAGTTTTGCCAGCATAGTTCTGTCTTGAAAGTTTGAGGCACAGCACCTCTGTAGACAGATTCTGTCAAGAGAATAGCAGTGTAGACGCTCTTCTCTCGCAGAGGAGTCCTCCATGGCATCAGCCACCTGGGTCCTGGAGATGCTCTCTTCATCACAGGCACAGCTCTATACTCTGCTCCACCAGCCAGTCTTAAAGGGACAGCAGCCCTGGAAACCCCATACCAGGAAGTAGGAAGCGTGTGAACTGCCCAGCCAGCAAGTGTTTGCAGCCTGCCCACAGCCATGCCCTGCAGCCACTCCAAAGTGATGGCAGCAGCCCAATCCACCAGTAAACAGGGAGAGGAGCTCCAGGATTCACTCCCAGCCAGGAGGTGGTGTGCCCCATCCTGGACAGACCCCAAGATCTGAGACCTCATCAGCCTGTGGACAGAGGACACAGTGGTGCTGGACCCGGCAGCAAAAAGGCAGAATGCCCTGGGCGACAGCCAGGTTGCAAGAGCCCTGGCTGACCAGGGACACCCTGCCCAGACCATGGAGAAGGTCCAGGCAAAAATCAAAGAACTATATAGCCAGGCTTGGGACGACGCCCACCACTCAGGGGCATGATGGCCCTGCTGTCCCTATTAGAGGGCGCTCCACAAGCTCCTTTGGGTGGAGGGCACTTCCCACCACCCACATGAACTTCCTGCACACCTCTGGAGAGGTCTCCCCCATGGAGCTAGAGGCCCACCCAGAGGAGCAGCAGCCCAAGGATGAGGGTGACACCACCTCCTGGGCCAGCAATGGGACCCTGGCCATCAGCCTGGAGTTGGGTCCCTTCTCCGGCCAGGAGACCTCCAATACCTCACTGGACCTTTTTGAGGTTCCTGCTGGTGAGCACCCCACAGGGCACACACCCCAAAGCCCGGGGGAGGGTGGGCAAGGGTTAGGCATTCCACGATCCCCACTGGGCTAGCTCAGGCAGGATCTCACCCTGTGAACCCAGCACCTCCACATGTGCTCAAAGCACCATGGTCCACTTGGTCTGACCATGCAGCTGCAGGCCATAGGCATCAACCTGCTTTCAGCCCCAGGGGAGGCTGGCAGAGCCACAGGGCCCTGGGTGGGGGGGTCCTGCCTGCCCCAACAGAGCTGTGGGTGGGACAGCCACAGGGGCAAGGGCCCAACCCTAGACATATCCCCAGGGACCATGACCCTCCACTTACAGGCATGTCTGCAGGACACAGGTAGCACCCACACCCATGGACAGTGCCCCGAGCCACATGCTTGGGAGAGGTGGGGTGTGAAAGGGCCCCAGGAGCCATGTGGAGGGAAGGATTTACCATTTTGCCTCCTTGTTGCCACTCCAGATGGACTGTTGGTGGGCCAGGCTGGCCCCACCTCTTTACCAGGGCCAGCCAGCCCATGGGAGGAGCTGGAGCCAGAGCCAGAGTTGGGCACAGCCGCAGGACAACCAATGCTGGGGTGCAGTGCAGTGCCATGGTGGCGTGGGGGGCCCTATGCACGTAGGGCTCATCACTAGGTTGCAGAGGACCAGAGGGCCTTGGACAGGTCGCTGATGTTATGAAGTGGCGGCTGTGAGCTGACGAGGCATGGTGGGCAAGGGACCAGGAGTGGCAGGTGCAGGCATGGGACCAACTAATCTCCCACCTGGACAGCATCACTGGTGTCTGGCAGGACTAGCTGGCCCAGCCACCCATGCCTGCTGCCCCACTCCTCACTACTCCCCCTCTCCCTGCAACCCCCACTTGCCCTTCCCCAGCTGCCCCTGCTCCTCCTGCCCCAGCTGCCCCCACTCCCCCTGTCTCCAGCTGCCCATCCCCTAGCAAGTCTCCTCCAGCTGTCCTTACCCTTGCGCAATGGATCCTGTCCTCAACCAGTGCCTGCTCCCCAAGCCTCCCCACTCCCCCAGTTGCACACAACCCCCCAACCCCAAGCTCCCCACAGCAGGGCCTTACTCCACCATGGCCCCTTCCTGCCTACACCTCCCAATGCCACTGGCCTCTACCCAGCCCCAATGGGGACCCCGAACTCATGGCAGGAGGGGATCATGTGGCCTGGGGCCACTTAGAGGCCAGCTCCCCCACAGGGTCTTGGCTTACCACTCCGTGCCTAGACTAAGGCCTTTCCCACCCCCACCCCGCCTCCAAGCCCCAAACTCATTGTACATAGTTTATCCCCCACACACATTGTAAGTAGTTCTTTTTAGGGTTTTGGTTTTTGTTTGTTTGGTTTTTTTGCAGGCACATTTATGTGCTAAAAGTCAAGGTTTATTTGTTCACAACCCCCATGTCTCTAGTTATTAGGGAGGGGCTGTGGAGGGCTGGGAGGGGCCAGGGTGGGGATGGGGTTAGGCAGAGGGCCTGAAACCCCCACAGGGGGTGCCCTGGAGGAGGGAAGGGTTATAGGGAGAAGCAATTCCGCAGGGTCTCCTGGATACACAGCCCATCTTGGTGGACTTGACGAATGGGGCGGGGGAGGGTGTCAGGCTCCTCAGAGGCACAGCTGGTGGGCTCCCTGGTGGGAGCAAGGCCTCCCCCAGAAGATTGTGGAGGGCAAAGCAGGCCCCCACAACTTTGGATTCATTGCTGTATCCCACATCCAGGTGGGTGAGTAAGCACCATGGCCGAAGGTATGCTTCACAATCAAATGGGCCTGGTTGAGGCATGTGTTAAAAAGTTCCTGGGTGGAGGTCCAGGTGTCCAGTATAGGGCCGCATGAGCCATGGCATTAGGGGGTAGGCGGCATCCTCCACCATGTAAACAGGCATGTCCACATCCCCAAGGGCCAGCTCCTGGTGGGGGGTGAAGGTGTCCTCCTCCATCTTCCAGAAGAGGATGGAGTTCTTGAATACCCTCATATCGTGTGCTCGGCTGGCCCACCCAATGTACATATTGCTGAAGTGCCCACAGTGGTCCACCAGGGCATGCAGCACATTTAAGTGGTACACTTTCCTATTAATGAAACATGCCACATTGTAGTCCGGGGCATGGATGCGAATGTGAGTCGTGTCAATGGCCCTGAAGCAGTTGGGGAGCTTCCAGGCCTCAAATCTGGCCACCACAGCATTGACATTGTCCAGAGAGATGAGTCTTTGCAGCAGCTGGCAGTTGATGGCCCTCACAGCCTGCAGTGGGGAGGAGGTGGGGCACATGGGAGAGGGACTAGGTGGTCAGACCCTTAGCCCCTGGGTGTTCCCCAGCCCCTTTGGCCCACCCCACCCCTTCAGGTCCCCTCCTGGGAGGTCAACCTCCAAGCAGCAGGGCTGTGAGTGAGTGGGACAACACAGTGCCCTTGGGATGGGGCTTTCTCCCTTCCCAGTCCCCTCCTTGCACCTCCGCTCCTGCTCCCTGAGAGTTCCCTTAGGTGTGATCCCTCACCACCCTGGGCAGGGTCTGCAGCCTGGGAGCAGTTTACCTGCATGAAGACGCTGCCAGTGGTGAACCTCCGCACACTGAATTGGTTCCTGACAGATCAGTAGCTGTCAGGGGTTGCTAGCTTCCACAGGGTGATGACTACCCTGTTTTCCAGGGGGATGGTGAGGCAGAGGTGGGTGTCCTCCCTGCAGAGGATGAGGGCAAGCCAGGTGCATAGCTCCAGAGAGGTGTCCTTCTGCATGCAGAAATTCTGGAGCCAGCCCTGGTCATCCCACTCACCCATCACCAGTCTGAGGTGGTGGTATACTGCCAGACACACCTGCTGCCTTGGGGACATGGGCGCCATCACAGCAAGGCAGCAGTGACTATGGCTTACTCCTCACGGGAGGAGTCGGGCTCATCCCTCCTCTGGAGGAGGAGGAGGAGAAGGATGGCATGTATGGCATGCTGCAGAAACTGCAGCAGCCATGGGTGTGGCCAGAGCAAGCCCATGGGCTGCTCTGGTGGCATAGCTAAATGGAGAAGCCAAAGTGTCTATCAATAAGCCTGGAAACCCTGCACTAGCTTTGCTGTCCCTCCAAGAGGTATGCAAGCCTCAGCATGGGCAGGGAATGTGGCCCAGGGGAGGCCCTTTAGGGGCTGGTTGGGCTGTTGCACCAGGAGGGGCTTTGTGTTTGTGCAACCCTGACTTCCAGGTCATTGGAGCCCACTCTGTTGACAGAGCAGTCAGGGTGTGTGGATTCTCTCTTTCAACAGAAGGAGTTGACGGTGGGAGCCTGCATTAGGTGTGGATGTATTCTGTAGACAGGGATTCTGTCAGGAAATATCAGTTGACAGTGACATCTGTCGACAAAACTCTGTAGTGTAGACATAGCTATTGTGTAAAAAAAAAGATATGATATAGAATTACTTCAGTGAATTTAAAAAAAAAAAAGTAGTATCGACCTGCAACAGAAGTACCTAGTTAGGTAGAATAAACATATTCTTGTGGCAGTCATTTTTCTCAAGTATAGTAAATTAAATACCAACCATTAATCAAGTTGACTGTCTGAGGCTTGAATACATGTATCAGAATTGACTTTCATGCCTAGTGTAGCTAGAGGGTCTTCAGGCTCGCCCAGAAGTCTCTTACTGCACACAACAGTGTGGAGTACCAGGATCAATGGCCGAGGCCAGGGAGATTGCTGTGTCTTAACATACATGGCAAAATCAAACTCCAGCAGATAAGTGAATATTCACCCAAATAAAAGTACAAACTCTTTCTTTACTGATGGTGGCCTTGTCATTTAGATAACGCAGCTAGGACATAGATGCATTTCCTGTTGTGAGTGCTGATGTTTTAGTTAGAGTTTTCAAACTTTGATCAGGAGAAATAAACAATTTTTTTTTTTGCAAAATACATCAAAATGCCCTTCCTTTTTCAGTCCAATGAAAAGTCTTGCCCCTACTCATTAATGAGGTAAGGCACTTAAATAAACATTTGGCTTACCTGACACTTTTTGTCTTAAGCTCATTTTTCATTCCAGTATGGTATACAGTCACTTGCTGATTGAATACATATCTATGACACACTATGCAAATAATGAATAAAAGTTGGTATTTAAGCAGATGTACATTAGCTTCAAATTAATCAGACACCTGATTTTTATATCTGGTCTTACAGCAGCTGGAAATATCTCGCACAGCAATAATTTCTAACTTAGTTTTATATTATGTTTTTCTTCTGAAATCAAAAAGAGGATGTTTATCACTTCTTGTCTTCACACTACAGGCAGTAAGCACAGACCCTGTTCCAGTAAAATTACACTATGACAAATCACATGATCAGGTATGGGTGCTCAGCTGGGGAAACATGGAAAAGAATTCACCAACATTGCAGGTCAGTATATTTATATAAATCTTTACAGTAATGCTAATAATCAAGCTTAACAAATATTAGTGGGTAGTGCAGATCTTGCTGGAGACCTAGACACAGCTTGACATAAGAAGTAAAGAAAGTTTGTGGACCAAAGTAGGCCTTCTCAGAATAGTGACAGTAGGACTGTAGCTACACTACAGCTGAGATTGTCAGAGCAGAGATCGGTGCACCAGCGTTCAATTTAGTGGGTCTAGTGAAGACCTGCCAAATTAACTGCAGGTCACTCTCCCATCCATCGTGGTATTCTACCCTAGTTGAGAAGAGAAAGGTAAGTCAAAGGGAGTGTGTCTCCCATTGACCCTGTACAGTGTAGACCCCTAAGGTACTTCAACTATGTTATTCATGTAGCTGGATTTGCATAACTTATGTTGAGTTATTGTGGAAGTGTAGATGTAGCCTAGCTATTAGATAACTAAGGCTTTGTCTACACTATGCAGCTTTTAGCAACATGTTCATGTTGACACAGTTATGTTGCTTAAAGTCATGAAGAGTGGTTGTTGTTTGTTATCTCTTTTGCTGACAAAATACTTCCGCCCCAACAAGTGGTGTTCATGTTGTCCACACAGGAACGCTCCCACCAACAATGCACTGCTCATATTGGAAAGATTAAGGCAAAGATTATTTTTTAAATCAGTGCCTGTACAGAGTCCTCTAAGTTGAATTTAGAAGCTGATGGAGATTTTCAGTGAGAACTACTGGGTACACCTTTTGAAAATGTGGCCCTTTAATTTACATGCCTAATTGTGAATTCAGCATTCTGATTTCAGGCACTTATTTGAAGAAAAAAAAAATTGGCCTTGACCTTATCGTAAGAAAACTGTAGTAGAAGGAAGAGTAAGCATGTCCTCATATGATGAGCTGAGTTACCTTGTTAACTGTTCAATTATTCATTCCTTAACTAATTATCTCACCCATATGCCCCATGCAGGGATGCTTAGCAAGTGCCCAGCCTGGTCAGTCAACCTAAGGCTACTTTCACTTTGTCACAAGCCTATATATTTCCTCTAAATTAGTAAAATTCAGGAATAAGAGGCTGGTAACAGAGAGGGATTTGCCAGCAGAGGCATGTCTACACAGCTTGTTTACTGCTAGTAGCACCCTCTGCCAGCAGCAGGATCTCATGCAGCTATGATAACGAGCTGCAGGAATATGCTAATAAACAAGCATTTGCAATTGTGAGACTGCTCATTAGCATGAAGCTACCAGCAGGACATCTTCATGTAGACCCAGCCTTAGCTGGTAATAGCTCTTGGGAATAGAAGAAAGAAATGACTTGAGAGTGTCTGGAGCATTAGTGGCTGTTGTAAAAGATGAATCCTGTTTCTTAACAAGCTAAAAAAAGGCAAACACAAGAAAGGAGGAGAGAAAAAATGGCAGAGAGAGCAAGTGCAGCTTACCTTTGATGTTAACTTTCACATGGAACTTCACTGCTAGAAAACACAAGCACAGCCCACTGGTGTATTAACCACTCTGAAACATGACAAACCATGTCATGCTCATAGCAACTTCAAGCTGTAGGGGAGTGGTGAGCAAAATAGGGCCTGCAGACTGGATCTGGGCTGCAGGCAGGGTCAGCCTGCCATATATTTTGCTCTGAGCCATCATGACTCTCCAGGCCAGGGCTGGGGGCTGAATATCCCACAGCCTGGTGGAAAGCTCAGGCTGTCTGCCTGCCTCCCACAGCCCCAGCCACCCTGCTTCCAGAAACTTCATAGGCTGATGGTAAGAATGTGTCTCTGTGCCCCTTGGGAGGCGGGGGCCAGTGGATCCCCATGTGCTGTTCCTGCTTCCAGCAGTATCCTCACAGCTTACATTGGCAGGCCAATGAGAGCTGTGAGGAAGGTGCTGGGTCCTTGGGGAAGTGTGTGAAGATATGCCAACCATCTCCTTCAAAGAGCTGCAAAGACACACTTACCAGTAGAAGCCAGCTGCTTTAAACAGTTCAGGGCTACCAGGGCATGCAGACAGCCTGAGTACCTGAGTGTTCCACTGTCTCACTGTCCAAGAGCTGCCTATAGTAAGCACCTCCCAGCCAGGACCAGAGCAAGGAAATAAGGTTGGCAAGAAAAAGAACATATGGGTGTGAGTAGTCTCATTTTCCAGAACTGGAGAAGACGGTGGGGTCATCTCAGTCCCTCATTGGCCTGGTCTGATTAGGCTGCCTCTACAGGATTAGGATGGAGATGGAGATGGTAGGTTGGCAGCCATGATGTTGATGTAGCCAGTTTTTTTCCAGAAATTTCCCCAAAAAGAAGGAATGGATTGAATAATATTTATTATTTTATCCAATAATATGGCCTAATGTCTATCATTAATGTCTGATCTTTAATTTCTTTTTCACCAGTTATAATTTTAAAACAGTCCTTGAATTACATTAGTAAGGCTTTTGCTTATGGTAATCAAGTCTTTGTGTCTTAGTTTTGTACCTTTTCCCATCAACATAGGTTGTGGTGTTGATTACACTAACATTCTATAATGTTTATTCACTGTTTACTATTGAGCTTACAATTTGTATAAACATGTAAGCCTGATCATTATAACAACATTAAAGCCTGGACACAAAATGATTCTCCAGAATCTGTAATACTGGTCAGTTTAACTCCATTTTTCTATGAATGGCACTTTATCAGCATAGACAAAGAATAATGGAAACATGGGGGGAAGTAAAAAGCCAATTGTTGGGGTACTGTAACCATTTATTAAATTTGACTTACATATCATATTCCTGTGGTAATGGTGGTGGAGTTGAAGAATGAGGTTTTCTTTAAACCTTCTTATTATTTTGAATCAAACCTTATTAATTCAAACTAATTTTAGAAGGACTATTTTAAACCATGTAATACTATTATTATTACTCTAGGTAATAACACAAGCCAGTGGTAGTGTTTCTCACCACACTATTCATACTCAGCCAGTGGGAAAGCAGTTTGACAGAGTGGATGACTTTTTTATTCCAATGACAACACTAATCATCACCCACATTAGGTAAGTTCCATATGAGTCTTTGTAATTAACTTTCCAATGAACCGTGACATCTCATATAAAGAAGGCACTTTTATTGTCTAAAAAAATGTCATGAGAACATTCATTGCTGTGTTATGAATTTATTCTCTGTGACCCACTTCAGTGGGAGTTCTTCTGAGTAAGAACTAAATATTTCAGACTTTGGCCATGTCCCAGGATATGTCTTCTTAATCTTATTGGAAATTTCCTCTGATGTCAATAAGGTCTCCGGACCTGGAATAATGTTGGGATTGAGTATTTTCTGGTTATTTGAAGAGTTAATGTATTTGTGGATTTTGGCAGCTTCCTTGAATGAAGGTCACAGGTACCAGATTGCTGGTAGAGTAAACCAGAACAGTTAACCAGTATTCAATCGAATGGTACTTTCAACTAACCAACACTGCCATTGCGCGCTGTCTCAGTGCCTAGGTTTCCTCTTCAAGGTGGCTGTGCAGCTCGCAGGCAGCAAAGAGATCCCTTTCTACTTCAAGCCATTAATGTCGCTTCTCCTTCTTCTGGCACTGGGACACGGGACACTGGGACACTGGTGGGGAGCCGAGACAAAGCTGCTGCGCCTGCCACGCCCCATCCTTCCCTGGGCCGGGGATGTCAGACAGCCATCACTGGTGGGGTTGGGGAAGAAGGGGAGAGTATCTCTCTGCCGTGTGCTAGCCACCCTTCCCCTCCACGCTGGTTGCTACTGAACCCAGGTGGGGAGTGTGGCAGGACAGGTAGCCAGAGCACAGGGAGACAGTCCTCTCCACCGCACAACAGCACAAGATGAGGCCTGAGCTGCTGAGCCCTCATAAGGAGTGTGATGTGGGCTGAGCAGGCAGAGACGGTGCTTCAGGGCCTAGTCTGCCAAGGGCTTCAGAGAGGGAAACACTGCTGTAGTGCATCCCCACTGTCAGAGAACTGGTGACAAGGCGTCCCTCTCTATTATCCATAATATTTTCACACACAGCAACCTCCCAGTCCCGGGGCTGCCAGATATGAAAGAGTTTACTATATTGCTCATGGAAGTCCTGATGAGAATGCAAAATTGAACCTCAGGGGTCTTGGAAACCAAAGAGCATCTTTTGTGGCATTAACTGCATTAGATGTGCCAAATTGTTGTTGTTTCTTCATGGAAAAAGTATACATCCTAGATATTTTAGTGGGAACTTGTATTGGAAGAAGTTGCACATTCCACGGGCTCCTGGTATTTCCACAACGAGAGAAACAATCCATCAGATGAACCATTGAAACCTATGAAATCCATGAACTGTGCTAATTTGTCCCACATACTACATAGAATCTGCCTCCATTATGAATATACCAGTTATGAGAAAAAGTGACCAACTAGATTTTGAGACATGGGTTAGAGAGAGGAAAGAGAAATGCTGAAGAGGCAAGGGAAGGAGGGAAGTATTGGAAAAGAAACATAAAGGAGAAAAGAAATCTCATATCTCCACCCACACCCCAAGTTGTCTCTCCTACCTGACTTCAAGGGAGAAGAGCTGGAAGTCCCCAAACCATTCACAAGTGCTGAAGTGTATGATAATTTTAATGCTACTTATTTTCTCCTCCAGGTATGTTGGCAGTTCTAGTAAATGGCTTTTTTCAAAATTTATCTGTTTATTTATCTATCTGCTTCAACTCACAGCAGATAAGAATTCAGTCACATATTCCCTCCATACTTCCAAAAACTTCCATTAAAACTCTTTGAGAGCTTTGAGTGATCAAGGAATACAAGGTCACCCCCAGGATAATCTAGTCCCGCTTTTACTTCAAACCTGTGTTGCAATTAATTGAGCTATTTGTTTAGCACTCTGAATTTCAAAAGTTTTCTCTAATTGTACTAAACACTTTAATTAGAAATAGCTTTGCTATGGATGAAAAAGTAATCATGCACCCTGAGACAGCCAGCTAAAATTTCTAATCATACATAGCTACCCTTTCTAAAATATATATTAAGAAGTTTAGCATTGGGTGTCAGATCTGACATTCAGAAAATGTAGTATTTGATGTATTTGTCAGTGTCAGATTCTGTGACTGAGATGTTGAAATTCACATATTTCTTTAATGTAATCTGGTCCTTTGTATCAGAAAGCATCTTTGCAGTTCTTACAAAGATGCTGTCACATTGAAAGACAAAATGTCTACTTTTCCACACAATTCCTAGATAACAAGTGAATGATTATCCTGTCATATGCAAATGAAAATATATAGTATATGTAAATTAAATACATTTGAATAATAAACCATGATTCCAAGTACTGTTATTATGCAGATATTTATTTAATTAAATAGATCTCAAGATGAGGATACACTATTCCTGAATAAATTCATAAAAACAGTACTTAATCTTAATGCTTAGAAAATCATTAAACCATGTCTGCTACATTTTAGAGTAGCTCTACTTTACATAAATAGTGGCCATTGCCTATAAAGTAGCAATCAGGTAAGGAAGCATTTTTCCTAGTATTAATGGAATATAATTTCTTTATTTTTATATTAATACCCTGGGGACACTCAATTTCTATTCAATTTTGTCATTACTGGTATGCAATGGAGGTGGTTCTTACATGGACAGGTGCCCACAAACCCTTAATCGATATTCAAGAGCAACATTAAAAGGAAAGAACTGGCACTGATCTGCCCTGAAGTGCTGAACTGATTGATTTGTCTTCCTGACAAATAGTTTAACTAATGGATCCTGGTGAGCGCTTCAAGTTACTAATAATATTCAATTCTAGCAATGTATCTTAAGCCTAACAGTGAAACACAGTATGGCTTACATCTCACAGCATGGCTCCCAGTAAAAAGTTTGTTCAAAATAAAGATAATGAGTAAACATTATAAATTAAATATTAGCGTATGTTGTAATATTCTTCCCAATGGGCATATATTTTACCATCTTTCTAATGGACAATATTAGTAACAAGTATAATTGACCTATAGTTATTTTATTTCATGAGATATAATAATTCTACATGTAAGAGTGTGAGAGGGAGGCTAGGCAAGGCAGGGGTTAAACAAGGCCTGTTGGCCCAATCAGCCCCATCCCAGTTCACCTGCGACCAGTGTCAGGCTTGGAGGGGTGTAAAAGGAAGGAAGCCAGCCCAGTTTGGGGCTGACCAGCCAAGAGACAGGAGCTGGCTCTGAGGCAGCAGACTCCAAGCCACAGCTGCCACCCTGTCGGCTGCCAGAGGTCACAGCCCAGGACCCTCTCCTAGGCACTGAGGGGAGTGGGGAGACCCCCCAGAACCCCCCTCCCATCAAAGGGGGATCTAGATTCTCAGGGCCATGCCCCAAACTCAACCCAGAGACTCTGGGGTGGGGGCTGTGGACCCACCCAACAGGCCCTGGTCAGGGGGCCTAGCCACTAGGCCACCCAGTCCCAGGTGTGAACCGCTGACACTACACTGTTAAGGAAGACATTTATTTAAAAGGACACTACCAACTTCATCAGGGCTCACACTCAATATACTGGGACAAAATACCAACTGTTGGTCTGGCTGGACCCATACTCTTCTTGAAAGGGGGCTAACTCAACACCCCACCCCCCAATCTTGGGTCACCAAGTGTCCAACAAGTTGCCCAGGAAGTCGTCCCAGGCCCTCTCAACCTTTGCAGGTGTCTCTCCGTTTACTTTCTGTTTTTGAGGCTTGGGGGAGAGAGTCTCCCTTCCTCCAATTCTCTGGCCTTTCAAATCTCAGCAACACACCTCCAAACAGTCCTCACACCAACCTCTCTGCCCCAAGTGTGGGTGGCAGTTATTAGGATCCTGACAGGACCTTAATTGGCTACAGGTGCTTCAGCTGGCCAACAATAGCCTTTCCTAGTCCACAGGGAAGCATGCTTTAATTAGCTTAGCCCCTTTTATCTCCCCTCTAGCTGTCTCCCACTGCTCCCTGGTCCTGTTGTATTACAATCCTGTAAAACATTCCTTGTGTATTTTTTTTTTACAATGGAACAGTGTTGATGTTTCAGTTAGGTACATTAAGTTGTGTACAGTCAGAACAGGAAAGAGAAATGAGGAAATTGACATAGGTTCAAAGATTATAAGAACAGAAGGGCCTACTATGACAATCTAGTCTGACAGAGTGTGTAACACAGGGGCCCTGTCTACACTAAGGGTGCATCTACACTAGCCGGCTACTTCGAAGTAGCTGGCACAACTTCAAAATAGTACGCGTCGCGTCTACACGTGCCGTGAGCTATTTCGATGTTGAAATCGATGTTAGGCGGAGAGACATGGAAATCGCTATTCCTATCTGAAGATGGGAATAGAGCCCTACTTCGACATTCAGTGTTGAAATAGTGTATGTGTAGACGATCTGCATCCCACTACGTAGAAATAGTGGGGTCCTCCATGGCGGCCATCAGCTGAGGGGTTGAGAGACGTTCTGTCCAGCCCCTGCGGGGCTCTATGGTCGCTGCGTGCAGCAGCCCTTAGCCCAGGGCTTCTGGCTGTTGCTGCTGCTGCTGCTGCAGCTGGGTGTCCATGCTGCATGCACGGGGTCTGCAAACGGATGTCGGCTCTGTGGATCTCGTGCTGTGCAGGCCGAGTGTGTCTGGGAGGGGCCCTTTAAGGGAGTGGCTTGGGGCTTTGCTGGCCCCTTATTTCGATGGGGAGTGCTTGTGTGTGTGGACGCTCCGCATTTCCTTCTGGGGCAGCTCCTTTCGATGTCCTCTGTCGCTACTTCAACATTGAACATCGATGGCACCAGCCCTGGAGGACGTATAGATGATACGCGTCGAAGTAGCCTATTTCGATGTTCTTACGTCAAAATAGGCTACTTCGAAGTAGTGTGCTAGTGTAGACGTAACCTAACAATTTATTTTGAATTAAGGTTCTCTTTCAAAAAGCCCCACGGAGCATCTACACGTTATACGCTACTTCAAAATTCAGATCAAAGGAACAGGGACTCATTTTGCAGTCATTTTTCCATTCCTGTGCTGGGAATAGTGCCCTATTTTGAAGCGTAACTTCGAAATAAGACGTGTGGACACACTCCAGTCTGTTTTTTTGAAACAGTGGGTCCGCCATGGCAGCAGTCCACAGGAGTGCAGAAATGCTCTGGCCACCCCAGACAGGGCTTTATAGCCAGTGCCAGCCATGTTTAAGGAAATATGCACCCAGCAACCCATGGCAGGAAGCTGAGAGTGTGCTAGCAGCAGGGGGAGCACAAACTCTCAGCTGCATGCCCTTCTCCCAATAACAGAGCAGAGATTGCCACCCCCCCACACACCGATTGCAAGTACCAGGAGCCCTGTGCCCCCCAGGAGTCCCCTGGTGAGTCCTCCCTTGGCTCCCATGAGCTGAGCCAGTGGACAGCCAGAAGGGGCCCCTCCTGGTCCAAAGAGGAGCCCAAAGACCTCCTCAGCCTCTGGGCGAAAGAGGAGGTTCTCCTCCAGACCAGGGTACATCACCACAACATGGATGCATTCAACTTCCTCTCCAGGGGCCTCAGTACCAGGGGCCTCCTCAGCTGTACCGGGAACCAGGTACAGTCCAAAGTCAAAGAGCTGAGGCTGGCATACTGCCGCAGCCGAGATACTGTCAACTGCTCTGGGGCACCTCCCACCCAGGTGCTCCCACTACAGGAAGCTGGGCTAGCTCCTGGGGCCCAAGCAGGTGCCACTCCTGAGCATCATCTTGACACAGTGCCCCACCCCGGCCCACTGAGCCCAAGACTGAGCCTGTCACAGATGAGGAGGAGACGGGACCCTCAGGAGTGACCATCCCCTGCCCCAGGGAATACAACCTAGGGGATGGCAGCAATGATGAGTGTTCCAGCTCTGGGACCCTTGTCACCATGATTCCCTCCAGATCACCCAGTCGGGACCTCTCCAGCTGGGCATCTCCAGTCTTCTTGAAGGGAGCACCAGGTAGGTACCAGACATTCAGGATGCCTCAGGGATGGGAAGAGGGACCCTATCTCTGCCACAGCCAGTAGTCATCCACTTACCCGCATGACACTCAGCAACCACCCCCTGCACAGCCACACATTCCACATGGCTGGGGAGGAAATGGGGGGCAACTGATCCCAGGGCAAGGCCCAAAATGAGGGGACCCCTCCTCATCCAGGATCTTATTCCCACCCCAGGGCACTGGGGTTTGGACTCGCAGGGTGGGGAACACTGGAGAGGGGGCCCAAGCTCCTGGAGTCAGGATGCAGGACTTATGGGCCATCCCTCTGTCCTCTTCTGTCCCAACAGATCTGCCACCCTCAGTAGCCAAGGGAGAGGAGGCCAGCAGCCCACACCACCCTGTGGTTGTGTGGAGTTGCCACTGGGCTTGAAACCATCACTGTGGGGGAGATGAGGAGCTGGCAGCAAACCAGGCCGCCATGTGGGACATGATGGCCATGCTCCAGGACTGACTGGCAACAGAGCAGGAAGTGTGGGTGTGGGTAGCAGAATGTCTGGAAACCTTCACCCAGGCTGTGGCCACCAGCCTCAACCAACCTCCCCCTCCCTTGCAAACCCTTTGCAGTCCCCCCTGCAGTTCCTCCACAGCCCCTTCCAGTGCCGCCCCCCGCCACCCAGTGCTGCCCTGATCCCTTTGGACCTCTCCCCAGCCAACCAGCTAGAACTGGCGCAGTCGCTGGTAGCCAGCGTGGCCCACTGGAACCAGCTCCTGCAGCCTCCCCCTCATGGCCCGGTGAGGCTAAGGCTAAGGCCAAGGCTACAGCGCCTCCCTCTTGCCCCTACCTCCCCGTGGTCCTGGCTCCTCGCAAGCCCTGCAGGCAGCCCCAGACCTGGGGCAGTAGAGATACCCACAGCTGCTGTGGCTCATAGCTCCCCATCGCCATGGATGACTGAGTCCTCCCCACCCCTGTGCCCTCCCCCAAATTCAGTCCATCCCCAATGCCACTCCTGGATCCCTCTTGTATATAATTCCCCCCCTTGTATATGGTTGACAGCACCTGTTTTGATGTTTATATCCTAAGTTTATTTTTGCTACAGTTTTAAAGAGTTAAAGTTCCACTCCTATTCCCGTGTCTCTATTATGTGTTGGGGGAGGGGGGAGGGGTAGTCCTTTGATTTTAAAATGCCCATTGATGATGCACCCACCCCAGCCTTTGTAAGTTGTTCTAAAGCTTAGTTACCCTTCCTATTAAAAACATTCATCCAATTTTCAGAATGAATTTGTTCCATTTCGACTTCTCCTTCTAAAATGTGATTGAGGGAGAAAGAGAAGGTGAGCAAGAGAGACAGAGAGAGCTTTGCTTTGTTAGAATTTGATCCACACTGATCCTGAAAATGCAGAATTTGCCATCATAACCTTCTTTTCCTAAGATCACTAGACTGAGTCACTCGAGTCCATCATTGTAATCTTTTTGTGATTCTCCTCTGAATCCATTTTAATTTCTTCAATGCCCCTTTTTAAGGGTGGAAAACAGAACTAGAACTAGGGCTATGTCTACTCTAGCACACTATGTCGAAGTAGCCTATTTCAACGTAAGCACATTGAAATAGGCTACTTGGACGTGTATTGTCTACACTTCCTCCAGGGCTGGTGCCATCGATGTTCAACGTTGAAGTAGCGATGGAGAACATCGAAAGGAGCTGCCCTGGAAAGAAATGCAGAGCGTCCACACACACAAGCGCTCCCTGTCGAAATAAGGGGCCAGCAAGGCCCCAAGCCACTGCCGTAAAGGACCCCTCCCAGACACACTTGGCCTGCACAGCACAAGATCCACAGAGCCAACAACCAGTTGCAGACCCCGTGCACGCAGCATGGACCCCCAGCTGCAGCAGCAACAGCCAGAAGCCCTGGGCTAAGGGCTGCTGCATACAGCGACCATAGAGCCCCGCAGGGGCTGGACAGAACTTTGCTCAACCCCTCAGCTGATGGCCGCCATGGAGGGCCCCGCTCTTTAGACATAGCAGGACGCGGATCATCTACACATGCCCTACATTGACGTTGAACATCGAAGTAGCACACTAATCCCATCTTCAGATAGGAATAGCGATTTCGATGTCTCACCGCCTAATATTGATTTCAACGTTGAAATAGCGCACAGTGCATGTAGACGCGACGCGTGCTATCTCGATGTTGTGCCAGCTTCTTCGAAGTAGCTGGCTAGTGTAGACGCACCCTAGATGAAGTATTCCAACAGCGGCTTCACTGATGCTAAATAGAGAGGTAATGTAACCACCATACTCCTTCTCACGTCTAAAAATGGCAAAAGAGAAAACAATGACCTAGGAATGGGAAAGCACAAAGGGCCTGATCCCAAAAGTTGTGAGACTCTTTAGACTTCAGTGTGCTTTGGACTACATTCAACAGAACAAAAAGGAAAAAGAGAAAGAAAACTAAAAATTAAATAGTACACATTAAATTTTAAAAATACATAGAAAAGTACATTAGAATTTTAGTGCAATACTGAAAGAATGAAAGAGGATAAGGAACGACAATGTAGAATAGAAAGAAACAACTTTTAGGTTTAATTCATTTTATTTTATTTCCTAATGCTTTTACAGTAGTTTCTCTAACTTCTAATTTGTTTTGCATAATTTTTCAGGAAATAGTCCAAAATAAAATGACCACTATTTCAAAAGGGCCTTTAATACTTTTCCTATTCTCATATAATTGATGCCTATATATAACCAATTAAATTAATTTTTCAGAATTTGGTTTGGTTTCTTCTAAAAAATGTTTCTGAAAAGACAATGCTCCTCATAAATAGAAAAAAAAATCTCCAATAAGGAAACACATAGATATATACATGTCTCATAGAACTGGAAGAGACCTTGAGAGATCATTGAGTCCAGTTCCCTGCACTCACAGTAGGACCTATTCACCATCCCTGACACATTTTTAATTTTTTTGTAATCTAATGTGCCCTAGAACCTTGAAAGGCCCCTCAAGGATTGAGCTCACAGCCCTGGGTTTACAAGGCCAATGGTCTGAGCTATCCCTCTTCCATATTTCAAAAGTGTTAAGATGCAAATAGTGCCCTTAATTTTTCAAACAACAGCGTTTAAATTTAAAAAAAATGTTTTTGCAAATAACTTGACAATATTGTTATAGAATATCATTAAAACCCTGACACTAAGTAGCAAATGACTCTTCCTATTCGGTAATCAAAGAGGTAGTTGTTTGTCTTTTCTTCTTTCTTGATATTTTTTCACCAAGGGAAAAACAAACAAACTTCACCAATAGGATTTGCTTCATCAAATTCTTTTAATATTCATTCCAATAAAACAAAACTTGACCTTGGTCATGCATATGGAGCTTTTACCTCCCAAGATATTTTACACTAGAGAAGCTGCACTTTGTTAAAATTGTGCCCAACTCTGACTGCATCCTTTGTTAAAAAGCAATGCAGAGATCATATTTGTATACTTTATGTTACACATGTAGGTTAAGTCTTTTAAAATTTGTGCATTGCTTAAAACCATCTTCCATCTTGCCTGGCTTTCAAACACTGAAGTTTTGTATGAATAAAAAATGAACTATAGAAGCAACATGCCAGGGAAAGCTGTAAATTAACTGAATGAGAGAAATACATCAAATTAGTAGTGGTACAGAAAAACTATCTAAATCTTATCTGTCATCAATGAGCAATGAAAGTACTCAATAACACAACAAACATGTTGAGGATAATAGCGAACAAACGTCAGATTTTCTGCTTATTATTCTTTAGTGTATAAACCAATCAGGAGAGCACATCATGAACCTGAATAGCAAGAGACAGCTACACGACAGAGTCGTTCCCCCTTATGAGAATTAACAGAAATGAATTATGCAAGATTTGTCCACAGAGTACTGTAGTTCCATTCACCTAACTGAGCATTGGCCTATAGTTTTCAAAGCTCTAAGCATTTACAAGGCTCCCAAGAGATGTGGGCTTAATACACTAGAGAAAAGAATTTTTGAGGCAATGAATTCATGGTCCACATTAAACTTTGTGTCTGTTTTACTGAATAGTTAAATTAAACTGAGTGCTACTGATGATTCTCTGAGAATAATTCTGGAGATAAGATTTGGATGACAACTGTCTGGAAATTATTTTAATGTGTTCTCTAAAGCTAATCCAAATCTGGAGTGTATTTTCAGTGGGTTTGATGCAGGTACACAGGTAAATGCAGACACAACACACTGAAGATGGGTTTAAGCAGTAGACAAAGAATTTTTATTGAATGCCAATGTGAAAAGTAGGACAAACTCTAACAGGCAAACAAGTGGTCTGGTAGAGGTAGATATGTATTTGAGCTACAACAAGGGTGCAGCCTAGGCTGCGTCTACGTTATGAGATAAAATCAATTTTATTAAAACCAATTACTTAACGCTGGATTTTATCCATTTGATTTTGAAGGTCTTCACTTTCCCCCATGTTCCCCACAAAATCGACTTACTGCTGCCACACACAAGTAGCTTTAATCGAGTGCTGAGACAGTGTGTTGTGGGAGCCTATTGCACGGTTCCCTGAGCCCCATTGCATTCTGGTCCCACAAGTACATGTGGGTATATGATGCCATCTTCCCACATTTCATTCCCTCTTTCCCCCGGCATAATAAGTATGTTTAAGCAGTCACAGTTGCTACACTGAAACTTGAATGGTTCATCAGTAATGGCTCATGGTGGCTAAAAGATACTTGAAAACAGCCCCGAAAATCATGACCACCCACAGTGATGATTTTTGGGAACTTGAATATGGATTTAGGACCCCTGTGAAAGAAAACCCTTGTGCTTCAGTAGATGCTGTTGCTACACTGAAACAAACTCCGCAGCTACACTACTAACAAACAAAAAGAAAGAAGATTTTTCAGCATCTCAAGACCCTACAGCCACAGGCTTGCAGGTGCCAAATTGTGACAGTCTTCCTGTTGCCTAATTCCTCGGCACCTGAGATCAGTGAAACTGATAGAGAAACTGCTTTTGTAAGGGGCTAACCACTCCCAGTCATTGTTAAATGCTTGGTTGTTGGAGTCATATTTGCAGATTAGTCCAGGGCAGAGCATTCCATCTCAGGCAGATCAAAAGCTGGAAGAACACTATAGTACACAACCTGCTGAGGCACCAGTGATTCCAAACATACATATAAATTAGGACTTGGTATGAGGAGTCCTCAAAGTGGGGGTTTATACTGTAAAATTTAAAAATGTGTAGCCATTATTCACTGCTACTGTTTTAGTACTTGAAACATAGTTCAGTTAAATCATACCAGGGCACATTGTATCCGCGTCTACAGGTGCCGGCTACATTGAAGTAGCCGTGACAACTTCGAAATAGCGCCCGCCACGTCTGCACGTGGCGAGCGCTATTTCAAAGTTGAAATCGACGTAAGGTGGCAAGATGTCGAAGTCGCTATCCCCATCAGGGGATGGGAATAGTGCCCTACTTCAACGTTGAACGTCGAAGTAGGGCACATGTAGCTGATCCGTGTCCCGCAACATCGAAAGAGTGGGGTCCGCCATGGTGGCCATCAGCTGAGGGGTTGAGAGATGCTCTCTCCAGCCCCTGAGCTGTATGGTCACCGCGTGCAGCGGCCCCTTAAAGCTCCCCACCCCCTGCATTCCTGTGCAGGAAGCTGACAGCGTGTGCAGGTGGCAGCACTGCCACGCGGCCAGCCTGCATGCCTCTCTGCAGCCCCAGTCCACCACCTGCACAGTGATGTCCGCTCGCCAGCCCCCCAAGCACCCCCAAGGCACCCCCCGCAAGGGGAACCAGGGCTCCCAGGCAGCCAGCCAGCCTGGGAAAAGGCAGCGGGGCCCGTCCTGGACAGAGGCCGAGATCTGGGACCTGCTGGGGCTCTGGGGCGAGGAGGAGGTGCTCCAGGTAATGGGGAGCAAGAGGCGGAACGCGGATGTGTTCACTCGGCTGGCCGATGGCCTGGCTGCCTGGGGTCACCCTGCCCGCACTCCTGACCACGTCAGGAGTAAGGTGAAGGAGCTGCGGCAGGGTTACGCCCGGGCCTGGGATGCGGCCAGCCGATCTGGGGCCGCCCCCGCCACTTGCCCCTTTTACAGGGAGCTCAGGTCCATCCTGGGCCCCCGGTACACCTCCTCCCCCCTGGCCACTCTTGACACCTAGGCCAACGAGCCCCAGCAGGCCCCAGAGACGGAGTCCGCCCCAGAGGCAAGCCCTGCACCGCAGGGGCCCCCCAGGCACCCACCCCTGGGATGCCGGAGGAGGAGGAGGGGGAATCCTCCTCCAGCGACGAGAGGCTGCGGATCGCTATCCCGTCCTGGAGCTCCAGCAGGGCGTCCGCCCAGAGGGTGTCCCCCGACAGTGGGAGCAGACCGTCAGGTATGTACCCCCCCGGTGCACACCCCCGGGGTTAAGGGGCAGGGACAACAGACATGACCAGGGCCCTCCACATGCCCCGATGACCATGGCCTCAAGGACAGCAGTAGCATGTCCCTCAGAAGAGTGCATCAGCCTCTGCCCTCCCCAGCAGGACAGTGCCATGCCCCATCCCTGGGGATGGGGGGAGCGGAACCTAGGGTCCCTGGGGGGGATGGGACACCCATCATCATCATCAGCATCTCCCGGGGACGGGGATGGGGAACCAACAGCAGAGGGGTGGGGGGACAAGGGCCATGGTTCGGGGCCCACACTAATGGCTGTCTCCACTATTCTCCCCCCCTGTGTTCCGCACCTGCACCATCAGAGGGCCCGGAGAGTGCTGGCGAGGTGTCAGTGGTCCTGGAGAGCCCACCGGGGCCATCCCAGCAGGCCAGCCCCTCGGTGGCGCACCAACCAGCCCCAGGATGAGGCCAACAGAGGAGGAGCCGACAGAGGACGGTGATGGACCCCCAGCTGCTCATGACCCTCCGGCGTCAGCTGGAGGTGTCGGAGTGGCGCTTGCGGGTGGAGGAGCGGCGGCTAGAGCTCCAGGAGCAAGCACTGGCCTGGCGCCAGGAGGCATGGGGGGCTTTCATGCACACATTCGAGCGCATAGCGGAATACCTGGCCCCCCATGCCGTGCCGCCAGCTGCTCTGCCCGCCGGTCCAACCGCCGCTCTGCCCGCCGCTCCGACCGCCATCCCACTGCCGTCCGCCACCCTGGGGCCTTCCGCCGAGGGGGACCTGGGGCCTGCAGACACCCGCCGGCCATATCTGCCGGTTCGCCCGGCCCCCACCCAGCCTCAGCCAGGACTCAGGCCGAGGTGAGGGTCGAGCCCTCCAACCCCAGGCACCGGACATTAGAGGGTACGGGGCCAAGGACGTGCCCCCACCTTTGTACATATCCCCCATTATTTGTATATAGTTTATGTTGGACCCCGGTTCTTTTATGGTACCTGCCCCCCATGTAAATAGTTCCCCCCTTTTGTTCTACTATATATATATATATATATATATATATATATATATATTGTATTAATAAGAGAATTCACTGTTTTTTGGTTTCAAAAACAACAGGTCCATTTTTATTTGCAAGAAAAGTGGGCGGGGGTGCTCTTGGGTGCTCTGTGGTGTGGGCGTGGGGGCAGGAAGTGTTGTGGAGGATGGGGGGATGCAGTGGGTGGCCTGCCAGCGTTCACCCCACAGCCTGGTCAAAATGGGCCCGCAGGGTCTCCTGGACCTGGATCCCCTCAGGGTCCACCTGGTGACTGGGGGCAGCGGGTGGCTGCACGTCGGCCCTGGCAGCCTCCACAGCCCAGCCCTGGAAGAATGCCTCCCCCTTGCTCTCCACCAGGTTGTGGAGTGCGCTGCACGTGCCCACAACCTGGGGGATGTTGGTGGGGCCTGCATCCAATCGGGTGAGGAGACACCTCCAGTGCCCTTTGAGGCAGCCAAAAGTGCGCTCAACCACCTGGCACGCATGGTTCAGGTGCGCGTTGAAGCGTTCCTGGCTGGCTGACAGATGGTCCGTGTAAGAGTGCATGAGCCAGGGCCGGAGGGGGTATGCCGCATCTGCAACGATGCAGAAGGGCATGGTGGTGTCCCCCACAGGGATCTTCCGCTGGGGGATGTAGGTCCCCGCCTCCAGCTGGCGGCACAGGCCTGAATTCCTGAACACCCGGGCATCGTGGGTGCTGCCAGGCCAGCCAACATAAATGTCCAGGAAGCGGCCCCAGCTGTCCACCAAGGCCTGGAGGACCACCAAATGGTAGCCCTTCCTGTTGAGGAAGCGTCCTCCGCTGTGCTCCTGAGCACGGATGGGGATATGGGTCCCATCCAGAGGCCCAAAGCAATTTGGGAAGCCCAGGCTGGCAAACCCCATGATAGCGGCATCCGGGTCCCCAAGCCACACGAGCCTGTGGAGGAGCAGGGCGTTGATGGCGCAGACGACCTTCAGGGGAAGGACATGGGAGAGCACCAGTGAGGGGTGTGCTGGGTGTGTCTGGCCCTCCACCCCAGGGCTCCCTCCCCCAGGGCTCCCCCCCACAGGGCTCCCTCCCCCAGGGCTGCCCTCCACCCCAGGGCTCCCTCCCTCAGGCCCCCCCCGGTCCTCTTACCTTTATGAGGACAGCCCTGACGGTGGCCTTGCCCATGCCAAACTGCTGCCTCACGGATCTGTAGCTGTCTGGAGTGGCCAGCTTCCAGACAGCAATGCCGACCCATTTCTCGACCGTGAGGGCACGCTGCATGGAGGTGTCCTGGTGCTTCAGTGTGGGGGGTGAGTCACTGGCAGAGCCCCAGGAATGTCTGCCGGCTCATGCGGAAGTTCTGGAGCCAGCGCTCATTGTCCCACTCGCCAAGCACCAGCTGCTTCCACCAGTCTGTGCTCGTGGGGTAGCTCCACAGCCGGCGGCATGTGCAGCAGGGGGGGATGGTTGGAGGGCAGCAAGGTCTGGGGCTGCTTCCTCCTCCCCTGGGGCCAGCTCCTCTTCCGCGAATAGAAGGTGGTCAGCTGCCTCCTGCATAACATTGAGCAGGGCAAACACTGCTCCTGCAGAGGCGGGTGTGTGGACCTCTGACTGCTGCTGCTGCTGCTGCTGCTGCTGCTGCTGCTGCTGGGGGTCCATACTGCCTCAATGGGTTGTGCGTGCCTGTGGCTCTGCAGACCGCGTGCTGTGCAGGCTGCGTGTGTCTGGGAAGGACCCTTTAAGGGAGCAGCTAGCTGTTGCCCTGGAAGTGCTAGTCCGCCCTGTGACCCTGTCTGCAGCTGTTCCTGGCACCCTTATTTCGATGTGGGCCACTTTGGTGTGTAGACGCTCCCCTGCAGTGCCTACTTCAAAGTAGGGTTGCCCAACGTCAACAATGAACGTTGACAGCACAAGCCCTGGCGGACATGTAGACGATATTCATCGAAATAGCTTATTTCGATTTCTCTACATCGAAATAAGCTATTTCGATGTAGCATACACGTGTAGACGTAGCTTGTGTGTGCGTGTGTGTGTTTCTATCCATCTTTTCAGTGTGCACAGCCTGAAAATAGATTCCAGGGTTTCAGGCAAGGGCACTCTGATACTAAGGTCAGAGATGTAGACAGTTAAGATGGAACATATTAGTGGACAAAATCACAGGCTCCTCATTTTGTTTTTATGGGTTTTTACTTAGACGTACAAACAAGTTATTCTCTTGAGAGTTTTCCTGTAAAAATTGAGTATGGGCTTCAGTCTTTGGCCCCATATATTTACCTTGAAGAAAGCTTCATTCAATAAACCACCCTCCTTGCCAAGCTAGATCAATGCAACCAATCGTAATGTCCCATATGTCTCTTAATATATATTCCTTATTGTAAAAAATGCACATTTGTAATTAGTCTGTGGGGTGGCTACAAAAAAGCTGATTTTTGCAATGCGTATGAAAGTGTATTCTTAGGTATCTTAGGAGCTCAAGGGCTGATTATTTCAGCTCCACAGTTCATAAATCTAAGTGAACAAAAGAAAATTGGAATAAATTAAAGTCTGTCATTACTCTGCTGTGCAATGTTTCAAACCAATATGAAATGAACTCATTGTAATGGATTCTCTCCAACTCTTTAGCTGTAATAATCTTTTTAAACATTTTGAACATCCTACATTTACCTGCTTCAATCTATGAAAGAATGAACAATCAACCCACTGGTGGGGAATGGCTTGGGATCAGAGTAAAATTAAATAGTCTTTGTTAGTGATGTTTTATTCTTCTCTTTCTCTGTTGTGCAGATAATAGGCAAAATATCCAGTCTGAAATTATACTCATTTGCTCACACCAACCTTTCTGAAAACTGAGCCATTATTTAAAAAATGGTTGGAAATACCTCTCTGTAAAAGTTCCTAAAAGTCACTTGGGAAGAAAGGATGCATTCAAAAACTTCACAAAGTTTCCAACTTCATTCCAAAGCTCACACACTGTGCACCTGGGATGGGAGGGACACTCACAGAGTACAGACTCTGGAAGATGCAGTGTGTTGTTCCAGATTTCTTCCAGGAGAGCACCATTCATGTGTAGACTCTGCACGGATCTTCCAGAAGCCGCCACTCTTCCAGAAGAGTGTGCCTGTGTAGAAGTGACTAAAAAGTGTTCTTTCAAAAGTAGATCAAAAGAATGTGGCACTCCTTTTGAAATTGCTCTTCGTTTCCCATTTCAGGAAGAGCTCCCTCTTTCAAACCCTTCTTTCAAAAGAAAATGTGTGTAGATGCTCCGCAGGCCCTTTTTGATGAAAGAGAAGTCCTCACATGGCCTGATCCACTTTTATTTTTTTGTGTGTGGATGCTGGAAGAGCTTCTTTCAAAAGATCTCTGTAGTGTAGATGTAGCCTCAGTGAACAAAATATTAATGTGTTTATAACATAGTGCTTCTCTGTGGTATTGGAAGCTAAGGGTGAAGCCTTTTTAGTTGGTGCTTGAGGACGCACGCATGGGTGTGGGGAAACTCTAATATGGCCCAGCTCTGGGACCAAGATTTCCAAGGGGCTGTCTCTGAGGAGGAGAGAGAATCTGTGAAGCAGCTGCATTTGACAATAACTGTAGTATCCAGTTGACACAGTGCAGCCTTGATCTTGTACACGAGCAGCATCTTCTCACATTGGAGGTTTAGTCTCACTGAAACTCTCTACCCCCTTTAACAATGAGGAGAACATTAGCTAGGAACTGAAAAAACGAAACAACAGAAAAAAAAACATGCAGAAATTTTCAACCCTCTTTTCCATTCTTATCTCAATGCTGCTGCCCCATCCCTGCTGCCCAAAATGAGGAAGAGGAGAAGAAATTTAGTTTGTAGGGACCATTTTGGTATGAAAGGGATAGATAAAAATAATAAATGTTATTTTAAATTATGCCACATATTGGCTACGTCTACACGTGCAGCCAACATCGAAATAGTCTATTTCGATTAATAACGTCTACACGTCCTCCAGGGCCAGCAACGTCGATGTTCAACTTCGACGTTGCTCAGCCCAACATCGAAATAGGTGCAGCGAGGGAACGTCTACACGTCAAAGTAGCACACATTGAAATAGGGATGCCAGGCACAGCTGCAGACAGGGTCACAGGGCGGACTCAACAGCAAGCCGCTCCCTTAAAGGGCCCCTCCCAGACACAGTTGCACTAAACAACACAAGATACACAGAGCCGACAACTGGTTGCAGACCCTGTGCCTGCAGCATAGATCCCCAGCTGCCGCAGAAGCAGCCAGAAGCCCTGGGCTAAGGGCTGCTGCCCACGGTGACCATAGAGCCCCGCAGGGGCTGGAGAGAGAGCATCTCTCAACCCCCCAGCTGATGGCCGCCATGGAGGACCCAGCAATTTCGACATTGCGGGACGCGGATCGTCTACACAGTCCCTACTTCGACGTTGAACGTCGAAGTAGGGCGCTATTCCTATCTCCTCATGAGGTTAGCGACTTCGACGTCTCGCCGCCTAACGTTGAAGTTAACTTCGAAATAGCGCCCGACGCGTGTAGACGCGACGGGCGCTATTTCGAAGTTGGTGCCGCTACTTCGAAGTAGCGTGCACGTGTAGACGCAGCTATTAAGATTCATTTCTAAATGTGCCTTGTGATCCTTTTTGTTTTAATTTTAAAAGTCATCATTTTATACAGGCAATAGCCATTGCAACATAGCTTTCTTGTAACAATGTATTTATTAAATTAGCCTGGAAGACTGTCATGAAAATTGACTATCATTTCAGGAATGAAATTTACTTTTCTCCTTTATACCATAAAAACTGATGATAAAGAAAAGAAAAAAAAAGAATATTTGATTTAATTCACACACACACTAACTCTTTGTTGAGGATGAGTGGGGTAGAATTTTCCAAGGCTGCAGAAGCATAGCACTTAAATGTTAATTGACAATAGTAAATATCTAACTCTGCCAACAGAGCTGTTTATCAGAACTGCTGCATAGCACTCTATTAGAAACATATGGGATTCTGACCAGGCAAGTGCTGTGTCACAAGGGTGATGATGAAAAGAAATTCCTCATGCCCCATCCTTCTTTCACAGTAATTCAAACACTGGTAGAACCTAGCCATAAATAAGTTGTGAACATGAAGTCTTGTTCTTAGTGAAGGCAATGGGAATTTTACCACTGACTTTAATGAAATTAGAGTTTCCTGTCTGTTTCTTCTTGCTTAGTGCCTGTGCAAATATTTTTAAGGGCAGGTATGCTGGAAGGATAAGGGGTACTCTGTCCATCAAAATTGACCAAATAAGCTATTATTTCAAACATTTCTAATACCTTCTTTTACCTGCTCTTTGGAGGAAAGCAGCATGTAATGAAATAGAGTACATGGACATACACATCTCCTAGAGCTGGAAGGGACCTCAAGAGGTCAGGGGGTTCAGTCCTGTACCTTTTTGGTAGGGCCAACCCTGACAGATTTTTGTTTACATCTGTTTGCCCCAGACCCTGAAATAGTCTCCTGAAGGACTGAACTCACAATGCCTGGTTTAGCATCGCAATGTGCGAACCACTGAGCTATCCCTCCCCTTGCTCATAGGGCTACATGAAAATGGGGTACACACTGTAGTACATTCTAAAACATATTCAAACAGCAGAAGCCAATGCTCCCAGAATCGTAGTCTGTTTACCCTTAGTATTCAAAAGGGCTCGTCTACACTACAACCTTCCTTCAAAGGAAGTATGGTAATCAGGGTGTTGGGAGTTTACTAATGAAGTGCTGCCATGCATAGGCAGCACTGCATTAAGCAAATCCCCCCTCACTCCCCCGCGGCAACTTCGAAGTTTTAAACTTCGAAGTACCAGCACGCATCTAGCCATGGCTCACCAGCCAGCAAAATTTTGAGGAGTAAGGGGACTTTGAAGTTGCCCTGGTACCGGCACTTTGAAGTACCAGTGGGCAAGCCGCAGCTAGACATGTGCCAGTACTCCGAAGTTTAAAACTTCAAAGTTGCCGCCGGAGGGGTGGGGTAGGGATTTGCTTAATGAAGTGTTGCCTATGCATGGCAGCACTTCATTAGTAAACTCCCAACACCCTAATTACCATCCTTCCTTTGAAGGAAGGTGATAGTATAGACAAGCCCAAAGTGTAGCAGCTAGCTTTCCTTCCATACCCTCCTAATTAATCATACGTATTTAGGATATACCAAATTCTAAAAATTCAGTTATTACACATTTGATTTGATTTGATTTGAAATTTAAGTTAGCCATTTTGCCAACCTCCAAAGCATGATCATTTAGTACAAAACATCCAAATATGTGTTAAGGGATTTGGGTTATTTTGTTTAAATGCTTTTATTGTTTGCACAGAGGAAATACAAGTTAATTAAACTTATTTTAGTGGATTTTCCTCCTACAAGTTAATGGGAAATGATTAAGTAAATAGTATTTTTGAAATACTTGCCAGACATACACTCGTGTGTGACTTATAAGTACAAAACATGTAGTCTATAACCCAAGATGCGTCAGAGAGATACAGGAACTTTTCTTTTTTTTCACGCCTAAGAGGGTTTGGATTTCTTCTCATTCATTATACAGGATTTTCAATGCTGCAGCTTCACTAATGTCAGTGGAATTTTTATGTTTTATACTTCTGTGAATTAGAGCCAGACCCAAGTTTTTGCAAGGAAGTATACTATTTTACCGTCTATATAAATCTAATACACAAACTTTGTCCCTGATTGTTTCTACCCTTATATAAGAGTAAGCATACTGAACTGGAGATGGCTGGTCATTTGGGTGTGTGTTTGGAATGTTGTGGTGTTTCTGGTGAACCAAACAATACCATAATAATTCCTTTCCTTTTTTCCCCCTGGAATATGTGATATTACTCATATTGCAATACAGCCAAACTGTAGCTCTGATTCTGTGTGGTCTGAAGGTTTGATTATTAAAACACAGTGGTAATTAATAATAAGCCTATGCTTTTGGCAGCTATTGAAACCACACAAAGATGTTAAGGAAGACGTGTGCACAGTTCTGTCATCAGTCCTATCTATCATCAGAGCCAAACACGTCACAGCTTTTGAAGGTGATGATGTTGTTCACCCAATAGTATATTAGACTTAAATTTCCTGTCATTGCTCTGCCTTTTTTTTTTTAATTAACTCAGCCACTCATGTTTTGTAATCTTCAGTAATAATATCTAGATTCCCCCAGTGAGTAGAATAGTATTTTTACTCAGTGTGGAAGACAGGTAAAATATTCTTGTGTTGAGATGCAACCAATAAAATAAATTACAGAAGGAAGAAGGGAAGAAAGCCTTCAATTATAGAAACAACAGAGAATTATCTGAGTGCCACTTAGATGAGTCCTCAGCCAGAAGGACTTCTGCCTCTTTAGGTTTTCACACACAGCTATTGGAAACCAAAAAAAAAAGAATGGTTAAGCCTTCTACAGAACAAAGCACTACATATTGATGGAAAATTACAGTATAGGACAGCAGGAAAGGAAATTAAGGAAATGAACCTTAAAGGTCAGAGAGTGTAATAACACCCAAAAGAAAAATAACTTTTATTCTGATGAGTGATAGCTTCTGGGCAATATCCACTTAGCCTCCCATTATTATCAAAGAGCATTTTTTGAGTTACAGAAATTAAATAAAGGGCCCTTCTCAGCATCTGCCAGAAATGTATTGTCCCAGGCAACAATTATTTTCTAAGACCTGAGATGTTTCCTGTGCACTTGCTGACAGTTTTTGGTATCAGAAACAGTTCAATCTAAAGTGTCTACGTGTGTGCTATGTATAGATAAGTCTATGTACATACAATACATAATAGGATGTATGTAATATAAAATGGCTCTGAAGAAATATAGCCTGCTTAAAAAAATTTAGCTGGAGAATGATCTGAGCAACCAGTCAGTCCCACTCACACATCCATCTGTGTGCAGCTCTACAATGGAAAATAACAAAAGAATTAAATAATAAGTGCTTGGCACAATATGGCTACGTCTGCACTACAAAGGTCCTTTGAAAGAAATTCTTTCAGAAGAACTCTTCTGAAAAAACTTCTTTTGAAAGATCACCACACACAAAAAACTGTGAATTAGAAAAAAAATTCCGTAGAGAGTTGCCACATGGGCCAGGAAATGATGCAGACTGAAAAATCTGGTGTGATGGAAGACTGCTCTTTCGAAAAAAGGGCCCCTGGGGAATCTACACTTTCCCCCTGCCCCCAAAAGATGCTTTGGCTGTGTCTACATTGAGCCCTAATACCAACAGTTTGATGCAAAGACACAGTTTCAAAAATGCAAAAGGGTGACTCATTTGTATATTTATGCAACTAATGTTCATATTCATGCTGCTAATGTGCATTTTTGTGGCAGAAATCAAGCCATGTAGAAATGGTTCTGCCAGCAAAAGCCCCCTTTGTCAGCAGCTCCTTATGCCTGGAAAAAAAAACCAGGCAAAAGGGGCTGCTGACAAAGGGTTTTTTTGCCAGCAGAACCACATCCACACAGCTTGATTTCTCCAGTGAAAATGCAAATTAGTTTCCTGAATATGCACATTGGCCACACAAATATGCAAATAAGTCACCATTTTGCATTTTTGAGATTGCTTATTTGCATCAAACTGTGGGCACAAGGGCTCAGTGTAGATACAGACTTCAGGAAAATGGTGCTTTTCCTCATCTGGGATTGGAAGAGGGCCACTGGAAAAAGTGCCCATTCTTCTGATTTAATATTGAAAGAACACATTTTGTGTGTAGACACACCACAAGATTTTTTCAAAGAGCCCCAGCTTTTGGGAAATGACTTGCTAGCCAGACTCCAAGTATGTGTCTACACTTGCATGCCTCTTTCAAAAGAGGCGTGCAAATGGGGGAAAATCAAAAAAAGCAAGTGAGGTGCAGATTTACATGTCTGATGCCTCATTTGCATATTCTTCTTTTGAAAGAAGAAAAGCAGTGTAGACGCAGCTCTTTTGAAAGTAAGCCCCATTTTCAAAAGAAACCTTCTTCCCATAAAAAAAGGGAAGAAGGGTTCTTTCGAAGATGGGGTTTAGTTTAGAAAAGCCATGTCTACACTGCTTTGAGTATTCCAAAAGAAACTCTTTTGAAAGATGAATATGCAAATGAGGCACCAGATAGGTAAATCTGCACCTCATTTGCATTTTCAATTTCCCTCATTTGCATGCTTCTTTTGAAAGTTGAATGCCAATGTAGACACAGCCCTAGATAATTAAATATTTAGAGTTGAAAAATTATAAATTTGGTACTTTGTCACAAAAACTAACTGGTCCTGTGAAAGGAACTGACCTGAACAACTAGGTAAAACACGCAAAAACATACTTCTTTTTAATTGGTTTTCAAAAGGATGTTTTCCTGTCTGGGACTTCTTTTCATGAGAAAAATAGCTAGTAGATAATATTTTACTTATTTTAAATTTTATTTGTGGTAAATAGTAGTTTTCCATGTGAATACTATTAATGACATTAGGTCTTAGTTCTGCAAAGAATTATTCATGGTCAGACAGTTCCATCAACATGGAGCCCTGTGGAAGGCTTGAGAATCTGTAACCCTTCTGCTGTTCTTTGCTGTTTGTTCTTTAAATTGGTCCAGCTATGACTTTCCTCATTTCCTTTTCCTTTTGTTTATATCTATAAAAATATATCAGGAAGAAAATGCTCGGTTTTTTTTCATGGGATCAAATTCTTGGTGTCCTTATTCTCTCTTTACTCTTGATTCCACAAATATGTCTGTTGGATTTAATCGGTATTTTGTGGGAGCAAACACTAAGGTAGAAACTGAAAATGACTTTTAAGTTTTCCATGGATACAGCATGTTTAATTCAACCCATTTCCTTGATCATATCATTAGACAGACACAAAAAAAAAATTCATTTTTTTAAAAAAATGAAAAAGAATGGTAAATTTTGGCCACTTGAGTTCACGCTTCCATAGTTCTTTTTTATTATGTTGAATAGTAACAAAGAGAAGCCGTGCTAGTCTATATACTATCAAAACAAAAAGCAGTCAGATAGCACTTTAAAGACTAGCAAAATAGTTTATTAGGTGAGCTTTCGTGGGACAGACCCACTTCTTCAGACCATAGCCAGACCAGAACAGACTCAATATTTAAGGCACAGAGAACAAAAAACAGTAATCAAGGAGGACAAATCAGAAAAAAATGATCAAGGTGAGCAAATCAAAGAGTGGAGGGGTCGGGTGGGAAGGTCAAGAATTAGATTACGCCAAGTATGCAGATGAGCCCCTATAGTGACTCAGAAATTTCTGGGCTGGCTATGGTCTGAAGAAGTGGGTCTGTCCCATGAAAGCTCACCTAATAAACTATTTTGCTAGTCTTTAAAGTGCTACTTGACTGCTTTTTGTTCTTATTATGTGTATGGCTTTCCTACTATACCACAATATCCCTGTGTAATGTTGAACACAGTTTCTCTAATAACTAACATTTATGCTAGAACAGATTAAAGACACATCTTCAACAGTGTTTTAAACTGTTTTCAGACCTAACAAGAAAAATGTGCAAAAATCATGCATTTCAGATGATATTAGTCCTCACTCTAGGTAGGAATTAACTATATCAGATGTCATGGCACCATGGCAGTACTAGATGTGACAGGGACAGGCCAGAGGGCTAAATTAGAAGGGGAGGAAGGTAGATCTAAACAAAGCAGAAGTGGACTGGCTAATTAGGAGAGGGTTACTTCAGGGCAGCAAGGAGCAGCTGCCTGGTGGAAGCAGAAGAGAAGCAGATGCTATGAATCAATTAGGGCCAGCTGCTCTCACTTCAGGTTCCCCTTCAGGCTTCTTTTAAAGAGCTCCCCCCCTACCCACCTACATCCCCCTGCTGGGGATGGAGAGGAGCATGGAAGAGGAGATTTGAGACAGGTGAGGAGATTATAATAGATGAGAGAGTTGCTAAAGAGAACACAAGTGTTACCAGAGATAGCAGGGGAGGTGAGCAGCTTCCTCAAGGTAACCTTGGTGGTCAGACTGTCTGGGAAGGACTGTTTACTCAGGCCATTGGGCATCTACCCAATGCCCTTGTAGCTGAACCACACAGTAACATGCTTACCAATGCTGATACAGGCAAGCAGACTTCCCTTGTTGGGAGAAAGTCAGTTTCTGGATGCTTAGGGTCTGTCTGTTCTGGTCTTGGGGGATAAGTCCTTCCAGGTTCTTTCCTCCTTCCTGCTGTTTTCCTTCTTGGACTCCAGTTTAAGTAGTGAATCTTGAGTCCTGCTTAGCTACCCTTTGATCAATTTTTCTAATATAATTTTACTAGCCAATCATAACCTACTGCAACAGAGTTACCTAACCAATCAAATCCCACTACCTTAACTGATTTACACATACACCTAGCAAAATACAGCAGATGGAAGCAATTATAGACCAGACAGAGATTATACAGAAAACAGTAGAAAAATGAAGACCATCATGGAATGGGGATTCCACAAACTCTGCTATTGATAAGTAGTTTCTTGCCAAACAAAATGCTGTTAACTAAGTTTTCTTCACCCATCTTGACATCTGCTTTCTTTATCTGGTGGCAGTGGGTGACATAAGGATGTGGTCTCCCTATGAACAACCTGGAGTGACACTATTGTAATGAGATTTAAATGGAATGTTAGTCTTGTAGTTCTATAGTTAATGTCTGCTGCTCTTCATTCTGGCCGTAGAGGAAGGCCTTTCAATATGGCTATAAAAAAACATATTAGTTATGCTGTTACCAAGAGTAGGACTGACCTTGCCACATGTACTACTGGAAATGCAGTGTCACTAGTGTGGATACAAAGCATCTGGATACATACTTTGGTCAAATCAGAATCACCTGAACTCCCAAAATAATCTTCAGAAATGCAGGGAAACACCTATCACATGCTTCCTGCTCCCCAGAGATCAGTTCTCAGAAAGTGTAGTTCTTTTTCCCCATGCATCTGATACTCTAGTGGCATATGCAATCAGTTGCAGCAGTTAAATGGTTAATTGGGCTAAAACTAAAAAGAAGCAGGAACTCAAATAGTACTGCTTTAAGTGGGCTTGAATTTCTTTCTGAGCTATCCTCCCAGTACTCATGTGTTGTACAGAAATCAGATACACTGTATACACTGTCACCTCCTATGATGAACAGTGAGAAATTGTAGTCATCTCAAATATCACTGTGTGATTAAAAATTAGCAAATGCTGACTCTTCTAATGATGGATACTTAGTTCCATTTATGTAAAGAAATAATATTACAGTAGTACACACATGCCACCAAAATGAGAGAGAAGTTCCTGTTAGAAGTTCTTGAAAACTGGATGGCTGATTTTCTCTTTAGCTATGATAATATCAGCCTGTATGTACATACAAAGGAACATTCAAAATTCCTTTTCTAAACAAAGGAATTAACTTAAAAAAATGTATCATATCAATCAGACCAATTTTTTCTTTTTAAAAAGCTTTATTATTATAACCAACAATGTCATTTTGTGCTTTCCTCCTGCTGTGTATTTGGTAGATTTTTTAAAAAATCAGCTTGAGTAATTTAGCTGTCATCCATAAAGTATTAAAGCTATGCTGCAGATAATGTATCTAGGATTTCCTGAGAAAAATATTAATATTTTCTTCACAGTTCAGTCTTCCTCTGTAAACATTTTTCAACATTTGTAAATGGAATATCTGAAAGAAATGCAGATATCTTTGGCTGCTATCACATCAATGCAAGCAGAATATGACAGATCTTATAGTTCAATAGTAACAACAGCGAGCACCTTTAGATTTGCGAGAAGCACATTTACCTTTACAAATGTTATTTGAATTGTCATGTGTTATTCTCTGAGCTGTGTGGAGCTCTGAGAGGATAGAAATACTGGCAATGTCATTATGTCTCTTCCCATTAGGGAAGAGAAGAATTCTGACAGACGTGATATATGGGTCTCTTGCTATGGACTTCCCTTGGTGTTAGGAACCTAGAAATGCAAGGCAGAATCTTGCATTTCTTTCTTTTTTTTCCCTTTTTGTTCTTTTTCTCTTGTTTTTCTTTATTTCAAGTCAAAGAATCATAGAACAATAGAGCTGGAAGAGACCTAAAAAAGCCATCAAATCCAGCCCCCTGCTGTAAGCAGGACCAAACCCATAGGATCAGCCCAGCCAGGGCTTTGTCGAGGCGAGACTCAAACACCTCCAGGGATGGAGACTCCACTACTTGCCTGGGTAGACCATTCCAATACTTTACCACCCTCCTAGTGAAAAAGTTTTTCCTAATGTTCAACCTGGACCTTCCCAACTGCAACTTGAGACCATTGTTCCGTGTTCTGGCATCCGTAACCACAGTGAACAGCCCCTCTGCAGCCTCTTAGCAACCTCCCTTCAGAAAGTTGAAGACTGTAATCAAGTCCCCCCTCAGTCTTACCTTCTGCAGACTAAACAGTCCCAATTCCCTCAACCTTTCTTCATAAGTCATATGCTCCAGCCCCCTAATTATTTTGGTCACCATCCGCTGGACAGTGTATCTCCATCCTTCCTATAATTGGGGGCCGAGAACTGGACACAGCACTCCAGATGCGGCCTCACCAAAGCCGAATAAAGAGGAACAATCACTTCTTTGGATCTACTGGCAACGCTCCTCTTGATGCAACCTAATATGCCATTAGCCTTCTTGGCTACAGCAGCACACTGTTGACTCATGTCCAGCTTCTCATCCACTACAACTCCCAGGTCCTTTTCCACAGAACTAATACTGAGCCATTTGGACCCCAGCCTGTAACAATGCTTGGATTCTTCCAGCCCAAGTGCAGGACTCTGCACTTGTCCTTATTGAACCTCATCAGATTTTTTGCAGCTCAGTCTTCCAATTTGTCTAAGTCACTCTGGACCCTGTCCCTACCCTCCAGCATATCTACCTCTCCCCCAGCTTAGTGTCATCCACAAACTTGCTGAGGGTGCAATCCAACTCCTTATCAAGGTCACTGATAAATATGTTGAACAGAACAGGACACAGAACCAAAACTTGGGGCACTCCACTAGAAATCGACCGCATCCCAACATCGAGCCGTTGATCACTACCCATTGGGCCCGACCTTCTAGCCAGCTTTATATCCATCTTACCATTCATTTATCCAATCCACATTTCTTTAACTTGCTGACAAGAATATGGTGGGAGACCATATCAAAAGTATTGCTAAAGTCCAGATAAATCACATCCATTGATTTTTTTTTTCCCCTATCCACAGAGCCAGTTATCTCATTGTAGAAACTAATCAGATTGGTCAGGTATGACTTGCCCTTCATGAATCCATGCTGACTATTCCTGATCACTTTCCCCTCCTCCAATTGCCTCAAAATGACTTCCTTGAGGAGCCCCTCCATGATTTTTCCAGGGACTGATGTAAGACTGACCAGCCTATAGTTCCCTGGATCATCCTTCTTCCCTTTTTTAAAGATGGGCACTACATTTGCCTTTTTGCAGTCATCCAGGATCTCTCATGAGCTGTGTCTACACGTGCACGCTACTTCGAAGTAGCGGCACTAACTTCGACATAGCGCCCGTCGCGGCTACACGCGTCAGGCGCTATTTCGAAGTTAACTTCGACGTTAGGCGGCGAGACGTCGAAGTCGCTAACCTCATGAGGGGATCGGAATAGCGCCCTACTTCGACGTTCAACATCGAAGTAGGGACCGTGTAGACGATCCGCATCCCGCAACGTCGAAATTGCCGGGTCCTCCATGGTGGCCATCAGCTGGGGGGTTGAGAGATGCTCTCTCTCCAGCCCCTGCGGGGCTCTATGGTCACCGTGGGCAGCAGCCCTTAGCCCAGGGTTTCTGGCTGCTGCTGCAGCAGCTGGGGATCCATGCTGCATGCACAGGGTCTGCAACCAGTTGTCGGCTCTGTGTATCTTGTGTTGTTTAGTGCAACTGTGTCTGGGAGGGGCCCTTTAAGGGAGCGGCTTGCTGTTGAGTCCGCCCTGTGACCCTGTCTGCAGCTGTGCCTGGCACCCTTATTTCGATGTGTGCTACTTTGGCGTGTAGACGTACCCTCGCAGCACCTATTTCGATGTGGTGCCGCGCAACGTCGAAGTTGAACATCGACGTTGCCAGCCCTGGAGGATGTGTAGACGTTATTCATCGAAATAGTCTATTTCGACGTTAATACATCGAAATAAGCTATTTCGATGTTGGCTTCACGTGTAGACGTAGCCATGATCTCCATGACTTTTCAAAGATAATGGCCAAAGGCTCGTCAACGACATACTCCAACTCCCTCAGAACCCTCGGATGAATTAGGTCGGAGCCCATGGATTTATGTACCTTTAGCTTTTTTAGATCGCTCTTAACCTGTTCTTTCCCCACCAAAAGGTGTCCACCTTCATCCCACAATGCGTCACTTATTGCATTAGTCCAGGAGCTGTCCCTGTCCGTGAAGACAGAGGCAAAGAAAGCATTAAGTACTTCTGCTTTCCGTACATCATCTGTCACTGGGTTGCCTCCCTCATCCAGTAGGGACCACACGCCCTCTGTGATCACCTTCTTCTTGCTAACATGCCTGTAGAAACTTTTCTTGTTATCCTTTGCATTCCTTGTGAGTTGCAATTCCAGTTGTGCTTTTGCCTTCCTGATAACTGCCCTATATTATTGAGCTATGCCTTTATATCCCTCCCTAGACATCTGTCCAAGTGTCCATTTTTTGTAAGCTCCCTTTTTGTGCCTAAGTTTTCCAAGGATTTCCCCAGTAAGCCAGTCTGGTCTCCTACCATATTTACTTCTCTTGCTGTGCATCGGGACGGTGTCTTTCTGCACCTTCAATAGGGCTTCCTTAAAATACTGCCAGTTTTCCTGGACTCCTTTTCCCTTCATGGGAAAATAAAATATGGGAAATAAACAAGAAGAATTGGAAGTACTAATAAATGAATACAACTATGATATCGTTGGCATCACAGAAACTTGGTGGGATAATACTCATGATTGGAATGTTGGTATTGAAGGGTACAGCTTGCTTAGGAAGGACAGACAGGGAAAGAAGGGAGGAGGTGTTGCCTTGTGTATTAAAAATGTACACACTTGGACAGAGGTGGAGATGGACGTAGGAGGTGGACAGGTTGAAAGTCTCTGGGTTAGACTCAGAGGAGTAAAAAACAAGGATGAGGTCCTACTAGGAGTCTACTACAGGCCCCCTAGCCAGGTGGAAGAGGTGGATGAGGCTTTCTTTAAACAGCTAACAAAATCATCCAGGGCCCAGAGTTTGTTGGTGCTGGGGGACTTCATATCCAGGTATATGTTGGGAAACTAATACGGCAGGGGACAGACTGTCCAATAAATTCTTGGATTGCATTGCAGACAACTTTTTATTCCAAAAGGTTGAAAAAGCTACCGGGGAGAAGCTGTTCTAGATTTAATTTTAACAAATAGGGAGGAAATTATTCAGAATTTGAAAGTGGAAGGATGCTTGGGTGAAAGTGATCATGAAATCACAGGGTTCACAATTCTAAGGAAGGGCAGAAGGGAAAACAGTACAATAGAGATAATGGATTTCAGGAAGGCAGATTTTGGTAAACTCAGACAGCTGGTAGGTAAGGTCCCATGGGAAGCTAAACTGAGGGGAAAAACTGCTGAGGAGAGTTGGCAGTTTTTCAAAGGGACATTATTAAGGGCCCAAAAGCAAGCTATCCCGCTGCGTAGGAAAGATAGAAAACATGGCAAAAGACTGCCTTGGCTTAACCAGGAGATCTTGCATGATCTCAAACTAAAAAACGAATCGTATAAGAAATGGAAACTAGGACAAATTACAAAGGACGAATATGGCCAACAACACGAGCATGCAGGAGCAAGATTAGAAAGGCTAAGGCACAAAATGAGCTCAAACTAGCTACAAGCGAAAAGGGAAACAAGAAGGCTTTTTTTTTTTTTGACAAATACATTGGTAACAAGAGGAAGACCAAGGAGAGGGTAGGGCCATTGGTCAGTGATGAGGGAGAAACAGTAACAGGGAATTTGAAAATGGCAGAGATGTTTGATTTCTTTGTTTCGGTCTTCACTGAGAAATCTGAAGGAATGCCTGACATAGAGAATGCTAGTGAAAAAGGGGTAGGTTTAGAAGTTGAAATAAGAAAAGAACAAATTAAAATTTACTTAGAAAAATTAGATGTCTGCAAATCACCAGCGCCTGATGAAATGTATCCTAGAATCCTCAAGGAGCTGATAGAAGAGGTATCTGAGCCTTTAGCAATCATTTTTGGAAAATCATGGGAGACAGGAGAGATTCCAGAAGACTGGAAAAGGGCAAATATAGTACCCATTTATAAAAAGGGGAACAAGAATAACCCAGGAAACTACAGGCCAGTCAGCTTAACTTCTGTACCAGGAAAGATAATAGAGCAGGTCATTAAAGAAATAATCTGCAAGCAGTTGGAAGGTGGTAAGGTGATAGGGAACAGCCAGCATGGTTTTGTTAAAAACAGATCATGTCACACCAATCTAATAGCTTTCTTTGATAGAATAATGTGCCTTGAGGATAAGGGAGAAGCGGTGGATGTGGTATACCTAGACTTCAGTAAAGCATTTGACACGGTCTCATATAATACACTTATCAATAAACTACACAAATACAACTTAGATGGGGCTACTATAAGGTGGGTGAACAACTTGCTGGATAACCGTACCCAGAGAGTAGTTATTAATGGTTTTCAATCCTGCTGGAAAAGTATAACTAGTGGGGTTCCGCAGGGGTCTGTTTTAGGACCAGTTCTGTTCAATATCTTCATTAACGATTTAGATATTGACATAGAAAGTACACTTATTAAGTTTGCTGATGATACCAAGCTGGGAGGGGTTGCAACTTCTTTGGAGGATAGGGTCATAGTTCAAAAGGATCTGGATAAACTGGAGAAGTGGGCTGAGGTAAACAGGATGAAGTTTAATAAGGACAAATGCAAAGTGCTCCACTTAGGAAGGAACAATCAGTGTCACACCTGCAGAATGAGAAAGGACTGCCTAGGAATGAGTACAGCAAAAAGGGATCTAGGGGTTATAGTGGACCACAAGCTAAATACGAGTCAACAGTGTGATGCTGTTGCAAAAAAAGCAAACATGATTCTAGGATGCATTAACAGGTGTGTTGTGAACAAGACATGAGAAGTCATTCTCCCGCTCTACTCTGCGCTGGTTAGGCCTCAGCTGGAGTATTGTGTCCAGTTCTGGGCACCGCAGTTCAGGAAGGATGTGGAGAAATTGGAAAGGGTCCAGAGGAGAGCAACGAGAATGATCAAAGGTCTAGAGAACATGACTTATGAAGAAAGGCTGAAAGAATTGGGCTTGTTTAGTTTGGAAAAGAGAAGATTGAGGGGGGACATGATAGCAGTTTTCAGGTATATAAAAGGGTGTCATAAGGCAGAGGGAGGGAACTTGTTCTTCCTTGCCTCTGAGGATAGAACAAGAGGCAATGAACTTAAATTGCAGCAGGGGAGTTTCAGGTTGGACATTAGGAAAAAGTTCCTAACTGTCAGTGTGATCAAACACTGGAACGAATTTTCAAGGTAGGTGGTAGAATCTCCATCACTGGAGATATTTAAGAAGAGGTTAGATAGATGGCTTTCAGGGATGGTCTAGAAAGTGCTTGGTCCTGCCATGAGGGCAGGAGGCTGGACTCGATGGCCTCTCGAGGTCCCTTCCGGTCCTACTCTTCTATGATTCATGGTAGCATCCCAGGGGATTCTGCCCATCAGGTTCCTGAAGGAGTTAAAGTCTGCTTTTCTGAAGTCCAAGGTGTGTAATTTGCTACTCTCTTTCCTTCCTTTAGTCAGGATCCTGAAGTCTACCATCTCATGATCACTGCTTCCCAGGTTGTCCCCCAACTCTACCTTCCCTATTAGTTCCTCCCTGTTTGTAAGCAGCAGGTCAAGCCGCGCACGACCTCGGGTCGGGTTCTTCAGCACTTGTACCAAGAAGTGATCCCCAACATTCTCCAGAAATTTCCTGGACTGTTTGTGTACTGCCGTATTGGTTTCCCAACAGATGTCAGGGTAATTGAAGTCCCCCACGATAACGAGAGCCCGCGATCTGGAAACCTCTCTCAGTTGTCCAAAAAAACTCTCACCTACCTCATCGTCCTGATTTGGCGGCCTGTAGCAGACACCGACCACCACATTGCCAGTGCTACCTACACCACCCATAGATTCTCAACAGGCTTTTCTCCCTCTACGTACTGGAGTTCCAAGCAATCATAGTGCTCTTACATACAATGCAACTCCTTCTCCTTTTCTCCCTTGCCTGTTCTTCCTGAACAGTTTATACCCTTTCATGACAGCATTCCAGTCATGCGAGTCATCCCGCCAAGTCTCTGTTATCCCAATCAAATCATAGTTCTTGGACTGGGCCAGGGCTTCTAATTCCTCTTCCTTTGGAACATAATTTTGAAAATACAAAAGTATTGAAAACCTTAAATTAATCAAAACTAAATGTTCCCTAAAATACACAGGTTATTTATGGCTCTCCATTAAAAATACCAAAAAGGACTGACTTCTGAGGCCTCTAAAAAGTATCTGCATAGATGCTTGGGTTTTTAGAAGAAAGCCAAATCTGTTTGCAACTATGGTGGAGCCTGGGGCCTAAACCTTCTCCATTGCAGCCAGTTACTTGTCAATGTGCTTGGTTCTCTCTGGAGTAGCTAGTATGATTTCTGACCTGGTCGGTATCCATCTGACTTTCACAGGCCTGACCAAAAATCTGCCATAATGAAAAATTTGAAAGTTTTTGAGTTAGTCCAACAGATTTAAACAACATTTGAGGGATTAGTTGGTCATTTAAGAGTAGTGATACCTAATGGTCAGCCACTAGTGTCACATGGCATGGTCTTTTAAAAGTTTGAAAGTTTCAATTATAGCTCCAAGGAGACTTTAGATATTAGATCAGAAGCAGCCTTAGCAATAAGAAGTATCCAGGGGAAGATCCTCTTACAGTTTTCTTACAGCCTGAGACCAACTATGAAGAGGAGGTTGGATATGTCTCCTCTCTCCCCCAGGCAATTAGGGATGAGGTGAGAGAATGCGGCCTCCTCTCTCATAGCATGGCAGACACCAAGAAATCCCCATAAAGAAAGCCTCGTGTGTGGAGCAGTATGAAACCCAATTAAGGAAAAGAGGAAAGGGAGTGTGCAAGGTTGGCTGACCTTAGTTTAGTTCTAGACAAAAGTTCTAAGAGCTCCTATTTAAAAAGGCAGGCAAATCTGAATAACAGCTTCAGGAAGGGAAGATGAAGGGACTTCTGCTTTTAAGGAGAGAATGAAAAACTAATTAACACAACCCAGCTCCAAAAAAGGAGAACTGCACTTCCAGCTTAAAAAAGGTCTGAAAAGGAATACTTCATGATGAGTACTGGGAAAGGTTCCAGAAATAGACTATGCCACGTGTGTAGGAAAGACAGAAGGAGCCAGAGAGGATGAATGCCCACATGCATCTGAGTATGGTCCTATTCAAACTTATGGGCCTCATTAATAAATGAGACCCTTTGAAAGGGGATGATATTTGCTAAAAAGGGCTTGTTTATAACTGCATGAATGGCAGTGAGGCAGGGCTCATGTGTAGCGCCATGCCTGACCCAAAAGAGACATGTGATCCCTATATTAATAAACTGATCCTAGATATCCATTGTGGTAAATACAAGATGTTAAAAATATAGCACTACAATCTGCAGCTCTGTCATCAAATGCCTTTATACCCTTACTCCTAAGCAGCAAAGTCACCAACAAGGATGAGGTTAAAATATGCTTGAGGTGCAAAATCTGGGTATAGATGGTGAATTCCATGGGTATCAGGATTGGTTGGTTCCATCAAAAGCAGCATACATTATGGCTACGTCTACACTACAGCAGTCTTTTGAAAGATCTTCCTGAAAATCCTCTTTCGAAAGAGTGCATCTACACACAAAAATCAGATCCAGCCTTCAATCACCCTTTTGAAAGATCAGCCCTCTCTTTCAAAAGAGAGCATCCATACTGCTGCAGGTGCTCTTTCGAAAGAACGGCCAGGAGATGCCGCAGACAGGGTTGCATGACAGACAAGCCCTTTCGGGGGCCACAGCTAGCCACTTCTGTAAAGGCCTCATCCCTGACAACCTCATCTTGCACATGCTGAGGGCTGCTAGGCTCTCCACAACACAGCAGACCCTGAGCACAGAGCAGGGACCTCCCAGGACCCCCAGCAGCTCCCTGGTGGGGAACTCCTTCAGGCTGTGGTTAGCTTGCTTGTCACGGTACTCGTTGCTGTTGTCCAGCACCACCAGAGGGGTCACCTGCCTGTCTGTGGTCCTGAAGGCTGTCTCCTTTGGGCAGCATCTGTGCTCCGTCCGCTAGGTGAGCTGGTGCCTGTGGAGCTATCCCATGAGCGCATGTTGTGACCCGCTCGTCCTGAGGGAGTGGGATGATGACTGCTGGCTCTAGAACTTCCACATGACCAAGCTGACATTTCTGGAGCTGTCGCTGGCTGACTCCTGCCCTCCAGCACCAAGACACCTGCACGTGGCCTGCACTCCCCCTGGAGAAGTGGGTCACGATTGCCATCTGGAAGCTAGCCACCCCAGGCAGCCACTGATCAGTTGGGCACCAGTGTGGAGTGCATAAGGCAACCACTGGGGCCATCCTCATGGAGGTAAGGCATGTTCAGGTCACACACCCAATGGGGGAATGGGAATCCCAGGCAAGGGGGACTCTAGGTGACCAGGGAGGGAGCCGTGGACAGAACAGGGGAGGGGCAGGGGAGGGGCCCAGGGGTGGGGTTGGAGCACACCACCACACACTCACAGGAATGTATGCCCTCCATCCCGTGCAAGTTGTCCAGGCAATCAACATTGTTCTCCTGTGGAGAGTCATCCACGGTGGGGACCTAGACGTCTCCCTCGCAGGATTCATTGCCCTGGGGTCTCCAACATGTTTCAGTGCATTTGACAGGAAGCATATCGCCATTTGGGCCCCACATCACAAAGCTGGAGGGTACATCAATAGAAAGGGGTACCATGGTGTTCCGGGCCCTCATGCTTCATTGATAGCTGTGTGGGTTGGTCAGGCCAAACCCATGATGCCCAAGTCTTCCAGAACTCCTGGCTTGGGCTCAGGATGGCGGAGGGAACCTACATCCCACCACAGAAACTCCCTGTCAGGGACACGACCATGCCCCCTGCATAGTGGCCAATGCCACCTACCCCCTGCATCCGTGGCTCATGCGGCCCTACATGGGACACAGATCCAAGAAAGGACCTTTTTAGTGCCTGCCTGGACCAGGCCTGCAACAGCATGAAGCACACATTCAGGCACCTGAAGGGGCGCTTTCAGTGCTTCGTAATGTGCCTCAAGGGCAGTCTCCACAATGTGCCTGCCACAGTGGGGGAATGCGGCACTCTCCACAATAGTGTGAAGAGTCAGCATGAGCCCTTTGTTTAGAGCTGGGCTTCTGAGGCCGGTCCTGGATACGAGCATCCAGTTGCTGCCCTGTGTCAGGTGGCAGACTGGCTTAGGGTGTGGGTCAGGGAAGCCATCTGGGAGGCTTTCACAAAAGCTCCCAGACACTCCCCACCCATGACCTGCCCACACATCCACCCACCAGGCACTGCTCCCCTGCCACAACCCCCAACCCACACACTCACCTCTCACCACTCCCCCACTGTGCAGAAAGGACACTTGGGTGGTGAGCAATAAATGCTTTTAAATATCGGAACTGTGTCATAACCAAAAGATGAAACAGGAGATATTTAAGGGGTGCAGCTATTTAAGGGGGGGAGCTACATACAAGTTATGGTCCTGGGGTGGGGGTGGTGGCACCTGAACTTGGAGGGGGGCCAGAGGTGGGGGTGGGGGACCTTAGTCTTTGGTGGGGGGGGTGGTTGGCCATGAGCCGCACCAGCTGTGTAAGCCTCTACCTCCCCCGGTCTGGGGTCCCCACTGGGGCTGGGACAGGCCTGGGACTACAGGGAGGAAGGAGCATAGGGAGGGGTTGCAGCAGCCTTAGCCTTGGCAGGGGGGAAGGGAGACTGGCTCACCAAGGCCCACGCTGGCCACAAGCCAATGGCTGGGTTGCAGCCAGGCACCTGTTGGGAGGTTAGGCAGGAACAGAGTGGTGAGGGCATGGGGCTGTAGGATGGGCTGCGGGAGTGGGTGGCAAGGGGTCCGGGGCAGGAAGGTGGTCACAGCCCAGGTGAGGGCAGGAAGGGTACCCACCACCTCACCCCAGGTCTTCTGCTTCATTGCCAGCCACTCCTGCAAGGTGACATTTAACTCCCACCATGTAGGCAGCATTGGGCCCCTCTTCATTGGGGTGGCAGCGTGGCCTCCTGCTGTGGCTCTGTGTGGATGGCAATGGTAGTGGTGCCCCAGCCCCCTCAGCGGTTGGTGTGGAGCTCCCATGGCCCTGGATGGGGCTTGCCCAGCCCTCAGGTGGCAGAGCTGTGGAGACAGAAGGGGAGGGGGGACAACCCCTTAGTAGCATAACCTGACCCCATGGGATCTGCCCCCGCACCCCCCATCCAGCCCTTCCCCCGCCATGCTGGTCACTGACCCAGTGGCTGTCAGGGAGTGTGGGCACATGGGTGGGGCACATGCCAGGTGTGGTCTGCCCTCCACCCCCAGGCATGTGGCTTGTGGTGCTGTCCATGGGAGCGGGGACTGAGTGTCTCTGCGTGGCCCTATCTGTGGCAAAGGGGATGCAGCCACCTGGGGTTCATCCAGACAGGGGTCGTGGCCAGCCTGCTGAAGACTGAGGCAGAGGTGGGTGCCCCCCATGTTCCCTGGCACACCCTAGGATGTCTGAAGCATCAGGTACCCCTATCTCAGGGTACCTTGAGGAATTCAGAGGAGACCAGGAGGAGGGAGCCTGCCTGGTGGATCTGGAGCAGATGGCAATGACCAGGGACCCCTCCTCCTCCTCTGATGTGGGCTTTGGCTCCTGGTCGGCAGGTTCCTACCTACAGGTCCTAGCTGGTCCTTAGCCTCGAGCTCAGTCTCTGGCTCCAGCTCCAGCCCCACAGTGTCCAGCACCTCTAGCAGTGGGGCTGCCTCCTTAGGCCCGAGGAGGCTGTCCAGCTCCTTGAAGTGAGGGCAGGTTGTGAGTGCTGCCCCTGAATGGCTGGCTGCATCCAGAGCAGAGCAGTAGGCCTGCCGAAGTTCTTTCAGTTTTCACTGCACTTGGTCTGGAATGCAGCTCGGGTGCCCCCAGGTGCTCAGGCCAGTGGACAGCCGTTCGAAAGCTTTGGCATTCTGGCACAGGCTGTTGGTGTGGAGGAGGACCTCCTCATCCCCTCATGGTCCCAGGAGTTCTTTGACCTTGGCCTCCGTCCAGGTTGGGGCCCTCTTTTTTCATCTCTGGCTGGATTCCTGGGAGCCCTCCACTGGTGCAGAGGGGGGTACAGGGATGGGGGATGCAGGGCTCCTGGGCATTGGCCATAGTGGCATCTGGATGCATCACATGGTTTGTGGGTGGGCTGGAGGACAAGCTGCCACAGGCTTGTGGCTGTGGTGCTCGTAGCCCACACTCAGCTTCCTGACACAAGGTTTCTGGGTCCCTGTGGTTTTAAACGTGGATGGATGCAGAGCCCATAGACCCCCAACGGTGCAGGCCGGGGTGTCTCTGTGCACCACATGGCTAGCACCATGGAGGACTGCTCTTTCAAAAGAGCTGCCTGCCAGGTGTCTACACACATTTTCTTTCTCAAACTTCTTTTGAAAGGGGGAGTTCTTCCTGAAATGGGAATGGAAGACCATTTTCAAAGGAGCACTGTGTTCTTTTGAAAGTACTTTCAAAAGTAAACGTTTTGTGTGTAGGCATTCCCCCACTAGAGGGGCTGGATATTTCAAGAGTCCCTCCTTTGAGAAAGTATTTTGAAAGAAAAATATTTCAAAAGAACATGCTAGTGTGTATGTGGCTTATATGATAGTGAAGATAGTGACATTTCAGCATCCATTGTGTAAACTGAAGCACAAGGCTGAATTAGGTTTAAAGCAGAGGCACTATGCTCATCCCTTAAGGAGGAGAGAGAGGGTCCTCATTTTTCATTCAAGAGGCCCTCCAGTTGCCCCAGAAGCATTTATGCACTAACTCCACATATGGACTTTTGAGAGAGTTAAAATGAAAAGTCATGTGACCACTCTACCCTGATACCAAAATTCACAAAATCTCACAGCTCACAAAATGTCCCTCCGTTAAAAAAATAGATCAAAATTAAAGTTCTGCTCTTATTACAAGGAAAACTGAGAAACTTGTAGAATGTGTCAAGAAGTAATTGCATTAGAAAAAGAAAATGTTTCTATAGTATAAAATATATTTTCGTTCCTACAGCTAATCAACAAGAAAGCAAATGACAATAGATTTTAAGTGCTTTATTCTAACAAAATAGTAAGTAACTGTCAGACAAGAAAGTGCCATCTTGCAAGTTAGATATTGCAGAGAACACCATAGAGAAGGGTAGTGCCTGATTCCCAGTGCCAGGGTGGGGACAGCACAGGGATGTGGTGGGGGAGGAGCTGATTGTCCTGCCCTCTAGATTCTGGATTATTGAGGAGTCCAGAAAGGACTTCGGCAAGTTGTCTGCTGTAACTTATTAGCTTCCTACCCAGGATCCAGCTATCAGATTTATAGCCACAGGCCATAATAGCCCTCAGCTGTTGTCTACCCCCCGCCCCCACACACACACATTGAATGGAAGTTACAAGGAAAGCAAGAAAAGAAGGACAGGACTGCATAGGGACATGTGCTGGCCCTATGCGGCTTCTTCGCCAGAGGTATCCCCTAGCTTCCTGTGGCTTCACTGCAGCTTACATCTCCTGTCAGAATGGCATATAGGGACTTCAGAATCACCCTGAGGGAATGGAGCTTCCAGATGAGAGCATTAAAAAGATCAGAGTAAATCTAATATCTTAAAAAGAGGCTATGAAATTCATACTTAAATGTGACTATCAACTTCTGCTATTCTGTGTATCCTCTGGCTATGTAAGCTCTCTTCAGAGTGGAACTGGAAAACATAGATCCTGCTTGCTTAACAGCCAGCGATATTGTTTCCAGTGAATGAGACAATATAATTACTACACAGAGGGCTTGTTTACACTAGCTCCCTACTTTGAAGGGAGGATGGTGAGTAGGGTGTTGGGAGTTTATTAATGAAGTGCTGCAAGTGCATATGCAGCCCTTCATTAAGCAAATTCCCCCCTGAGGCAACTTCGAAGTGTTAAACTTCGAAGTGCCAGCTCGCATCTAGCCACAGCTCACCCACTGGAACTTCAAAGCGCCCGGGGTTCTTCAAAGTCCCTTTATTCATCAAAATTTTGAGGAGTAAAGAGACTTTGAAGTACCCCGGGCACTTCGAAGTATGGGTGGGTGAGCCGCGGCTAGACACGAGCCGGTACTTCCAAGTAGGGAGCTACTGTAGACAAGCCCAGAGAGAGAGAAATGCAGTGACAAAGCCCAGAGGAAAGGGTCTCTCCTCTGTTGGAGTTTAGAAGATGGAACCCCAGCTGTAGTCAGTGATGTAGAAGGAGAAGTACCCAGACAAGATTGGGAGAGGTAGAACTTTCAGCTGTACGGGGTCTTTCTTTTCCAGGGAACAAAGAGGATGTTGTATCTTAATGCTTCTGAAAGTTAATAGTTCTTATAAGATTTCAGATATGCATCTGGACTTCAGAGTCATTTATTCACAGAGTCAACTAGACTTTAAACTGTGCTGATACTGTCAAAGCATTTTTAAAGTAGGGGGGGAAATAAAGATGATGAAGAAAGAAAGAGTACTCAAACTGAGGACACTTCTACCAACAATCAAAGAGAATCTTTCTACCTATTGATCTACAGCATCAAGGCAAGTGCAATGGTCCAAGTGGCAAAGATGTAGATTCGAACAGGAATGTTATATTCAGCACATCCAACAGTGGTGTAGCCAGGGACTGATTTTTTTTAAAAGTGTAGCAGAAGAGTTGGAGCAGTAGTGAAAATAATTCATGCACTAAAAGACAATGACAAATCTCCTCTTGTATAAGTGTTTCAGGCACTGGAAAGAAGGTAGCTATATAAATCCCATGGTGGCACTAGAACATGAAAACTGCACTCTCACACATATTTTCTCATATAGTGAAAGATTTCTGTTTCACACTATTTGAGGATATACATTACAATCTAATATCATTATATAATGCATAATTAATTCTTCTCACAGGTCACGGCAATTAGAACAATAGAACACTATTGAAAAATGGGTAGAGCTTAGAAACAAAAGAAGGCAGGTAAAACTTGAAAAAAGTAACAATAAAATCATTGTAATATGGGTAATCCAGAATTACCCCTGTTAGATTTAAAAATAAATGTACCTCAATTTAAGGGCATAAGCCCGCTCTAACTGAAAGGTTCAGGGAAGAAACTTCCCTTGGGACCAGCCGATATCATTACTGCAAAGTTTCATAGTAGTGGCAACTGTCAGACAGGCTGCTGGACTAAACAGACCACCAGTCTAAACTGCCACAGGAATTCCATTGAGTGTATGAAATAATGTGGAAAATAAATCAGGCCTAAAATATGCTGGTATTCACTAGTTCAAGATAATAGAAATAAACCATATCAGGAAATTGATAAAGTTAGACTAAGACGTGGAAGAAGAGGAAGTTACTGGCAAAATGGAGAAAGGAATTTTGAGAAGTAGCTAAGGAGATGGCCATGAAGAGTACTGAATGTAAGGGAACTAGTTCTGCAGGGGCTGTCAGTGGACATAGAAGGCAGTGGAAGTCTTTCATGATATGAGGTTTGTGTGAGAATACATTCTGCAGAGCTCTAAGCTGATAGGGTTTTTGGTTTTGCCTTTTTTGGTGGAGGGGAGGCATTTGTTTTAGCCATGCTCTGGTTTTGTCTATATCTGATTATTTTTTTGAAAATCTAAGACTCAGAAGAGCTCATCATTTATACAATTATGTCCCAGGATTTGAGATAGTAACAACCTGTTTCAACTCTAGTTTCGGACACATAATAAATGTACCCATTTGTACAGGGGGCAGTTCTCATAACCAGAATCTAGAGGGTGCAGTTCTCACACCCTGTCAGCTAATTGTCTAGTTATGAGCACTCCCTCCCTGCTAATTGCTTTAGCAGTCACCACTCTGCATCTGAGCCCTGTACTGTGCACCAGTGATCGCTGTTCAGTGGTGTTCGGGAGGTGCTAGCCGGAGGGGGAGGAATGGGGCATGAAGAGGCAGAACGAGTTAGAAAGGGGTGGTGTCAGGCTGAAGGCAAAGCAGGGCTTCAGCATCCCTGGGGAAAATTTCCAAGTTGGTGCCTTTGGCCTTTTACTGGTGCAGCTTATTCCCCTGTCCAAACAGGACTGGCTATACCAGTATAAGGCATCTTCATAGAGTACCCCCACAGTAAGCAGATTTTATTGCTGGGATAGTAAAAACAGTACAGCCTTTGCATGTAGATAACCCCTCAGTCTTGTCCATTCTGCCTGTTAGCATTGGCAGAAGGGTGGTAACAAATCAGCTAAATTATGTTATAGGCACACGCTCAAGGTAAACGTTCGCTTTGTCAGTTATTGCCAGTTGTGTAAATTATGAAAAATAAACCTCTAAAATTCTAAATTTATAATTTAAAAAATATTTTAAAGGAGAGGGATAGCTCAGTTGTTTGAGCATTGGGCTGTTAAACCCAGGGTTGTGCATTCAATCATTGAACAGGCCATTTAGGGGTCCAAGGCAAGTAGATTAAAAAAAATCTGTCAGGGATTGTGCTTGTTCCCTTTAAAGGGATGTGAAGAATAAGAAAAAGGGTTTCTACAGTCATGTTAACAATAAACATGTTATCAGAGAAGGTGTGGGGCTGGTACTGGATGCAGGCAGTAACCTAGTGACAGATGATGTAGGAAAAACTGAAGTACTCAATGCTTTTTTTGCCTGAGTTTTCACGGACAAAGTCAACTTCAACGTGACGGTCCTAGACAATGCAGTAGGGGAAGGTGGAAGGCAGCCATCTGTGGGGAAGGAACAAGATCTGAGCTATCTAGACAAACTAGATGTACACAAATCCATGGGTCTGGACTTAATGCACCCGAGGGTACTGAGGGAATTGGCAGATGTGATTGCTGAACCTTTGGCCATTATCTTTGAAGACTCATGGAGATCGGGGGAGATCCCGGATGACTGGAAAAAGGTAAATGTAGTGCCCATCCTTAAAAAAGGAAAGGAGGACAATCCAGGGAACTATAGACCCATTAGCCTTACTTCAATCCCTGGGAAAATAATGGAGGGAATCCTCAAGAAATCCATTTTGGAGCACTTGGAATTGGGGAAAGTGATCAAAAGTAGCCAACATGGATTCCCCAGGGGCAAGTCCTGCCTGGCCAATCTGATTAGCTTCTATGACAAAGTAACAGGCTCTGTGGACATGGGGAAGTCAGTGGATATAATATACTCTGACTTCAGCAAAGCTTTTGATATGGTATCCCACTACATTCTTGTCCATAAGTTAAGGAAATATGGATTGGATCCTTGGACTATAAAATGGATAGAAAGCTGGGTTGCCGGTCATGCCCAATGGATAGTGGTCAATGGCTCAATATCTGGATGGCAGTCAGTTTCAAGCAGAGTGCTGCAAGGCTCGGTTCTGAGGCTGGGGTTATTCAATATCTTTATTAATGACCTGGAAGAGGGACTGGATTGCACCCTCAGCAAGTTTGTGGATGACTGAAAACTAGGGGGAGAGGTAGATACATTGGAGGGTAGAGAGAGAATCCAGAGTGACCTGGATAAAATGGAGAACTGGGCCAAAAGGAATCTGATGTGGTTCAACAAGAAGAAGTCTAGAGTCCTCCACGTGGGGCGGAAGAATCCCAAGCATTTGTTATAGGCTGGGTACTGACTGGCTCAGTAGCGGAAAGGGACCTAGGGGTTATGGTAGATGAAAGGCTGGATATGAGTAAACAGCATGCCCTTGTAGCCAAGAAGGCTAATGGCATACTAGGGTGCATTAGGAAGAGCATTTTGAGCAAATCTAGGGAAGTAGTTATTCCACTCTATTTGGCACTGGTGAGGCCACATCTAGAGTATTGTGTCTAGTTTTGGGCCCTCCAGTATAAAAAGGATGTGGATTTGCTGGAGCAGGTTCAGCAGAGGGCAACAAAAATGATTAAGGGGTTGGAGCACAAGACCAATGAGCATAGAGTGAGGGATTTGGGCTTGTTTAGTTTACAGAAGAGAAGACTTAGGGGTGATTTAATACCAGCTTCAACTTCCTGAAGGGGAGCTCTAAAGAGGAGGGTGAGAAAATGTTCTCAGTGGTGTCAGATGGCAGAGAAAGGAGTAATGGTCTGAAGTTGAAGAGGGAGAGGTGTAGATTAGATACTGGGAAAAACTACTTCACCAGGAGGGTGGTGAAGCAATCGAACGCGTTGCCTAGAGAGGTGGTAGATTTTCCATTCATCGAGGTTTTTAAATCCCAGCTTGACAAAGTCCTGGCTGGCATGACTTAGTGGGGTTGATCCTGTGTGAAGCAGGGGGCTGGACAGGATAACCTCCTGGGGTCCCTTCCAGCCTTGTGATTCTGTCATTCTGTACTTTTCTCCATTTTTTCTACTAAGAATGTAAGAATTATTTAAGAACTCATTCTTCAGCTCATCTGAAGTTCACCTAGAAAACAATTTCTTGGGCACTTAATACTGAACACCAGTCCTTTACAGGTGACAAGAAACATTAATATCAGCTCAGCTAAGTATTAAGGAACATGTACCAAAGTTTAAAAAAAAGGCCTTGTGTCATATGTAGATTCTGAGAAAGGTTGTCAGCTAGTACATAATATTAACTTAGTTATTCCAGATAATTGTTTGAATTAGAAAACAAACCGCCTGTATTGGTCATGCTTTATTTCTGGGGAAAGTGTGGTCTAATGATTAGAGAAGGGCACTCAGTCAGTACTCATAGCCCACTGCCTTCCCACCTCCACTGTGATTTTTGAAGAGGGCATTTATTTTCTCTTTGCCTCAATTTATCCAAGTTAGTAGTATAATAAGAGTACTAAGCTCTTAATGTGGGTGTTATTAGCTTAATTTTAATTTTGTAAAGTATTTCTAGGCCCCCATCTAGAAAGTGCTACAAAAGTGCAAAATAGTATTGCTTCAGATTTCTTCTATTGACTGTTAGTCACAAAATACAATTTAGGGGGACACTGATAAGATTCAAATTTGTATTGGACAATCAGATGGAAAAATGGAGAGAAAAACAAGGCTGACTGCAGTTTTATAAAAGATGGATACTCTAAATGCAGTGCTGTGACTACACGTTGTCTTCCCTCTTTCATTAATTGTAGAGTACAATAAACTCTTTCATATGCAGCACTCAGTCATCCAGAATTCTCAAATAACCAGCATGTTAACCATAAGTAAATTTTAGTTATGTTTTCCATAAATACACTAAATACAAATAAAAACAACAGAGTGTAAGTTTACAGTCTCCAATACCAATGTTGCTGGTAAATAAAGAACTCTGCATACGTTTTTGTTTGTTTTTAATATCTAATTTTGTTTTTCTTTCATGTTATGAATTGGTAGGTATACCTCTCTATCATCCAAAATATCTGAATATCTGGCTAGCTTCCAATCCTGGAGATGCCAGATATGAAAGAGTTTAATGTAAATGGTAGAAAAAGATAAGTTTTAGCAGTTTTGACTTTTGCTCTGACAAATGCCACATAAGCTGCCTGATACAGTGCATAATTTTACAGTCCAGAGAAGACATGAGGGTTGAACTTGTAAATATTAATCTGGGATTAATGAACAGTGGAAGGACTACGCATATCAATTTTTATAATAAAAAACTTTGAATTAACCACACCACTTCCTACACATAAATCATTTAGGGTAACTGAAAGGTTCTGTGATGTATCTTTTATTCTTCTACTGGAGACCTAGTCATAAACCAGTCTTAAACCCAAAAGTCACAGGCATGACTGAGTTAGCTATATTTTTAGAAACAAAAAGATTTTTAAAATTAAGTGCTTTTGAAATGTGCCATGGAGACTGAATTTCTGCATCCACAGAGAAGGTGAAGTGTAGCAGTGCACAGATCAAAAGGAACTCATATTCAGTGAAATCTCTGACCAGTCAATCACTAGCCAAGCTGCTACAACTGTCATCAGTGGGTTTTATTTAAAGCTAGTTTTGTGAAGTGGACATAATTCTATTAGTAACAGAGAGGTAGCCGTTTTATTCCGTACGCCAACAAAACAAAACAGCAGAAATGTAGCACTTTAGAGACTAACAAAATGATTTATTTAGTGATGAAATTTCGTGGGACAGACCCACTTCATCAGATCAGTAACATTTCCAATACAGACTGACATTTCTAAACATGGAGAACAAGAAAACTTGCAATAAAAAAATGACAAATCAAGTACATAGGACTGAAGGAGGGAGGGGAGGGGAGGGGGGATGTTAAGTGTCCTGCCTGAGATAATTATGAACATCAAAGGAGGGGAAACAGTCTTTGTAATAGTAACAGAGAGAAAGCCGTGCTCGTCTATGTTGTCAGATGCTACCAGCGTGGTGCTCTGCTCTCTCCAATGTTGGTATCACTCAGCTGCGTGCGTGTGTTCCCTCTGTGCGCTGCCCCAGCTCTGCAGATAGCCGACACAGCAGACCCGAAGAGAACCCCCAATGACCACAGAGTCTAGTAAGGTGCGAAGGCACATCGGCCAGGTTTATTGCCATATTGGACACAATAGTAGTTCCCTGTAGACTTCTTAGTCTAAGTCAGGGCATACTACAAATATGCACCCATGATCAATGGACTTGGCTCAGTCAGTGGCAGAACTTTCCACTGCCCCCTCGGCTGGACCCAGACCACACCCCAGGAGTACATTCTTATACATGGGTACAAACAATTTACACATCACTCCTGACATATTGAGGCACAACCATTCTAAATAGTCAGGTGCCTCCTCTCACCTTATACATGTTGGTTCGAACAAAACAACTCTATCCATCATATTACCCTTTTGCCCCTGTCATTGGGATGGGTCAGCCTGTTCTTTCTTATCTGTGGAATGTTGCAGGGTAGGGTAACATGTTCTGGTACCATGTCCATACTTCAATATGCTAGGTAGATACGTTTATGCAACATCAACCCTCTTCTTGCCAACTTCTGTGAGCAATGCATTCCTTTAACTCACAGCTGAACTTTGCTTTCTGTTAGCAAAGTCTTGACCATTGCTTTAGTTCAGGCCTAAGGCCTCATACTGGGCCTGTACTTACTACATTCTATATACTATCAAAACAAAAAAGCAGTCAAGTAGCACCTTAAAGACTAACAAAATAATTTATTAGGAGAGCTTTCGTGGGACCGACCCACTTCTTCAGACCATAGCCATACCAGAACAGATTCAATATTTAAGGCACAGAGAACCAAAAACAGGAATCAAGGTGGACAAATCACAAAAAAAAAAATGATCCAGGTGAGCAAATCAGAGAGTAAAAGGGCAGAAAGGGGGTGGGGGGGGAGAGTCAAGAATTAGATTACGCGTATGCAAATGAGCCCCTATAGTGACTCAGAAAATTCCCATCCTGGTTCAAACCATGTGTTAATGTGTCGAGTTTGAATACAAGAGTTTGGCAGTCTCTCTTTCAAGAGTGTTGTGAAAATTTTTCTTCAGTAACACAGACTCTTAAGTCATGAACAGAATGCCGGCTAACAGGTATTTACCAAATATTCGTAAACCTGAATTACCCACCAGGAGAAATAAAAAAACAAATCGACAGGGCCAGATGAATACCCAGAGACCAGCTACTCCAAGATAGACCCAAAAAAGGCAAGAACAGACCACCACTGGTCATCACCTACAGCCCCCAACTCAAACCACTGCAACAACTTATTAAAGACCTACAACCTATCAATCAGGATGCCACACTCCAGAAGGCCCTAGGTGACAGGCCTGTTCTCTCCTACAGACAACCTCCTAACCTTATGAGGATTCTCACCAACTGCCACAATCTGTATCACAGGAACACCTGCCCTGGAACTTTTCCTTGCAACAAAGCCCGCTGCCAGCTTTGGCCACGTATCTATTCTGGAAATACCATCACTGGACCTAACCAGGTTATTCACAGATTCACGGGCACATTCTCATGTTCCTCAACTAACATCATATATGCCATCATATGCCAACAATGCCCAGGTGCTTTGTATAATGGAGAGACTTCAAACTCCCTTAGACAAAGAGTTAATGGGCACAAGACAGACATAAAACCACTCCTGATCCACAAACCTGTTAGTCGGCATTTAACGGCGTGGGCTATTCTGTTATTCTGTTTCCATTCTATATTGCCTTCATTGACCTGACCAAGGCCTTTGACTTGGTCAGCAGGGATGGACTGTTCAAACTGCTCCACAAGATAGGCTGTCCACCACGGTTACTCAAGATGATCCAGTCTTTCCACGAAGACATAAGAGGAACCATCCAATATGACGGCACATTGTCAGATGTTTTCAGCATCAGGAGCGGCGTCAAACAAGGATGCGTCCTTGCTCTGACATTGTTCAGGATCTTCTTCGCACTCCTCCTGAAGCACGCCTGGATCTACAACAGAGGGCATCTTTTTGCATACAAGATCTGATGGCAAACTGTTTAATCTTGCAAGGCTGAAAGCTAAATCTAAGGTGCGGGAAGTCCTTATCAGAGATATGCTGTTCGCAGATGATGCTGCTGTAGCGTCACACACAGAAGACCAGCTTCAGAAACTGCTGGATCAGTTCTCCAAAGCATGCAAGGACTTTGGGCTTTCCATCAGCCTAAAGAAGACAAATGTACTTGGTTAGGACGTTGCTGAACCTCCATCAATCAGCACTGACAACTATATGTTGGAGGTCGTCGACAAGTTCGTTTACCTCGGGTCCACCATCACTGACACCCTGTCATTGGAGACTGAGCTAAATAGGACGATCGGAAAAGCAGCCACAACTCTGTCCAGACTCAGCGAGAGAGTGTGGAGTAACATCAAGTTGTACACCCACACCAAAATGCAAGTCTACAGAGCCTGCATCCTCAGCACCCTCCTTTACGGCAGCGAGTCTTGGACCCTGTATGCCCGCCAGGAAAAGAGGCTGAACATCTTCCACTTGTGCTGCCTCAGGCACATCCTTGGAATATCATGGAAGGACAGAGTGTCCAACACCGCCGTCCTTGAGCAAGCTGGAATCCCAACCATGCACTCCCTCCTCAGGCAGTGGCGGCTCCGCTGGCTTGGCCACGTCCACAGGATGAATGATGGAAGGATCCCAAAAGACATCCTGTATGGCGAGCTAGCCTCTGGCAAAAGACCTCCCGGATGCCCCCAGTTGCACTACAAAGATGTTTGCAAGAGGGACCTCAGGGAGGTAGACATCGAGCCGGACAGCTGGAAGAAGCTGGCAGACAATCGCAGCAGATGGAGGCAGGAACTACGCAAGGGCCTTCAGAAGGGTGAGATGAGGATCAGACAGCTAGCAGAGGAGAGGCAAGCCCACGGAAAGCACAGTAAGGACCTGCCAGACACCCATTACACATGCAACAGATGCAGCAAGGACTGTCAGTCTCATGTGGGCCTGCACAGTCACAGTCAACGCTGCAAATGATGATCCCAAATGGCACTACGAAGGGTGCAATCCATAGTCTACGTAGACTGAAGGGTGCCTACTACTATTCTGTTAATGACTTAAGAGTTTGCATGTTACTGAAGAAGAATTTTCACAACATTCTTGAAAGAGAGGCTGCCAAACTCTCTTTTATATTCAAATTTGACACATGAATATGTGGTTTGAACCGGGATGGGAATTTTCTGAGTCACTATAGGGGCTCGTTCGCATACTTGGCTTAATCTAATTCTTGACTTCCCCCTCTTCCTTCTACCCCTCTACTCTCTGATTTGCTCACCTGGATCATTTTTTTTTCTGATTTGTCCACCTTGATTCCTGTTTTTGGTTCTCTGTGCCTTAAAGACTGAGTCTGTTCTGGTATGGCTATGGTCTGAAGAAGTGGGTCTGTCCCACGAAAGCTCATCACCTCATAAATTATTTTGTTAGTCTTTAAGGTGCTACTTAACTGCTTTTTTGTTTTGATAGTCCTGTAATGTGTGAGGTTATTGGTGTCTCTGTTCCAATTTGCAAATTTCTCACTGCAATCTGTTTTTAAATTATTTAAATTTGTCGATTGGAATTCATATTCCAATTTGACTCATTAACATGTGATATGAACAGAGACAGCATTGATCTTTAAAGTGCTACATTTCTGCCATTTTGTATAGTTCTATTAGGAATTAGGACTGAGATGTCAACCCATTTGTTTCATCCAGGACATTGAGAAGACATAAGATAGCAAAAATAACAATTTGATGCTGCTCTAGACCAAATATCAACTGTCAGTCTAACAAAGACAATGTAGGTGACATAGTATCTTTTTACTGGAAAACTTCTGTGGAAGAGAGAGTTAAGCATTAACACTTACACAGAGCTTTTCCTCTGGTCTGGGAAATATACTCAGAGTGTCACAGCTAGATACAAAATGTAAAAGATTGTTTAGCATAAGTAGTTAACACATATTTTGAGGGATCTTTCAAGGGAAAGTGGCTCATTAATGACTTTCCAGTCCCTGGGGGAGGGGAAAATTGGATGAGGGGGTTTTAATGTTATATATTGTTTTCCGTGATTTTTAGTGTCTAGCAACGAGACAAATTCAAGCTCCCAGGTTCATCTTTTGAAAGTTTTGTGCAGCTTTCATCTCTGTTTGACGTATAAGATGTCAGCTACAGAGTGATTATTTTGTGAAAGGTGTTACAGCTGTTGTGCTATTTGTGTCTTTTTGATTTTCACGTGTTTGCTCATTTAGTCATTCAAGAGTATTCTGGTAATTGTCTGGTTTCACCCACAATAGTGGCTATTGGAGCGTTTAGTAAACTGGATGAAGTACACCATATGTTACGATGGGCATGTGTTTGACCATGGATGTTTAAAGGGGTCTTCTGTATGGGAGAAGGGGAGTGTTGCTTATCGTATAGGTGCCAGGCACTCAGATATCACAGGGGGAGAAAATCCGAAGTATACAACTTAATGCATTCAGAACTACTTTTACCAAACAAGGACATGCCAGCAAAGTAGATGTCATCATGAAATGGGCCACCCCAAAATAATCTGCTTCAATACAGAATAACACCCTTCTCAGGCTGCACATGACAAGTTGCCGCCTATTACACCAAATTTCAACCACTATAGGGTATCAGTAAATAATTACAACACAGACTTGATGCCAGTGTCATAAAAAGCTAATTTTGCGCTTGAGGCAAGAATATAAAATTGTGACCCCTGGTGTTTATAAATTTATAGTAGTTATTTCATAGAAAAAGGGAAAATAATAATTGATAAATGATAAGTAATAAATAGTAACAAAAACACATTTATTTATTATAGTTATGAGGGCCTCACACCTGCCCAGGACCTGAAGACGCCAGCTGTGTAAAATCTGTGTGGAGGTTATAGAGTAGGGGCAAAACATGCCAAACCAGATGCAGTTGAGGAGAGCACCTGGCCTGCCAGGAGAAATGGGTAGGGCAGGAGGCACACTAAGCGAGCTGGCTGGCTCAGATTACAGTTGCAGAGGAAGTGCGTTATCCAGGTGGGGGGGCAGCGCATTGGACACACTGCCTGTCGGAGTGACCCTGCCCTGAGTAGTTACTGGGACAGATAATTGGTTTGAGGGATTCAGGCAAGGAAGGGATTGAACTCCGTTTGCAGGTGGCCCCCTGGGGAGGAGTGTGAGAATGTTACCTGGATGTTGGCTCTAGTGAGAGGTTCATTACCTCTCCCGGAGCCGAGAGCAGGGGTCTGCACCTGAAATAGCAAAAAGAGCCATTTTTTCAAATTCACGTACAAAATCAATACATCAAGAGCTGCAGTGCCTGGGAATACGAGACAGTCCTTCACAATAATGTCAAATTGTACTTTTGTCAGTCTCTCCTTTTTTAGGGGAGGCTGTGCTGGTAGCTCAGCCATCCAGATGTTGCCACATTCTCCCTCACTCCCAAAGAAAACCCTAGCAAGGAGATATACCTATCTCATAGAACTAGAAGGGACCTTCAAAGGTCATCGAGTCCAGTGCCCTGCGCTCACAGCGAGGCCTATAACCATCCCTGACACACTTTTTTTTTAAACTAACTTGCCCCAGAACCTTGAAAGGCCCCTCAAGGACTGAATTCACAACCCTGAGTTTTCAAGGCCATTGCGCTATCCTGAACGGGAGGCAGAGAGCAGGCATAACAACACAGGGCTTTATCTTGTTGTAGCTCTTTGCAAACCACTTGCAGTACCCCAGGGAATAAGTATTAGTCGCTGAGGGGGTAAAAACTGAGTGGCATCTCTGTTAATAGTACATCAGCCGGCCAATGTGTTGTCTGTGTAACAGCCAAGCAAGAGCAGCAGTGGGTATGTGCAATTAGGCCTTACATACAAGACACAGTAAGTAAACAGTTATTTAACCCCACAGTGCTGGTGTGGTTCCTTCACAGGCAGGAGTCCTGACTGATCTGTCGTACAGATAAGGAAATGGGCAGGGAGGTAAAATGAGCCAAAGGAAGAGATGTCAGCCACACCCCAGAGGAGGTAGCTCAGGTGACTCCAGTGCCTGCTTTCCACTCATGCCTACTGCACAGACTGGCAGCCAGACAGCTGGGCTGCAGCTGGGAGGGCTGGCTGAGCTGGCTGCACTTTCTGTGGATCAGGGCGGAGCAGAGTAGCCAGGGCAACAGGTAGTGGAAATAAAGAGGAGGGTGTGACAAAGGACAGACTGACCCCAGCCTGCTCCTCTCCTCCCCTCTACATCCACCCCAGTCCCTCAAATCCAGTATCTCTCCCATACCCCACTCACCCTGCAGCCCCCCGACATCCCTATATACCCTGATGTGCACCCAAGACCCACTCATCCAGCAGCCCCCCCAACACCCCCACAAACCCAGCTTCTCTCCCAAACCCCACTCACCCAGCAGCCCCCTGACTCCCGTACATATCCAGCTGGTGAATTCACAGGCTGGGAGCGGGATGCCATGAGTGCCCCCAGCAGCCGAAGGCAGGACTGAGTCACCTCAGGGGGTGCAGTAATGAGGCTGGGAAGCTCCATCTGAGCTGCACATGGCTCTTTAAGAGCCATTAGCAGCTAGTTGTGCTGATGGCAACTGCTGCTCCTACCACGACTCAGATTAACTCTAATAATAAAATAATTAACTATAATAAACAGAAGTTATTTTATTATTATTAATGTATTTTCCCTTTTTCTATAAAATAACAACTATGAGGGAGTATCAGAGGGGTAGCTGAATTAGTCTGTGTCTTCCAAAACAACAAGAAGTCCTGTGGCACCTTATAGACTAACAAATATTTTGGAGCATAAGCTTTCGTGGGCAAAGTGGGTCTTTGCCCACGAAAGCTTATGCTCCAAAATATCTGTTAATCTATGAGGGAATGCAATTTTACATGGGTTTCCAGGGCTGCTGTACTTTAAAGTCTGGCTGGAGGAGCAGAGCATGGACCTCTGCTTGCAGTGGACAGAGAATTTGCCAGCCCCAGGTGTTAACTGAAGTGTGTCTACACTATTTTTTGATGACATAATCTGTTGATGGAGGTGCTATGCCTCAAACTTGCAAGACAAAACTCTGCTGGGAAAACTGCTGTGTTCTGTCAACAGAGAAGGGAAGAGATATGGGTTGAACCAGTTAGCTGAGTGCCTTGGCCCTGCCTAAGCCTTGTCCATACAGCTATAAGCCTGGTTTGACTAGCCCTCCCCATCTGTTAAAAGATAGATCTAAGTAGTTTTTATGGGACTCCATTTTGGTAGATATTAAGAGTTGAAATCATAGCATGACAGCTGAGGCCACTAAAAGCTGAAATCACAGAGTAGCAGCTGAGGCCACTGAGAGCTGAAATTTTCCTGGCTGGGATGACTTAGTCAGGGTTGATCCTGCTTGAAGCAGAGGGCTGGGCTAGATGACCTCCTGAGGTCCCTGCCAGCCCTATGATTCTGTGATCCAAGACAGAATGCTTTTGTTATGTGGACACTCCCTAGATTTGTCAAAGGAAGGCCTCTTCTGTCAACAAAACTTTGTAGTGTAGATTCTCCCTCAGGTTTGTCAACAAAAACCTCAATTTTGTCTATAAAACTCTCTAGTGTAGACAAAGCCCAAGTGACTTTCCTAATTCCTAACAGGGGGCAGGAGTACTGTGACTAATGGGAACGCTCTGTAAATTTGATTTAGTGTATTGCCACTAGGGCTGCGTCTACACGTGCACGCTACTTCGAAGTAGCGGCAGTAACTTCGAAATAGCGCCCGTCACGTCTACACGTGTTGGGCGCTATTTCGAAGTTGAAATCGACGTTAGGCGGCGAGACGTCGAAGTCGCTAACCCCATGAGCGGATGGGAATAGCGCCCTACTTCGACGTTCAACATCGAAGTAGGGACGTGTAGACGATCCGCGTCCCGCAACATCGAAATAGCGGGGTCCTCCATGGCGGCCATCAGCTGGGGGGTTGAGAGATACTCTCTCTCCAGCCCTTGCGGGGCTCTGTGGTCACCGTGGGCAGCAGCCCTTAGCCCAGGGCTTCTGGCTGCTGCTGCTGCAGCTGGGGGTCCATGCTGCATATACAGGGTCTGCAACTAGTTGTTGGCTCTGTGTATCTTGCACTGTTTAATGAAAGTGTGTCTGGGAGGGGCCCTTTAAGGGAGCGACTTGCTGTTGAGTCCGCCCCGTGACCCTGTCTGCAGCTGTGCCTGGCTCCCTTATTTCGATGTGTGCTACTTTGGCGTGTAGACGTTCCCTCGCTGTGCCTATTTCGATGTTGGGCTGAGCAACGTCGAAGTTGAACATCGACGTTGCCAGCCCTGGAGGACGTGTAGACGTTATTCATCGAAATAGCCTATTTCGATGTCGCAACATCGAAATAAGCTATTTCGAAGTTGGGTGCACGTGTAGACGTAGCCTAGGTGTGCTAAATCAAAATCTGAAAGACTGACCCTGGATCTAGTGTAGACGTATCCTAATATTCAGGGATTGACTCAGTTACAACGCTCCATACAACTGGCAATCTGAGGAACAGATTCCATATCTATCCCAGTGCTAGTCTACTAAGCCATCCACTGAAACTTGACTTTCCACATTGTACAGATGATTAATGTAAAAAAAGCTGTCAGCATGAATGCATTTTTATTAATTATTTATATTTCTAACCACTTGAAGGGGTGGCCATCCCTGGTGTGGGGCTTTTTTTGACAAACGTTTAAAATATAAACACCAACAAACTCACCCAGTTACTCAATCAGTGCCTTACAAGACATGGCTTTGGGAGGGAGGGGAAATTCAGTCTGAAAAAATGTTCTGTTTCATTCAGGAGATGATAACTGAAATGCCATCGTATAACTTCAGCAGCGTATGGAAATGATAAAAACTCTAAACCAAAAGTGATGCAAAGTAAATTTTAAAAACGTAAAGTTTTGTTTTAAATTGATCCAAACATGAGGCAAATTGCCATGGTCTCTAGGAACATAGGAACGTCTACATGATAACTTATGACATTTTAGTTCATAGGCTTAGTTTTTCAAAGGAATGTTTGACTACATCTTGACTGTAGCCAGAGCTTTAATTTATTTACATTGCATAAATTTGCAAATTGTGTAATTATTTTGAGGCACTTTATTTTGAACTTGGTGCCATCCAAATGTCACTGAGGTTCAAAATAAGGGGCTATTTCAAGGTTTCTGATACCCCTGTCATGAGGGGTGGATGTGTGGGGAGGGCTGCATGGATGGGTGTCACTGGGACCCCTGAGCCTCATGGAGGACCTCGTTAATGTGGACTCCCATCCCAGTGTGCCTGGTGATTCAGGGTAGTGACCAGCTGTTCATATCTGGGGACAGACTGCCACTCACACCAGTAAAAATGCCTTGCACTTGCCCTCCACAATGTTGTAGAGGGTGCAGCAGACACCCACCACCTGAGGAACATTCTGCAGCCCAAATTCCAGGAATGTGAGGAGGCACCTGAACCAGCCCTTCACACACCCGAACGCTCGCTCAATCCCATTGTGGTCCTGGCTGTCTGGTATTGAAAAGGTCCTATGTGGGGTCCAAGTGGCCTGTATAGGGCCACATTAGCCAGGGCTGCAGGGGGTATGTGGCATCTACCAGCATGCACAGGAGCATGCTGGTGTTCCTGACCAGGATCTCACACGGGGGGATGTAGGTCCTGGCCTCCAGCCCACAGAGACATCCATGAACCGGCTTCTCAAGTCCACGAGGGCTTGTAGCACTCCCAAGTGGTAGTCCTTTCTGTTAATATAGTGTCCAGTGCTCTGTTCTGGGGCATGGAAGGAAAGGTGTGCACTGAAGCAGTTGGGGAATCCAAGTGCGGCAAATCCTGCAACGGCTGCGTCCAGGTCCCCAACATGGATGACACCCTGGAGCAGCATCCCATTGAGGCTATTGATGACCTGCATGGGATGGAGAGCATGCACTCTCATTTGGGTGTAATAAGATGTGCCTGCCCCCGCCCCCCATGTCCTCTCCTCACTCCCTCGCCATATGCCCCCAGCCTTTAAGGGTTCCCTTTGCCCAGGAACCCCCTCCCCACTCCCTGTTGCATATGTGTGACCCAAGCATCTTCACATCCATGAGGACAGCCTCAACCAAATTGGTGTCCCATGAACTGGTAGCTGTTCAGGGTGGTTAGCTTCCATACAGCGATGGTGACCCATTTCTTGAGGGACTGAGTGAGCTGCATGAGGGTGTCCTGGTGTCTGAGGGTGGGCCATGAGCCAGTGGCAGAGGTCCAGGAAGGTCCACTTGCTCATACAGAAATTCTGGAGCCATCTAAGGTCATCCCAGTCCCCCATCATCAGTTGTTCCCACAAGTTGGAGCTGCTGGGGTGGCTCCAGAGGTGCTGGGGCACTCGGGGAGTTGCGGGGGTGGGGACCCAGCAGAATCCTGGGGGGTGCTCGATGCCTCTGGCAGGGAGGCTCACTCACTGTGGCCAGACAGCTGACCATGACATCCCTGAGGGACAGCTATAGTAGCACCAATAGCTCCTTGGGGGCTGCTATCTACACAGGGGAGCTTGGCTGACCTCAGCATGTGCAAACCAGGGATGTTTGAGAGGGATCCTTCAAGAGAGTGCCTAGCTGCAGCTTCTGGAAGGGCTTGTCAGCCATGCAGCCCCCATCTGCTGACTTTCCTGCTCCCTTCTTTTGAAAGAGCGGCTGTAGTTGTGTGGATGCTGTCTTTTGAGAGCTTGTATGATGGCTCTGCCATTATTATATATGCATAGATGCTGACTAATGTCCTTCTTATTTACAAATGAAGTAGAAAGTGCTTCACTGTCTTCATATCAAAGGGCTACAACCTGTTTCTTACCAGCCACAGTACTAGCATTACTAGTTAAGACTGTCCACTGTTTGCCCATATTAAATGTAATCATGTTAAAATCACTGGCCTCTAGGCAATCACCAGCTTTCAGTTCAGTGCTTAATGATCATAATGAGGTCCAAAATAGTTATCTGCTATAGATGCCATACTTTTTTGTGTTAATAACTTCTCATCTATAACCTTTAGGAATTTGCTGTTGTTTTTACAACTAGTTGCATGATATTTTGAGTGTGTGCCTTCCAAGTTCATATCGCACCTTTTCTCTCCATATATTGCGGGCAAGTATTTAAGGAGTTACAGTAAACCTTCATTTTAGGTGGCTTCCCACTGCACGAAACTCACATTAATGCGAGTTTCACACAGTGTGAAGCTGCTGGGCTGTTAGATTGCCTAGCTTCCTGCAGCTTCAGGCAGCCAGGCATGCTAAAAACCCCATTCCCTGCCTTCCCAGAGTGACACTAGGCACCACTCTGGGAACATAGGGGGAAGGCTTTTAGCCCATCTAGCTGCCTGCTGCTGCGGGCAGCCAGGTGGGCTAAAACCCCCCTTCCCCCTGCTTCCCAGAGCAGTGCCTCTTGACAGCCGCACTGGTTCACCCCCATTAAGCCCCCAGCTGGCTCAACCCGCCCCCCAACTCACCTGCCCCCCTGGACCGAGCTCATTCCTTCCCAAATGCACCAGCTCACCTCTCCCCAAGGGGGCGCTCCAGCCACATGAATGGGGCTCCCCTCCAACTCGCATGCCCCAATCCCCGGCTTGCCTGGGCCTCAACCCCACCACCTGGCCCCTGCTCACCCCACCCCAACATGCCTCAGTTTAACTCCTTCCTTGACCAGTTCAACCCCCCTGCAGCTCCAGCTCCTGCCTGCTGGGCATGGAGTTCTGGCTACCGGCTGTGGGTGCTCATGGCCTGGAGCTCTGGGGCAGTGGCTGCTGTAGGCAATGCCCATCCAGAGCCCTGGGGAAGCGGCAGCCATGGGCACCCCCTTCCCCTCCTCCCAGGGCCCCAACCCACTCCCTATGCCCTCCCCAACTTATGCAAAATTCAAGGTATGTGAGGGTTGGCTGGAATGTGAGGGATTACTGCACTGCACTGCACTGTATTTAGGGATTACTGGATTTAGCCTGTACTTGAGGGATTACTGTAGTTAGCCTGTTCTTAGGTATGATGTGATGGTCTGCAGTAGACCACAAGCACCTTCTCCTAGTCATTGATAATTAGCATATTAGCATGTACATTCTAGGACCTATGAGTCTGCTTTATCATTAGCTGTTACCACATCTTTGGTCAGCTCTGTTTCTCCTAAACAGATTGTAACCAGTGATTTTAATATTCCAGTCATGTGAATTGTCCCACCAAGTTTCAGTAACGCCAATGATATCTTCACATTGGCTACGTCTACACGTGAACGCTACATCGAAGTAGCTTATTTTGATGTAGCGACATCAAAATAGGCTATTTCGATGAATAACGTCTACACGTCCTCCAGGGCTGGCAACGTCAACGTTCAACGTCGACGTTGGGCAGCACCACATCGAAACAGGCGCTGCAAGGGAAGGGAAGGGAACGTCTACACGCCAAAGTAGCACACATCAAAATAAGGGTGCCAGCTGCAGACAGGGTCACAGCGTGGACTAGCGCTTCCGGGGCAACAGCTAGCCACTCCCTTAAAGGGCCCCTCCCAGACACACTCAGCCTGCACAGCACGCGGTCTGCAGAGCCATAGGCACGCACACCTCGAGTGACGCAGTCATGGACCCCCAGCAGCAGCAGCAGAAGCAGCAGCAGCCAGAGGTCCACCCAGCCGCCCTTGCAGGAGCAGTGCTCGCCCTGCTCGATGCCATGCAGGAGGCAGCTGAGCACCTCCTTGCCACAGAGGAGGAGCTGCCCGCAGGGGAGGAGGACACGGCCCCCAACCCTGCAGCACCCCACCGCGCCCCCCCACCGCACACGCCGCCAGCTGTGGAGCTACCCCACCAGCACCTACTGGTGGGAGCGGCTGGTGCTCGGAGAGTGGGACAACGACTGCTGGCTCCAGAACTTTTGCATGAGCCAGCAGACATTTCTGGAGCTATGCCAGTGGCTCACCCCCGCACTGAGGCACCAGGACACCGCCATGCGGTGTGCCCTCAGCGTCAAGAAACGGGTTGGCATCGCTGTCTAGAAGCTGGCCACTCAAGACAGCTACCGATCCGTGGGCCAGCAGTTTGGCGTCGGCAAGGCCACCGTCGGGGTTGTCCTCGTGGAGGTAAGAGGACCCACGGGGGGAGGGGGAGGCAGCCCTGGCAGGGGAGGGGAGGGGGGCCCTGGCAGGGGAGGGCCACACACACCCTGCACACCCCTCATTGGTGCTCTCCCATGTGCTTCCCCTGCAGGTCGTCCACGCCATCAACGCCCTGCTCCTCCACAGGCTTGTGCAGCTTGGGGACCCAGATGCTGCCATCGCGGGCTTTGCCACCCTGGGCTTCCCCAATTGCTTCAGGGCTCTGGATGGGACTCACATCCCCATCCGCGCCCCGGAGCACAGTGGAGGATGCTACATAAACAGGAAGGGCTACCACTCAGTGGTCCTCCAGGCCTTGGTGGACAGCCGGGGCCGTTTCCTGGACATTTATGTGGGCTGGCCTGGCAGCAACCACGATGCCCGGGTATTCCAGAACTCAGGCCTGTGCCGCCAGCTCGAGGCAGGGACCTACAACCCCCAGCGGGAGATCCCTGTGGGGGACACCACCATGCCCCTCTGTGTCATCGCAGATGCGGCATACCCCCTCCGGCCCTGGCTCATGCACCTGTACACGGGCCATCTGTCTGCCAGCCAGGAGCGCGTCAACCAGAGCCTGAACCACGTGCGCCAGGTGGTAGAGCGCACATTTGGCTGCCTCAAAGGGCACTGGAGGTGTCTCCTCACCCGCCTTGATGCGGGCCCCACCAACATCCCCCAGATTGTGGGCGCTTGCAGCGCCGTACACAACCTCGTGGAGAGCAAGGGGGGGCCTTCTTTCAGGGCTGGGCTGTGGAGGCCGGCAGGGCCGATGTGCAGCCACCCGCTGCCCCCAGTCGCCAGGTGGACCCCAAAGGGACCCGGGTCCGGGAGGCCCTGCGGGCCCAGTTCGATGAGGCCGCGGGGTGAACGCTGGCAGGCCCCCCCACTGCCCCCCCATCCTCCACAGCACTCCTTGCCCCTACGCCCACACCACGGAGCACCCAAGAGCACCCCCACACACACTTTTCTTGTAAAAATAAAAGCAGACAGTTGTTTGTCAACTCAAATATCTTTAGAACTGTTATTATTATTATTATTGTTATCAACAAGACTAACTAACTATGTACAGGGGAAATCTAACTGATAAATATATATACATTATAAAAATAGGGATAACATGAAAGGGGAAGACAAGGAAGGGGAGAACTATTTACATGGGGGGGGTAAGTATCAGCATTGTAACAGGGGGTCAAATATACAAACTATTTACAACAAACGAACTTAAAACTGGGGGGAATATATACAAAGGGGGAGGCCACGTCCTGGGCCCCACACCCCTAAAGTCCAGTGCTGGGAGTGGGCAGCTGAGATCCCCGCCTCGGCCTCAGCCCTGGCCGGGGCTGGCTGGGGGCAGGGCGGACTGGGAGATACGGCCAGCGAGTGTCAGCTGGCCCCAGGTCTCCCTCAGCGGAATGGCCCTCGGTGGTGGATGGCAGTGCAATGGCGGACAGCGCAAGCGGCTGGAGCAGTGGCTGGAGCAGCAGGTGGAGCAGGCAGGGTGGGCGCTGCGGCGGCCAGTGCGGCATGGGGGGCCAGGGAGTCCGCGATGCGGTTGAGGGTCCGCATGTAGGCCCCCCCATGCCTCCTGGTGCCAGGCCAGTGCCCGCTCCTGCAGCTGGAGGCAGCGTTCCTCCACCCGCAGCTGCTGCTCGGTGACCTTGGAGGGCCAGCAGCTGGGGGTCCGTCGCCGTTGGCTGCTGGTGCTGGGTCCACTGTCTTCCCCGCCGTGGGGCTGGTTGGTCCTCCGCCGAGGGGCTGGCCTGGCGTGATGGCCCCGGAGGGCTGTCCGGGACCACTGAGGCCTCGCCGGCTCTCTCTGGTCCTTCCGATGGTGCAGCTGCGGAACACGGGGGTGGGGGAAGAAGAGTGGAGACAGCCGTTAGTGTGGGCCCCGAGCCGTGGCCCTTGTCCTCCCACCCCTCTGCTGCAGGTTCCCCATCCCCGTCCCCAGGAGATGCTGCTGTGATGGGGTTCAGGGGTCCCCCTGCACTGCACCCCATCTGCTGGCAGGAGTGACTCTCACTCACTCAGCAGGTATGACAGGAGGTTTATTAGGCAACAGATGCCCAGTTTCTCACAGAAGCGACAGTACAGCAGTCAGACGGTCCTTCCAACCCGTCCTGAGGAGAAGACCCTGAGGGGTGCCCCTCTGGGGTGTAGCGTTCCCCCTCCTCAGGCTGGCTTCCTTCTAGCTCTCCCTTCCCCTAGCCTCTAACTGCCGCCCCCGATTCAAACCCAGCTCGGCTCCTCCTTCCTCTTTGTTCAGGGCAGAGGTGTAACCTGCCAGTTGTAGCCCCAGGATCATCCCTAGCCACTGGGAGCTATTCAGCTTGTTTCTCATATCTAGCCTGAGTCTCGCATTTGCACTCCCCCCACTCCATCACATGCTGCTGCTGCTGGGTGTCCCACCCCCTCCCCCCGGGGACCCTAGAGGTTCCGCTCCCCCCAGCCCTGGGGATAGGGCATGGCACTGTCGTGCTGGGGGGGGCAGGGGCTGATGCACTCTTCCGAGGGACATGCCACTGCTGTTCTTGGGGCCATGGTCATCTGGGCACTTGGAGAGCCCTGGTCATATCTATTACCCCCACCCCTCAACCCCAGGGGTGTGCACCAGGGGGGGTACATACCTGATGGTCCACTCCCATGGTCGGGGGACACCCAGGGGGGCAGACGCCCAGCTGGAGCTCCAGGACAGCAGCATTATCTGGAGGCCGGTGTCGCTGGAGGAGGACTCCCCTTCCTTCTCCTCCTCCTCCTCCTCCGGTGCCCCGGGGATAGGCTCCTGGGGGGGCCCCCGGGGTGCGGGGCTTGCCTCCGGGGTGGACTGCGCCTCCAGGGCCTGCTGGGCCTCGTCGGCTGAGGTGTCAAGAGTGGCCAGAGGGGAGGAGGTGTGCCATGGGCCCAGGATGTTCCTGAGCTCCCTGTAAAAGGGGCAAGTGACAGGGGTGGCCCCAGATCGGCCGGCCACATCCCGGGCCCAGGCGTAACCCTGCCGCAGCTCCTTCACTTTACTCCGCACATGATCCGGAGTGCGGGCAGGGTGACCCCAGGCGGCCAGGCCCTCAGCCAGCCGAGCGAACGCATCCGCGTTCCGCATCTTGCTCCCCATTACCTGGAGCACCTCCTCCTCGCTCCAGAGCCCCAGCAGGTCCCGACGCTCGGCCTCCGTCCAGGAGGGGCCCCACTGCTGCTTCCCCGCCTGGCTGCTGGGCTGGGAGCCCTGGTTCCCCTGGGGGGGTCCCCTGGGGGCGCTTGGGGGGCTGCCATGAGGCCATCGCAGCTGGGGTGGGTGTATGTGGTGGCTGAGGGACGTGCAGGCTGGCCGCGTGTCTGGGCTGCCGCCTGCACGTTCTCTCAGCTTCCTGCACAGGAAGGGAGGGGGCGGGGAGCTTTAAGGGGCCGCTCCACGTGGCCACCTTCGAGCTCAGGGTCTGGAGAGAGCGTCTCTCAACCCCTCAGCTGATGGCCGCCATGGAGGACCCCGCAATTTCGATGTTGCAGGACGCACAACGACTACACGTTCCCTACTTCGACGTTGAACGTCGAAGTAGGGCGCTATTCCCATCCCCTGATGGGGTTGGCGACTTCGACGTCTCGCCGCCTAACGTCGATGTTAACTTCGAAATAGCGCCCAACACATGTAGCCGTGACGGGCGCTATTTCGAAGTTGGCGCCGCTACTTCGAAGTAGCATGCACGTGTAGACACGGCTATTGAGTGTCACATTGTTTCAATTTGTTGACAGTATTGTGAGTTTCATTTTGTACCAAATTTTTATCTCTGTTTCTCTTACCTTGTTTTTTTTTTACTTTAATGGTACTCCTGGTACTCCTGATGAGAAGATTACTTTTAAGCAGGCTTATTTGTAAAAGAAAATGGCATTTAATATGTCAATTTAAATAAAATTGATTTAAATAAAAACTATGCTTTATTTTGTGTAGTCATCAATTTTAGTCACTCACCTTAAAAATCAGTAAATGACAAAGATTATGATTTTTCCCAGGAAGTTAATTCATGTGTGTTGCAAGTATTAGATGGTTTCAAATCCTATTTTTCTTGTTAAATGTAATTTTTGTTTTTATTAATGCACACCATAAAGTAGAAAGGACGTGTTCTTAAACTGAAGTGATGTTCGGGGGGGGGACTAATTATTTTTTTATTTTTATTTACTAACATTTGAATGTTTTACCTAGCTCTGGATTGAAGATGTCAATCATCAAACAATATGCAGATGGGGCCAAATGTTGGGGAAATCCCCCAAACACTGACACCTTCTTTCTACCTTGCGGAATGAGGATGGCTGGCGGTTGGCAGGGGGACCGGGGGGGCAGCAGAAGGCTCCCAGAACAGCAGACTTTATGTGTTAATACAGTATTTTTCATCCTCAGCAACACAGCATCATGTATCCTGATTCTCAGTAGGTTTCTTGACGTGTAGGACAGTATTTTTAGTCAATGTCAGTGCTAAAAGCAAAGGCATCCAAAATCTGACTTTCCAATACATAATATGGGCCTAATCTTGTTCAGTGAAACCATTCCAATTTCCTGTCCTAGCATCACTGTCATCCTCACTTGTTATTAATCATATTAACCCATGGGCTCAGATTGCCAGGCTTTCCATGCACATTAGCATGCCTGAGGAAGAAAACCTGGCTCTCAGGCTAGCATGGTTTTAAATGAGTGTTGAGATAAAGCACCTGATAAGGGGAAAAAAGATGTTGCTGATGGTACATGTCTGGACGAGAAGAATGCTGTGCTTTCCCTAAGCATTAGAAAATGTTTAAGGTTTTTGTGTGAGTAGAATACAATAGTTAATGGGACTAGAAACACTCCTTTGTGGGATAATGTACAAACAGAGAACCACTATGGAGTTTATATTAAAATTTCTATCAATATAAAACTTAGAAATTTTAAGGTGTAATTTTACAGCAATTTTTGGTGGAAATTCTCAGATTTATGAAGGGATGTTTAAAAATTTGACAAATCAGGTTGTTGGAGTTGTAAGACATAAACCCTAAAATCTTGTTTGCTAATTATATAATCTGAATTAGAAAGAGTTGCAATAACAATTCAGATGGATTACTCTAATGTTCTCAACAAAATCTGAGAACTAAATGAAGTGACTTAAAATATGTGGGATGTACTACATCTTTGACATTCAAGCTTTTTATCCCTTCTGAGTTTGGTAAAAGTTGCATTATTTTTTTTTTTGAAACTGAATAAACAAAATCTCAATAGATTTTGACATATCTGGAATAATTTTTATTTCTTACCTTCCAATTAACTAGATCTATGGTTTTAAAGCGTTTTGCTTTATAAATTCTGAATTATAATTGCAAAGAAGCCAAGAAAACACAGGTTTTTATAAGCAGCTTAATGTTGTAAACATTTGAAGCTGAGCTGTGCAGGAGCGTATTGTTTACCTTAACTCCTCTGCTTTGCTTGCATAGATTGCATGTTTGCACATAATTAGGCTATGTGCTTTCTTTCTTTGATGTTCTGCTTTTTCCTCTTAGGTTTGGATTTATTCTTCACAAAGACGAGCCTCTGCTCCAGAAAATTGATCTTGAAACTATGTCATACATCAAGACAATTAGTTTAAAGGATTATAATTGCATTCCTCAGTTTCTGGCTTATACACAACTTGGAGGATATTATTTTATCTCCTGCAAGCCTGATACAACTGGGGCCATTCCACCACAGCTTATAGTGGACGGTGTCACTGATTCTGTGATTGGTTACAATGGTGACGTGACGGGCACACCATATATGTCTCCAGATGGGCACTATCTTGTCAGCATTGATGATGTGAAAGGGCTTATGAGAGTACAGTCCTTTTCAATCACAGGAGAAATACAGGATGCATTTGATATTCACACTAACTTGCACATATCTGATGTGGCTTTTCAGCCATCATTTACTGAAGCCCATCAGTACAACATCTATGCTAGCTCCACTACACAAACTGATGTGCTCTTCGTAGAGCTCTCCTCTGGCAAAGTTAAAATGGTGAAGAGCCTTAAAGAGCCTATCAAAAGAGCAGAATGGCCATGGAACAATAAGAACCGAATAATCAAGGACAGTGGTCTCTTTGGTCAGTACCTTATGACACCTTCCAAGGAATCTCTGTTTATCCTGGATGGAAGACTCAATAAGTTAAATTGTGAAATCACTGAAGTTGAAAGAGGCAATACAGTAATTTGGGTTGGAGAAGCATAAGCGATCATATTAGATAATTACTGAATGACGTTCTACAGTACCTTGCACTTAAATCCATTCTTTAAATTTCTCCTTTGAAATTTAGATCCTTCTGTATTTATCAATTGATGGGTTCAGATACAATTTGATATTACCTTTGACAGAAAATTATTAAAAAAATGATTCCTCATTAAAGGGACTTATTACTAATGACATCTGAGTATATATTTGTTGGTTGATTAGAATCAATATTGAATAATTAAAAATGACAGCAATTCAAAAAATTAATTATGAAATGATGATACAATATTTTAAAGTAGTTTAAAAAATTTAAGCTTCAGGGAATTTCACATTATTTACTATGATGCATTGCATTTTTAAGTGGCACACTTAACTATACTTAAATTCTGGTTAAGTTTTCTTCCAACAAACTATAAGAAATGTTGTGCAACATTAGACTTCTTAAATGGAAATGTTCTGTCCTGTCCACTTTTTGTGCCTTGAAGGGAATGTCTCATAAGGAAAATGGAGAGTAGAAACTGTATAGTTTATTCCCAGTGTGGATTGCTTGTCATTGCAAAGAAGCATTTTAGTGACACTGGTTTCTAGTCTCTATCACACTAAGGAAAACAAATGGCAAATTATATTTGCAAATGTTTTCCACACTCTGGTTTTGATCATTGCAGTTTGAAAAGTTTATTTTTCATGCAAGTTTCAGTTGAGAGGATAGCAAAAGTTTTACCTTGTTTGTAACAGATCAGTCAGGTTATTTTGCCTTTGCAGGTTGCAAGCAACAGGGAGTTTCAGTTCTACTAAAGAGAAACATCATGTGTATCTGCTTAGAAAAAAATCGCACTTTTTCAAAATGATAGGAAGATTCACTTGTACTGGCAAGCAAACTGTTCTTTTTTAAAATTAATTTTATGCAGCATGCAGTTTGAAGAACTTAAAACTCAGAACTGGATTTAAGACTACAATAAAATGATTTCATTTTTGCTTGTGGATTGTGCTACGTGCAAATATTTTATAACCTTTTTGTTTTGCTCAGCAGATTTTTTTCCACTCCAAATCTTCACTTGGACTATTAAATGAAATAACCATTTTTAATTTAACTAAATGCTAGTCTAAATTCACCTATAGCTTGCACATCTAAATTGTAAGGTTCTGAAATTTAGAATGTTAGCCCATAAAATCCAAAAAAATAAATATGTGACTAATTGAAGTGGTAGTAAAATATCTACCCAGACTTATAGTAATTTTTACAGTTATTTTCCTAAGGAACATGTCTGAACTCTTAAACTGTTGTCTATTTACTAAAAAGAATTAGAAAAAGAAATCTTTTCTAAATAACTTTTGATCCAGATTGTGTTAAGTCACTTAGAAATCTGCAAGTTTCTAGCATTGTAATTGTGTGTGTAGTTTGCATCCTGTGCTATGTGATACAGTAGAGCTCTCTTTAGCTTGAGGAAACTTCCTGGCAGGTAGAGTTAATTAAAAATAAAAATCTGCTTACATTTCTAGACACTCAATCTGTTTTCCTTTTTAACAATTTTTCCCATTGTGAATGAGACCCTTGTAACCTGTTACACAATTATTTACAGTAGTCTGTCTCTTATGCTTTTTTTCTTCTGTAACTTATACCCTGTGGATGTTCTGTATGTAGAAAATGCTTGAAAAAGGAGAATAAACCCCTTACATTTTAAACATTCTTGACTTCAGTGAATATTGCAATATAACTGTTATATTTTATTGGCGTGGTCTAAGAAACAACTGTTTCATTTGAAGGCCAGGGAAGAAGTGGATCAACTGTGTCTCATCACCTGCCGCATATGATGTGCACAGTATATGATTTTGTTCGGGGAAATTTTACCAACTGTAAAGATTTACATGTGCTGTTACACAGAAAACCTTAGGACTTGTATTTCTCTACAAAGCATAGTGTTATGTCACAAACAGTAAAGGATACAACTAAGAAGCTGCTTATCCCAACAGACTCACTTAAGTATAAAAAGCCAATTACCTGTTAGCTCAAAATATTTTTTAAGTTTTCAAAAATGTTTGGTAGTAGTTGGTACTTTAAATTGTAAATTGAATTTGTTAAACTTTAATTAACAAGGACAGATTTTCTGCTCATGCAAACTGTAAGAACTCAAGCAGCTTCAATGAAACAACATTAACATTAGATGAGCATAGACTTGCTAAATTATAGTTTAAAGTGCATTATTGAAAGTATCCTTGATGGTTAGTTGGATCCCTTTTTGCTTGTTTTTCTCTAATTCAGTGGGATGTCATTGGCCCACAGTTTGCTTGGTTTCCAGCTGTTGATTTTTAAAATGTACTTCCAGCTCCTCTGAACATGGGTTGAAGTTCTAGCAACCAAAATTTTATCCTGATACAAAGTATCAAAGACTGTTTCAGATCCATTGTTAATTGATTGTTGTTATAAACAAAGCTCCAACCAGTACTTTCTGTTAAAATATATCCAAAAAATGTGCTGTGAGAATACCTTAGCAAACATTGAACATTTATTATGGTAAAATTAATTTTCGTCCATAATCAGTGATAATTCTTTAAGATTGGCTCATAGATACAAATTGAGAAATCTTGTTCTTAACACAGAAAAGAGTCAGAACCATATGCAAATTAATTTGAAATAAGTATAATTTGCTGAAAAAAGTATGTTGAGAGGACAACACAAAATTAAAATGTTTCACTTGAAGTCTGTGGAGGCAGAATGAGAATTGCTTGGACAATTTGTAGCTTTCCATTTATTCCAACCTGAAGTATTCCAAAAGATTGCTGTCCTTTTATGAGAAAAAGTTCTGGCAGGGAAGAATGATTGAAAGAAAAGGAAATCCATCATCAGTATAAGATCATTAAGTGAAGAGACTAGCTAATCCAAATATGTGGTCTATGTGCAAAGGTCACTGGCTTTGAAAGTACTTTAATTTGTATCACATTGAAATTTAAGCACTCAGTTGAATATTGAGAATCATTTCCATCAATGTTCCCTGAAAACCAAGCACTTGTGTGACAGTTCAAATGAAGCTAAGCTGATTAGCAAAAGTTCCCACAGCCACCTCCAGTGGGTCACTTATGTTTCTGTTGGTGGCGCACATCTGCTCATGTACTAGAAAAGACAGTTCAAATCATCTTTTTCTTTAGCTAAGTTGGAACAATATTTACTATCTATTAAAAAGCAACATATGGTGCATAAAACAGGTTTTTAATAGTATTTTAATCATTCAGGTTGAATTCATTCCATGGCTTGAAAGAGCATCTGAATTTTGTCCCACAGTGTAGTTGGATAATGTGTATGATAGTTTAATTTTCTAGTAGCTCTTGAATAGTTGTTGAAGGAGAGACACAGGGCTTATTAAAATGCCAACATGGAGAAAATATGGGAAATGGAAGATGTGATAGCATAATCAGCAAGGGCAAGATTCATTCTGATACATTCCAGCTTCCATTTTTGCTCATGAAACCTGTGCTTAGCAATAATTACAGGCATAATTTAAGAATTTCAAATGTCAAACTAGTTGATTGCACTTGCATCTCAGGTACTTAAAGCTAAATTACCTAATTTGCAATCATAAACCTAGAGAGTGACTAAAAATCTGGTCCAAGCGTCACTCAGTATGTATGTTGACATTTGGCTAATCTTGAGCTTTGAAATGTTCATCTTGAGCCAGTATCTCAGTTCATACTTATGCCTAGAAAGCTGTCCTCCGTGGTCAAATAAAACTAGGTTTGTAAAGGGCATTCCTTCTAAACAATGACAGAAAAGTTGTAGCACAAGCCTCTGCAAGAGCTGGCATACAACAGCTTTTGCTACTGTCTTTAATTTACACTAGCATCTCTTCTCCATTGCCTTTAAATACAACGTAACTGTTAGTAGCAGCAGTGAGCCATAGGAGAAAGAAATCAATGTAATCCTGGTTTTAAGAATAAGCATGTGGAAATCATGCTTTAATAACTGAATAGAAAAAAATATGAGCATGAAAGAAATGTGTTAGTCTGACAATAGCATAACAGTCTTAAACATCATTTTCTACAAAAACCTGTTATGTTTTATGTAAAGCTGGTAGAAGTTGATTCCCATCTGACCCTCCTTGGCTGCACTCCGCTTTACAGTGGCTGATAAATTCAAATTTTTGGAAAAGATTGAATAGCCCTTATATCTTTAAAAACCATGAAAATAATCATATAATTCATTCATATTAAGGTTATTCTTATTTTCATTTTCTTGATGAAAAATAAATTCTTTCAAGTAGTAATGATGCTAATAGTCTCATTTTTAATCTTGCTGGAGCTGTGTCCTGTATCTGCTAGTGATGACGGACACTAGATCTCACATTGTTTAATAACACTGCTGTTTCACTATCTTCCCCCTTTTATTAAATGTGAACTGAATGTGTAAAATAAGAATCTCTGATGGGACACTCAGGGGTTTGCTTTTGACAATTTGTATTTTTGTTTGTAATTGTGTGTGTTTTTGTGAGCACAAACCCCAGAATTAACCTTTACCAAAGTATTATGGTTTCATAGAATCATAGAATTCTAGGGCTGGAAGGGACCTCAGGACGTCATCTAGTCCAGACCCCGCCTAAAGCAGGATCAACGTCAACTAAATCATACCAGCTATGACTATGTCAAGCCCTTCTTGTTGCCCTTCACATTCCTTGATAGCCACAGTTCCAGTTCTGCTTTCACTTTCCTGATTACCCCACAGCATTCTGCAGGCATATATATATATATACACACACACACACACTCTGTCCTTGGTCATCTGTTCACTTCTTATATGCATCCTTTTTGAGTTTAAGCTCACCAAGGATTTCCCATGTAAGCCAAGCTGGTTGCCTACCATATTTGCTTTTCTTACTGCACATCAGGATAGTTTGTTCCTGTACCTTCCTTAAGACCACGTTAAAACACTGCGGCTACGTCTACACGTGCAGCCAACATCGAAATAGCTTATTTCGATGTTGCGACATCGAAATAGTCTATTTCGATGAATAACGTCTACACGTCCTCCAGGGCCGGCAACGTCGATGTTCAACTTCGACGTTGCTCAGCCCAACATCGAAATAGGCACAGCGAGGGAACGTCTACATGTCAGAGTAGCACACATCGAAATAGGGATGCCAGGCACAGCTGCAGACAGGGTCACAGGGCGGACTCAACAGCAAGCTGCTCCCTTAAAGGGCCCCTCCCAGACACAGTTGCACTAAACAACACAAGATCCACAGAGCTGACAACTGGTTGCAGACCCTGTGCCTGCAGCATAGATCCCCAGCTGCCGCAGAAGCAGCCAGAAGCCCTGGGCTAAGGGCTGCTGCACACGGTGACCATAGAGCCCCGCAAGGGCTGGAGAGAGAGCATCTCTCAACCCCCCAGCTGATGGCCGCCATGGAGGACCCAGCAATTTCGACGTTGCGGGACGCGGATCGTCTACACGGTTCCTACTTCGACGTTGAACGTCGAAGTAGGGCGCTATTCCTATCTCCTCATGAGGTTAGCGACTTCGACGTCTCGCCGCCTAACGTCGAAGTTAACTTCCAAATAGCGCCCGACGCGTGTAGACGCGACGGGCGCTATTTTGAAGTTGGTGCCGCTACTTTGAAGTAGCGTGCACGTGTAGACGCAGCTTGCCAGTTCTCCGTAACTCCTTTCCCCTTCATATTAGCTTTCCAGGGGATCCTGCTCATCAGTTCTCTCAGGGAGCTGAAGTCTCCTCTTCTGAATGCAGGGGTTTGTATTTTACTGCTCATCTTTCATCCCTTTGTCAGAATCCTGAAACTGACCATCTCATGACCACTGCAGTCCAGGTTGCCACCCGCTTTTATTTCTCCTATTACTTCTTCTCTGAGAATATCAGGTCAAGCTGCGCACAGGCTCTGGTTGGTTCCTTCAGCACTTGTACCAGGAAGTTATCCCCAACATTCTACAAAAACTTCCTGGACTGTCTGTGTGCTGCTGTATTGGTCTCCCAACAAATACCTGGGTGATTAAAGTGTCCCATGACAACCAGGGCCTGTGATTGAAAGCTTCTCTTAGATGTCTGAAGAAATCCTTTTTTACCTCATTTGTCTGATCTGGTGGCCTATAGCAGACACTAAACACAACATCACCTCTATTGCTTCTTCTTCTAAGCTTAACCCAAAGACGCTCAGCTGTCTCTTCTCCCTCCATATACTGCAGCTCTGAGCAATCATATTGCTCTCTCACATAAATCGCAACTCCTGCTCCTTTTCTTCCCTGACTATCCTTCCTGAATGAGTTTATACCTTTCCATGACAGTGCTCCAGTTATGTGGGTCATCCCACCTAGTCTCCATTCCAATCACCTCATATTTATTTGATGGGTTAAACTTAGAGGTGGAAGTAACAGAAGTGATGTTGTAGTTGGTGTCTGCTATAGACTGCCAGATCAGGGAGATGAGATAGATGAGGCTTTCTTCAGGCAGCTAAGTGAAGCTTCCAAATCACAGGCCCTGATTCTCATGGGAGACTTTAATCATCCAGACATTTGTTGGGAGACCAATACATCAGCACACAGACAATCCAGGAAGTTTTTGGAGAATTTTGGGGATAATTGCTGAATTAACCGACCAGTGGCTGTGCGCAAGTTGACCTGCTGCTCACAAACAGGGAAGAACTAGTAAAAGAAATAGAAGTGGGAGGAAACCTGGGCTGCAGCGACCATGTGATTGTAGATTTCAGGATCCGGACAAAACGAAGAAAAGTGAGCAGTAACTTACAGACCCTTGATTTCAGGAGAGCAGACTTCTCATCCCTGAGAGAACGGATGAGAAGGATCTCTTGGGAAATGAAGATGAAGGGGAAAAGAGTTCAAGAGAACTAGCAGTATTTTAAAGAAGCCTTACTGAAGGCACAGGAGCAAACCATCCTGCTACATCGTAAGAAACACAAACATGGTGGGCAACCATCTTGGCTTAATGGGGAAATCCTTAGCCAGCTTACATTCAAAAAGGATGCATACAAGAAATGTAAATGTGGAAAGTTGACTAAGGAGGAGTATAAACATACAGCTGGAGAGTGCCAGGCAGTAATCAGGAAAGCGAAAGCACAATTGGAACTGCATCTGGTAAGGGATGTGAAAAGTAACAGAAGGGTTTCTACAGGCATGTTAACAATAAACGGATTATCAGAGAAGGTGGGGCTGTTACTGGATGAGGGACGTAACCTAGTGACAGATGATGTAGGGAAAGCTGAAGTACTCAATGCTTTTTTTTGCCTCAGTGTTCACAGACAAAGTGAGCTTCCACATGACAGTCCTAGACAATGCAGTATGGGAAGGTGGAGGGCAGCCATATGTGGGGAAGAAACATGGTCTGACCTATCTAGAAAAACTAGATGTGCACAAGTCCGTGGGTCTGGATTTAATGCACCCCCGGGTACTGAGGGAGTTGGCAGATGCCATTGCCGAGCCTTTGGTGATTATGTTGGAAGACTCTTAGAGATCCCGGATGACTGGAAAAAGGCAAATGGAGTGCCCATCTTTAAAAAAGGAAAGAAGGACAATCCAGGGAACTATAGACAGGTTAGTCTTACCTCAGTCCTTGGGAAAATAATGGAGGGGATCCTCAAGGAATCCATTTGGAACACTTGGAATTGGGGAAAGTGATCAAGAGTAGTCAACGTGGATTCATGCCTGACCAATCTGATTAGCTTCTATGATGAGGTAACAGGCTCTGTGGATGTGGGGAAGTCAGTGGATGCGATATACCTTGACTTCAGCAAAGCTTTTGATACAGTTTCCCACAGCATTCTTGCCCATAAGTTGAGCAAGTATGGATTGGATCCATGGACTGTAAGATGGACAGAAAGCTGGCTGGGGGTCGGGCCCAACGGGTAGTGTTCAGTGGCTGGATGGCAGTTGGTTTCAAGCAGAGCGCCCCAAGGCTCAGTTCTGGGGCTGGTGTTGTTCAATATCTTTATTAATGACCTGCATGAGGGACTGGATTGCACCCTCAGCAACTTGCAGATGACACTAAGTTAGTGGGAGAGGTAGATATGTTGGAGGGTAGAGATAGGATTCAGAGTGACCTGGATAAATTGTAATATTGGACCAAAATAAATCTGACGCAGTTCAACAAGGAGAAATGTAGAGTCCTCCACTAGGGACAGAAGAATTCCAAGCATTGTTGTAGGCTGGGGACCGACTGGCTAAGCAGCAGTATGGAAGAAAGGGACCTAAGGATTACAGTGAAAGGCTGGATATGAGTCAATAGTGTGCCCTTGTCAACAAGAAGGCTAATGGCTTATTAGGGTGCTTTAGGAGGAGTATTGCAAGCAGATCTAGAAAAGTAGTTGTTTCCCACTATTCGGCACTGGTGAGGCCATATCTGGAACATTGTGCCCAGTTTTGGACCTCCCAGTGTAAAAAGGATGTGGAAGTGCTGGAGCAGGTTCAGTGGAGGGCAACAAAAATGAGTGAGGGGCCAAAGCACACTGTGACTTATGAGCAGAGGCTGAGGGATTTGGGCTTATTTAATTTACAGAACAGAAGACTGAGGGGCGATTTAATAGCAGCCTTCAACTTCCCTAAGGGGACCTCTAAAGAGGAGGGAGAGAGACTGTCCTCAGTGGTGATGGATAGCAGAACAAGGAGCAATGGTCCGAAGTTACAGAAGGAGATGAGTAGGTTGGCTATTAGGAAAAACTACTTCACCAAGAGCGTGGTGACGCACTGGATTGCGTTGCCTCGAGCGATGATGGATTCTTCATCCCTAGGGGTTTTTAAGTCCCAGCTTGACAAGACCCTGGCTGGGATGACTTAGATGGGGTTGATCCTGCTTGAAGCATGGCACTGGACTTGATGACCTCCTGAGGTCCCTTCTAGCCTTATGATTCTATGAATCTGTGAATTTGCTTCTTAGGCAGTTGAAGTGTAATGAATAGTCATTTCACTAAATGAGTCATCTAATGGTGAAATTGTCACCCAAAATTTCTATAGGGTATCAGAACATTCAACTCCATTATGTGTAGCAGTAATCTGGACATCCCAGGCTAATTCCTAATCGTTCAGACGATGGGGGGGTGTCAGGGAGAACCTGTCCTTCCAATAAACAAAGGCTATGATTTTTTCTCATACATTTTTAATAATAGTCACAGACAAATGGAGGGTTATAAAGAAAAAGTCAGAGATGGCCATGACTTTTGTAAGAATAATTATCCATGCGAAAAAAGGAAGTAATGGGCAGCTAAAGCCTTGCTGGTATCTATCTCCAGGGTCACCTTCCATGTACCCATGGCATGGCTGGAAGCTGTTTAGATCACCTTTCCAACTGTGGCTGTTCGATAGCCATAGCAATTCTGCACTGTGGTATCCGCCCTCGCCCCTGCTGGCACAAGTGAAATGAAACTGTAGAAATCACACATGCTTGTCCCTGCAGAGCCCAACCACCACATGCTATGGACATGGAGGTCTTCTGAAGTCAAGGGAATTCTGTGACATCCGTGCTAAAACAGTGCACCATGCTTTATTGGCTTCCTATTGTCATTCGCATCATGTTAGAACATTTTAGTATCATCTAAACCTTCTCCCCTTTGCTCCTTCCAGGGAACACCATCTCATTTCCCACTGTCCTTTGCCTTAATATTCTCCTTCACACAGCTGAAGCTGACAAGGAATACTCCTTCCTGAGAGACCATACATACTCTTCATTTCAAGCCCTTCCGAAAGCACGACCAGTTAGTGTTAATCTCCAAACAGTTACAATGAATTATTCCAAATATAGGAAAGGCAAGAAGGGTCCATGAAAACACGTAGGGGGAAAAGAAAAAAACTTTAACGGGGATATGAAGAATTGCTGGACACAGATCAGAAAAGGCAGCTCTGATTTGAGAAGGCCTTTCCCTGCAATAAGAATAAGGATGAGAAATTATGATATCTAGCAACTTCAATTAATGTATTAGACTTATGTGGCATATTTTTTTATTTTGTTTTACTTAGTAAATTACTTTGACTTGTCTGCTATTGCTTATAACCAGTTAAATCCTACTTTTTATACGTAATAAAAATCACCTTTCTTCATTACTAAATCCATAAGCAGCCATTTTTGAATGTGAATGACAACCTTAACCATATTTACTGTAACCCACTGGTCTTTCAGACAGTGAGAGCTCACCAGCGATTTCAACAGCCTTATTCCAAAGAAGTAGAGGTTTTGGCCTTATGTGTAAAATGAAGGGGAGACCTGGGTTTTATATTAATAATAAAAGTTCCACTTACCTGCTGGTTATTGCTACTTGACTGTACAGCGTTAATACAAAGGAGTGCTTAGCAATAGCAAATAGGAAACAAAGGTTAGATAAAGACACCTGTGAAGTGACAAATTTAAGCGAGTTAAGATAGAAGTGATTAGGCTGTGCCGCTGGTGCCAGCGGATTAGTCAAAGCAAGGCAAATGTAGGCAAATGTAAAGTTGAGTACACTCTGCTCGAGGAGCAGGGTCTGGTGTGTGGATGGCAGTCAGTTGGGTAAGACATAAAGGCTGAATGCTGCAGGTCTGCCGTGTCTGTTGTCTACCCAGCAATGGATGGGCTAACCGGAGCTTATTAAAACTAAATGAAAAGAAAAGATAAATTACCAGATGTGTGCAAACTTCTGTTGTTCTAACTCATTTCTCTAAAAAAATAATAGTTTGTTTTGAAGTAACTGTTCTAAGCCAATTTAGTCAGCTTTAATCACAGAGTCCTGAAGAAAAATCTAGCAGATGCCAAGTACATTTAGGCCTATTGCTTATCAAGACTGGAAAATGGGAGCTTTCACCCGCAGACGCAGGTAGGACTGTACACTCCCACCCAGCAAGAAGTGAAGAGAGCAAAGTTTACCAGCAGAGTGTACTCAGGAGGGACAGCCCCAGCCCTGTAACTATGAAATCCTGTATGAATCCACAGCTCAAGGTCTTGGAGGTGGTGAAACGGATGCCTGCACAGAGCCTGTGGTTCAGAGTTTGAAGGACCTCAGCCACTTGTTTTTGAAGATACAGACTAATGCAGCAACCCCTCTGATACTTGAGGTAGAAAAAAATCATTATTCATGACTCAAATGATGCACAGAGACTCAGCAGGATGAACGGAGCTAGAAGGTAATCATACTCTGGTGCTGCAGCCACTGTCTCTTTACCCTGCTCTGGCATGAAGTTTGAGTTATGCTTTAAATGGTGCTACTAGAAGCAAAGCACACATTTCCATCCTTTTGCATAGAAACAGCAGGTTGCACATGGGGCAATAATTATTGTACCTCATGCACCTTGAACACAAAGGTTTAACTGTAAGTTAACCATCATCTTTACCCTAAGTTGTATATAGAGTAACAGGGCAGTTTTACTTTACAGAAAATAATCATAAACCCTTTTTCTTTTTGGCCATAGGATTGCTTACAGGAACATACACATGGAGCTGCATAATGACATTCTCATAGTTACATTTCTGGAGGCAATCTCATTTTAATAGGATTTGTAAAAATTAGGCTTCTACAAGAACTTGCTGAGACAAGAACTTTTCCTGTTTCTAGTGGTCTTGCATTTGAAAAGGGATTATTAACTTCTCATAGTTTTGTTCTCAAGATGGAAAGTGTGGGATTATTTCCTGTTTAATTATGTAGGAAAAGCCCTTTCTGTATCGCCTGTCATTGATCAAGGAGGGGAAAGCAGATGTAGCCAAATGGACTATTAAGAAAGTGCTTTTCAAATTGTATGAACACAGAAAGCCAGATGTGAAAATGAACTGTGGAATCATTAAATGCTCATATATTTTATGCAGGACTGCAATACAGAGCTTCCGAAGAAACAAAACAAAAAAACCTCACTAGTGCCTAAAAAACTGCCTAAAAAGTGTTCATGTTTCCTTAAGTCTCAGTCATGTTCTTTATGAAAAAGTTGATGCAGGAACAACTTGACTGTATACATTTAACACTCTTTTGTCAGCCACTGCAGAACACAGTAACTTTTTTCTATTTAAAAAAAATATTTCAATGAAAGTATAGACTCTATTACAGAGAAAATTTTGTAAAAAGTGATTTATATGTTAATGTCATTAACTTGATTTTTCTTATAATTTTCTGAATGCCAATGTAGCTTTCAAAAATCTATGAAGTAATTGTAAATGGATTTTAGCATATTTTCATATTTAATTTTAATTTCATTACGTAATGATATTGAATTACTTTAATGAACAAAGCACCTGTGCTTCGGTGTGTGAATAAAATTTGGAATTTAGCTTGGAGAGTCAGTCTCTTATAATGAAGGTGCCTGGTGATCTGGAACCCATGTCCGTCCACAGAGGGCCCCACCTCAGAGTGTCCACACAAAGTGCCGAGTTCTGTCATCAGTATGTTGCAGAATGCATTTCTAGTGTGGAGGCTCTGCGACTTCTGTTGACAAAACTCTCTAGCGTAGATGTAGCTTTAATGTCCGAATACAGGTGCAGCCTACCAGCAACCCTGACTCCAGTAGTGACCTTAAACATGCTTTCAGGCCAAATCTTCCCCCACAAACGTGTTCTGCACTCACCTCCTTTTTGCTGGCCAGACTGTCTTTGAGGGGAAAGACATACAGGAGTTTAGGGATTGTGGTCTTGGGATTAGGTTGCAGAAGAGAAACAGTGGACAGCTTAAGTGGTTCAAAAATAGCTGCCTTTCCTGGAGTTCTGAAAAATACAGCGAAGTTGTGAAGATTTGCTGATGATTTGCCGATGATTTTATCATAAAGTATCAATGGGTAACCATGTTAATCTATAACATATCTGAGATAGGTAAGGCTGCTCCTTTCTTTACATTTTGTTTTATTACAGGTACTTGCTTAACCACTGGCATTGGTTGTATTAATAAAATGTGTCTTAGACTCAAAATAGATAAAACAATTTCAGATAAAATAAGACAACTCTGATCTTCACCTCAGAATTCAACCAACCTCAATCTGCTGTCTTTTTCAACATCACAAAAGTTTGGTTAAAATCTTTCATCCAGGTCCAAATGAAGGTCATAGGAATAAGGAGACTTCGAAGTAGGCAGGGTCCTTTCGAAAAGGAGCCCCGTCTGGACGAGCCACACGGCAGCGAGCTGCGTGAATTTCAAAGTGCCGCGGCCGCCCGCATGCTAATGAGGCGCTGAATATGTAGTTTAGTGCTTCATTAGTAAACTTCGAAAAGGCCATTTGCATGGCCATTTCAAAGTTTTTGGCTAGTGTAGACACGACCATAATGTTGTTGAATGTCTATTGACAGATGTGTGATTATAATCAATGGCCTCTCACTCCTAGAGGCTTTCTTCATACTTGATTTCACTAATGGAAATGTAGAGGTGAAAGGAATCTCAAGTTGTCATCCAGATGAATTATCCTGCACTGTGGTAGGATACCTAGACCATCCCTGACCCCAAGTTTTTGTGCCTGAGCCACTGAACCTGGCTGCCTCAGGTCCCAGTTGCAAGCCCTGCATGCTTAGTTGTGTCCAGAGCCTCCGCTGCCTTACCTCTACCCGTATCCCAGAGGCACAACTATACTCTTGGCCCCAGCTCTAGGGAATAGTAAGGACCATTGATGTGAGTAAGGGAGGAATTCAGCCCAGCACCTTCCCTCCAGTGTCCCATATAAAATATTCAAAAGTCTTACTTCTCACTCAGACTGTGAAGGCATAAGGAATTATTAAAGGCTTTTCATGTTTGAGCACAGATTAATTGTCTTAACATGGAGTTCGGAAAAATATTTGCCGCTGAATTAACACATATATTTGCTACTGAATTTACATCTGTGCCTCATTAGCATCTTCCAGACAGCTCATTACCATGTTGCTTCCAGAAGGAGTGGCACGTATAGACACAGCCATATTGTATAAACTCTCATTCCTATGAATTCCTAGGCACAGAATACTCAGACAAACACATTCCAGAGGGGCAATATCACAAAACCTGGATATCCAGAATGGTGCCAACATACAGTCAGAGTGTGATATGGTAAGATATAGTCAAGGTGACAGTGTGATGAAGAGATGTTTTGAGAGAACCAACATGTATAATCCGATGGATGGACGCTGGTCATGTTAGATGGGCAATACATAATTTGTGTGTGTTGGCATATAACATTGAATCTGAGGGACTGTGTTTGTCTGGCTGCAGGAGGGAACCAAAAAGTCTAGCCATCTGTGAACAAGCAAAGTATGTGAGATACTATGACTATACCAAATAGCTGAAAAGTAATCTACTATTTATACTTAGGGATAATAGGCTAAAAAAATTAAAGAGTGAATTGTTAATATATTGTAGTCATGCACAAGCATCCATTAGAACAATGCCACATTATTACCAATTACTCAGGAATAATGGAAACTTTACAAGTTTTTTAACTAAGGCATGAAAATTTTAATCAGTTAGTTATGGATTTCTAAAATTACTCGCAAATTTCAGTCTCAAGGTCATGCTGATTTTCATTGGTGTTTAATAGCAGGATTACATATTATATGCATCTTTATAAAAATGCATTGTTTTACCACATGCATCACATATGATTTTCTAGCAAAAGTCTATAATTGCATTTCCTAGATCTTTCAGAGTAGCTGTGCTAGTTCAGTGAGTACAGACATGAAGTCCTGCAACCCCACAGCAGTCAGAATCCTTCATGGATGGGACTCTTCATACCATATGAAGATTGTTTACAAGTTCTCAGTGCGATTTACTTCATCAGCTTTGTGAGCATTTCATACTTAAGAGGTTCACAGTAGCTACTTATAAACTAATAAGCATGATTTGACAACAGCTACTTCAAATCTTATTGATTGATTCTTATTGCAGGTATTTTCACTGGCACTGCTTGATTTCAGTTAGGCTATGAAGAATTACATTAATTCATTCCTTATTCGACAGGGACTGTTAATTGTTGTAAGCAGAAAAAAGTTAACCCTTTAAATAAGAAGAAATAATCTTACAATGATAGATCATGAACCTGACTGAGAAGGACCCTGCTAACAATAAAAGCTAGAGAAATCACTTACAATATCGTTTTGTGATTTCCAGATCCTGACAACCTTGGTTTATAATGTAGGGGCCTACTTTTTAGTAGATGTATACATACATAAATAATTTAACTGACTTCAGTATACTTAAAGATTAGTATTTATAGATGATCCTATTACATTTCTTCATGCCATTAATACCTATAGATCTGGTTGAAAGTGAAACCTCATTTTGCAGAAAGCCTTCAAATATATTTCTGGGTTTGTTTTTTTTTGTTTGTTTTTTTGCTTTTTTTCAGAGCCAGTTTTGAGGGATGCAGGAGGAGATAGGGAATTTTTTTTGTAAATTTATAAATACGACTACATTAGAGGGATTTTTCAACAAAACAGGCGTTTTGTCGACAAAACCCATGGCTCATCCACAATAAAAATGCGTTCTGTCAACATAAGCCAGTATGCCAGCATGCCCGTGTTGACAGAACACATCAATTTTTTTGACTGCTTTCTTCGCCGCCACGAGGCAGAACTCCTTTCTTGACAGAAGCTGTAGACAAATAAGCTATTTGGATGCTACAGAGGGTCTCTATTGACAGAATGGGCTATTTCAAAACTTATTATTTATTGATCAGGTGGGAGTCACTTTTTCATGTGCTGAAAGACTTGGCAACCAGTCTCTATTTAATTTATTTAATGTCTATGATTTTATAAGTCTCAAAACACTTTTTAAAAACAAACTTTTTTTTTTTCAAATTTAAGGCAATTGTCGCATGCCTGTGTCCATGACCCAGACAGATGATTAAATGCAGAGGCTGCAACTTTATAGATAGCTTTTTAACTGAGGTAACTACTCCAAAAAACCTGGAAGTCTTCTTGTAATGCAATTCCTAATTCTCACCCTCCATCCGCACATGGAGGGAAGGTCATAAGCCCCCTTTTAAAAATGTAAATGTTTTCACTAAGCCTTTGAAGTCACCTTATGAAAAGTAGGTTGTTAGACCGAGCTAAAGTGCTTGATATTCACATTCTTCATGTAAACAAACAGGTCACCTGGTATGTGCTGAATTGAGTGGGGCTCAGGTCAGGGGGCTGTGGCATGCTTGGGTGCGGGGAAGCTCAGGGCAATAGATGGAGGTGTGGGGGTGCAGGAGTCAGAGCAGCAGCTGTGGGGGGCAAGTTCGTGCTCAAGGTAAGAGTTTGGGTATATAGTGGTGTATGTCTGACTCAGATGTACACTTCATTGCATTGGGGTGTGAGAAGACTCTAAAGATTGGCATTGCTTTGTTTCTGAGTGCAGTTGTATACCAGAAATATCATATACACTTGTAAGGTAAATGCAAGATCGAAATATTGTACTACAATATTTGTATGAGGTGGCCCGGAAAATAGTACTTCTTTTATCATTTTTACTGTGCAAGTATTAAAAAGCAAATGCTAAGGGAGCACTGCATTCTGTGTAATAAAATTCTGCATAGTAGAAAATGTAGAAAAACCCAAAATAGTTAACAAATTTCAATTGGGATTCTATTGTTATGATTAATTTTTAAAATTATTTTGCTTAGTTTCAGTTAAAGTCTTGTTTTGTGTTTTCTGTTTCTATGTAGCCAGTGCAGTATTGCTTAAATTGAATGGTTGGCCATTGCAGTTGAAAATTGACCATTTAGAGGAAAAAGAGGCCTTTAATTCCCAGACTATCTAGCCTTCTTTTGGATGACCTTCTTCTGCTTTGAGGGACAATTCAGGAAACACCTGTCAGAGACAGTCTAGATTTATTTGATGTTGCCTCAGTGTTGTACTTGATGATTTCTCAATGTCCTTTTCACCCTAACTTTTGAGTCTATGACAGTTGCACACTTACAACCTATGCCCTGAAAATAGAGCTTATAGATACCTATGGATTGTGGGAAAATTCCACACAGTAAGTGGCTGATTTTGCTGGTAGTAGTGGAGTTGTGAGTTTCTTAGCCCTCAGCATCACATGAAAACCAGTTAGTAAAATCAGAGTAGGGATGACACTGGGAGCCTTTATTTGCATAATCACCAAATTGGTACCAATCAGTTGGCCACAGATCAATATAGCAGCTGTGGAAGGGACAGACCTTCAAGTCAAGACCCCAGATTCAGGGTGGCTCTGTTAATTCATCTACCACTCATGAGCATACCCTTTGTCCATAGAGTATAGCTAGCCAGAGAACCATTTTTCTTGTCATGTCAGGGCCTGCTGAGATGTGTCTTGAAGGCTAAGGCCCAAGCTGCTGTACACTGTGTGAACAAGGGGAAAAAACTACAGTAGATGTAACTGCTGTTAATTCTGCCCCTTCATTGTAGCTATGGACATAAAAACACATCACGCACAGTGAAATCTGGTCATGTGTGCTTTTACTGTATACTGTCCACATGGGAGACTAGTTTTTCTCAACTTCAGGATCCTGGCTCAAAACAGAATGGGGGTGGGGGGACAATAGGTTATTTTAGGGGGCATCTGTGGTACTGGCACACATAGTCCCATGCTACCTTCTGAGTTGCACAGCTGGAAAATGGTGGTAACCTGTTCTGAAGGTAGCCACCCACCCTCCCAATAATTTTGTGACCACTTCACAACTTTTTGGGTCAGGATCCCTCCAATTCCAACAGTGAAATTTCAGATTTAAACAGTTGAAATCATGAAATTTACAACATCAAGAATCCTATGACTGTGAAATTGACCAAAATACATTGTATATTTGTCATGTCCCTAAGGCGATGTGATGAAGTGGGGGGTACCTGTGTGTGTGTGAGTGGCTCACAGAGGGTGTGGGGCTCCTGCTGAGGGTAACCTTGACGACCAGGTAACACCTTTGTACTGCAGACAAAGGAGGAGGTGGAGCCTGAGGGGTTTGAATTGGAACTGGGAGTTGGAAGCAGTTAGTCTGGGCTGAGGGAGAGAGAGACCAAGGAGGGGGCAAGGCCCCGGCTCTGGGGGCCCCTCGGGGCCTCCTCTCCCCAACATGGATTGGACTGGCTGTCTCTGCCAGCTGCACTGACTCCTCTGTACGATGCTGTGTCCTGTCGGCTAATAAACCCGCTGTTCTCCTGCTAAGTGAGAGACTCTCCTGCCTACGGCCGGGGTGCAGAGCTTGGGGGACCCCAGAACCCCATCACACTGGTGTCAGAAGTGGGATGTTCTGCACCCCGAGGATGGAGCATCCAGTAGTAAGTGACGGGCGCCACAGAAGAAGAAGAGGGGCCTGCGAGACCCTGGTGTGCTGACGGGCAGTGAGGTGCAGCTCCCCAAGGCGGAGGGGCTTGCGGCCGAACCCAAGCAACTGCGGTCGTGGTCCTCGAGAGGGGGTGTCACACCCGAGGAGGGGTTACTCCTGGGAATCTGTTGGAGTCGGTCCCAGAAGGTGGAGGGGCCGAGAGCCCAACCCCCAGGAACAAGTGACCCCTGAGGAGGCTGACGCTGAATGAGTTCTTCCCAAGACAGTGTGCTCATGGTCCTTGAGAGCGGGTGTCACACTGAAGAAGGGGTTCCTCTGAGAGTCTGTTGGAGTCGGTCCCAGAGGGCGGAGGGGCCTACGGCCTAACCCTGGGCAGCTTGTGACCCGCAAGGAGACTGGCACACTGAAGGGATTCTTCCAGGAATTGTGGGGTGCAGAGGGCATCAGCCTGAGAGCCTGCAACCACACTGAGCAACTCCGCTGTGAAGTGGCAGCACCTGGAAACTGAATTGAGATTAAAGAAGCTGGACAAGGCAGCGTGGATGTGCAGTGGCGGAGCTGAGGGCTGGGGAGAATCCTGCAGAGGTGAGCCCGGATCGGGGCAGGGAACCCTGGACTGCATGGAGCTCTGAACCGAGTGGCCTGCCACAGCTCAAGGAGGGAAGGAGCGATTCCAACCCATCATCTACTAGTGGCCAAGACAGACCTGCGAAGAGTTTTCCAGGCCTGGGCCGAGGAAGGTGCCTGTGTGTCTGTGCAGGAAAGCAGCTGATCCACTGGGAATGGCAAGTTGTCTGTGAGAGAAGCTGCTCCACCTTCTGTGTGTGTGTGGAGACCAGCCGGGGGGCTGGGACAAAGGAGAGAGTGTCTCCCATTGTCTGTCTGTGTTGAACAGCAGCAGCAGCAGCCTGGGGAGAGAGCAGAGCCTGCATTTGGAAAAGGTGCCAATGAGGAAACTAGCCCACTGTCTGAGGAAGACTTCCCCAGCCTGGGGTGGCTGGAGAAGGAACCACCAGGAAAGAGCATTCCAGGTGTGTCTCTGAATCCAGCCATGGGGGCTGGAGCAGAGGGAATGGCTCTGGGATGGGGCAGTGGTATCCCTGCTAAGGACACTGGTCCTTGGTGCAAGAAAAGTGCTTCTGCTTCTGGGGAAGTGAATCCTTTGCCTGAGCCTGTGGGGGCTCGAGATGGAGCCAAGATCCCAGAGCTGGATCTGAGGGCAGCTGAAGCCCAGATGGGAAGTGGGCCTGCCTCTGTGTCTCTCAGGGGGGATGATGCTTTAACTCGGTCTAATCCAGTTAGGATCATCAGGGAATCCCAGAGACCAGACGATTCTGGTAGTTGTTCTTTGCCTGATGCTGAGGTGTTATTTGGAGGGGGTTGAGAGGATTCTGTCCTACCGGAGTCATCCTCTCGCCAGGACACAAGAACAGACAGGCAATGGAGTTACGCTGACTGATGAAGATAAAGGAGCTGGTAGCAGAAGGGAGGAAAGGGATCCTAACCTTCTGTCCAGTGGTACTGGCTGTCTGCCTGGAGGGGGATTACGTGGGAATCTGCCTGATGGGCCAGAAGTGATCCTGGGTGTAGGTGAAACCCAGGAGCTGGTTGTGGCTCAAGGGAGCAGTGCCCCCATGGAGGCAGACAGGGGTGAGTTATTGTTTGGGGAAGCTCTTAAGGAAGAGAATTTCCCTGAAACTTTTCCTGACCCGTCTGTGGGGACTGCAGAAAATGGGAGTGAGGTGGAGGAGAATGAACAGGAAAGGTGCTTGTCTGTAAGCACCAGAGCAACCCTTTGCCTGGGGAGAAGTTTGTTTCAGCTCCTGATGGCCAGGACCTGCCTGAGTGTGAAACCACTGGCTGTGCTCTGGAAGGGTCCAAAGCAGGCAGTGTAAAAGTTTCTCAGGAATTGGAAGTTGGTGCAAGTAAAGTGAAAACTATCAGGGAATGTGAGCAGCCCTGTGAGAACCAAATAAAACAGCTGCACAGTCAGTCTCTGTAGGATGCAGGAGAGCGCCAGCAATTCCCCATCTCCAGATGGTGGAAACACTTATATTCTCATACTGGATTCAACTTCTGATTCCATGGGGAGGCAGTAGTTGGAGGTGGAAGGATGAAGGAGCTGTGGGCCTGGTGGGCCAGTAAGGGATAAACAGGGATTCCTTCATGTGGATTCTGCGTCTGGGACTCACAAAACAACTCTCAGAAAGCAGTTTGGTTTGCAAATTTCCAGACTGGTGGGGGGGGGCCATCTCCCTGAGATCATCAATGGCCCAGCTCTTGTTAGAAGAGAGGGCACAGCCAGAGAGATCAAATTTCCACCCCAGGGGGCAAGAGAGAAGATTAGAACTTGATGGTGCTAAGAAAGGCCTCAGCCATTTATCCCCAAAATACCAGATTCTCAAGGAGGTTGCACAAAAGTTGTGGTCTACCAAAGAGCAACGTAAATGTACAGTTGCAATGGGTTTGTTCTGTTACTCACGCTGACTGCTGTAACCAAGGGGTGCTGCTACCAAAAGCTGTAGAATTGTACCATGCACTGAATGTTTAAAAAGAGCCATGTGACATGACGACATTGATGTAGAAGCATAAATTGTATGCTAAAGGAGTCTGTAACTCTGAAATGTCACCATTGTTCCCTGTAACTAGTCTTGCAACCTCTGACATGAGAAGGAACATTCCAAACCTATTGTGTGGCATGGAAGGGGAAACTGAGGCACACAGCCATTGTGGTGGTCTGGCTAAATGCCAAGGATGGAAGCATTTGTACCTTCCGTTACTGGACTGTAACTGAATTCCAGACATTAGCTGGAGCAGCTGTATGGACTGGTGGTCAGATGGGGCAGGACCCAGACCACAAAAGACCTGTTCGATCTGTTGGTGCTGCAGCGAGACCAACCAACCCAAGGGAACTAAAGGAACTTGCCCGGCTGCATCACATGAAAAGGGCCAAGACCAAGCTCCTGACTTGGAGCCTCCCCCAGCAGGACTATGATGTGGAGGTGGTGCACATCGAGGGGAGAACAGAGGGTACAGCCAATGCCCTGTCACAAGGGGAGAGCCCCGAACTTCCCCAGGTCACCAGTTGAGTGACCCCGCTCAGTTCAGTCTGGAAGGGGGGAGAGATGTGATGAAGTGGGGGGTACCTGTGTGTGTGTGAGTGGCTCACAGAGGGTGTGGGGCTCCTGCTGAGGGTAACCTTGACGACCAGGTAACACCTTTGTACTGCAGACAAAGGAGGAGGTGGAGCCTGAGGGGTTTGAATTGGAACTGGGAGTTGGAAGCAGTTAGTCTGGGCTGAGGGAGAGAGAGACCAAGGAGGGGGCAAGGCCCCGGCTCTGGGGGCCCCTCGGGGCCTCCTCTCCCCAACATGGATTGGACTGGCTGTCTCTGCCAGCTGCACTGACTCCTCTGTACGATGCTGTGTCCTGTCGGCTAATAAACCCGCTGTTCTCCTGCTAAGTGAGAGACTCTCCTGCCTACGGCCGGGGTGCAGAGCTTGGGGGACCCCAGAACCCCATCACAGGCTAACAGCGTAGGGCTGCTGTATAGTTAGAATTATGTGGGCATTGGACAGAGAAGTTCTTAAATACAGAGAGACTGAAAAGTCATATATTGTACATAAGACCAGAAGCTTAGCTGAATCAAACCATAAGTCTAAGCTTTCTGAAAATTATCCATCACTGATTAAAAGCCCTTTCTATGCCAAACCAGCTGTCAAGAACATGCAAACATAACCTTTTGGCTAGAAGTTTAATTCATTATGCACTGAGCATTTTAAGCAAGCTTGTACGTGTTAGCTTAGAAGAACTTAGCCTTTATGTTTCATATGTGAATTAAAATGAAGTGTCTTTAATATAGCAAGCTAAAACCAGGGCCATTTTAAGAAAAAAAAGAAGTACTTTGGACATTATGTTAAATGGCAAGTCAGTGCTATGTTCAATGTAATCTCAGATAAAGATTGAACTCTTCTGGCATTATTGCAAATGTTATACTAGTTGTATGCTGACTGATAAAGGTCATAGGTGTATTGTTCCCCTCCCCATCTGTTTGGAAAGTCTAGTAAAAGCTCAGTCAATATGATTTCTGTGAGTGAATCTATTTCTGAATTCTTGAGTCTAAAAGTTTTTCCTTTTAAGACGAAGTTCTTTTGCATGGCTCGCACATATCCTATTGAAGGGTGATGTACCCTGTCATAGCAATCGTTACCAGGTATTTTGATCTGATGTTGTAGATTCCCAGGATTTTAAATCAGTGATGAATTCTTTCATTGCATTTTTGCATGTATCCTTGAATCTTAGCTTTGATCTTCCTGTTGTTCTCAACCCACATGGCAGTTCACCAAAGAGGATTTCTTTGGGAAGACGTTTGTCACCCATTCTTCTCAAATGACCAAGCCAGCATAGCCTTCTGCTGTTGAGGATTGCTTTGAGGCTGGGTATGCCAGATCTTGACAGGGTATCTGCATTTGAAACTTTATCTTGCAAATTGATATTCAAGCTGTTCAATTTTTTCTCTTGGTTCAAATATGTGGTCCATGCCTCAGAACCATATAGCAGAATCAATCATAAATGTAGAAGTCTATCATTGGTAGAATAAATAAGTAATAAGTAAATAAGTAAATAAATAAATGTTGCACCAATTTTCTTGCTTGTTCTATCTATTCAACACAACTGATTCTCTGTACCTACATGTTACGAGAACAATCCTGAGTTAGCATGACCTGCAACGTTCTCTAAGAAGTGCTATTACATAGGTTAGTGAAGATTATGAAACTTGTAACAAAAAAAATAGAGAAAGTAGAGCAAAAGGTCAGGCAAAATGAAAATATTTACATAGCTACAGTTTAATTTTCACGTTTATCATCTTAAATCAGTGGTTGGCAACCAAAATAGAAAGAAGTTCCATTTTTTCTAGATCGTTAAAAAACTCAGTAATTTAAGAGCTGCATGTGAATATGAGACAGTTCTTATCAAACACCATCAAACCATACTTTTTGTAACCTCTATTTTAAGAACAATGACCACACAATAATTTGTTTACTGCAGAACATTCACAAATTTTTTACATAGTCTAGTTCCTCACACTTTATGTGTGCCTTCCACAACCGTCTTCCTGATTTTCACTCCCAAACCTTTTCTCTGCCTCTGGGAGATGCTAGGGGGAGTTTGCCAACATTTTGAGATCCCATACATTTGCTGTTTAGATCTGATTTGTTCATTGTTGGCCTTTTAGACATCACCAATTATCAAAAATGATCAGGAGTTTGTGTTGTTTTGTTTTGTTTTTGTTTTGTTTTTCAACTTTTTGTTGGGAATCACAAAGAGGTCCTTAAAGACCTGTCTTTGGCTCTGGAGCTGCAGATTGCAGATCCCATGGGCTAGGGTGAGGAAGAAAGGAAGCTAATTAGCCCAGGAAGGAATGTTCAATGATTCAAGTGGTCCCTGAAAAGCAAGATCAGGGAAGGTAACCATATTAATCAGAGGGTAAAATATTAAATTTTCAAGAAAGTTAGTGTAACCCATAATTCTCCACGAGCATTCCTCTATGAAATCATATGGTAAACAACATAGTCACATCACTAAAAATGTTCAAATGTGTGCATTGCACAATTACTATCAGTGTCTTGAAAATCACTTGTGAGGGAAACATTGATTCGCTGAAGAAAACCAAGTAGTATTCACTGAAACAAAGCTGCAAACAGAGAATCTGAAAAAAGTTTTTCACAAAGAGTAATGGAAGACTAATAGATCTGCTAGGGTAATTAACTCAATTTATTTGCCATGGACCTTTGAATTCTACTGCTAGTTTCTGAATCTCTTTCATTATTTAATGATGCTGATTTCAGGACCTTTTTTCAATGTGGCTAATTAATCCTGTTTTGTTCTTTTATACATGTCTGCCTTTCTATCAGCTCTAACTAAATGGCTTCTAAGACACTGGCTAACCTTACCCTGAGGGAAGCTGTGTACTGTAACAGACTCATTTGCAAAAGATTTCCTGTTCTTTGCAAAAAATTCTCACCTCAGACATGACAAATTCACCAGCTCAAACACCTCATAAGGAGTGAACTGTAAGAGATCTACAGGAAGCTGACTTATCAAGATTCTCAATCATTTTGACATGTATGAACAGGCAATATTCAAGGAATAATGCATTTATACTGAAAGTATCCTTTATTAGTCACCAGGGGATAATATTCCTTGCTGACGATATTCAGCCCTGTTGAGCTGGTAGTATAATGAAAAGATCAATTGTTTAGCCATGCCTTTCCATCACAGTCTGGATATTGAACATCAGAGGCAAATGCAAACACCCAAAACTCCTTGAAGGTGTAAAAGAGAGCAGGTCACTCTGTCTATGGGTAGCAAAGCCACTAAAATACTTGCATCTGATGAAGCAGATCTTTGCTCACAAAAGCTTATTCTCCAAACTACCTGTTAGTTTATAAGGTGCCACAAGACCTCTTGATGTTTATGAAGGTACAGACTAAGAAGGCTACCTCTGTGATACTTATCACTAAATACTGTTTCTCTATAGCTATGTCTACACTAGAAGTATCTGTCGACAAAGAAGGATCGACAGAACCTCTGCTGACAGACTGGGCGTGTCTACACTACAGCTCTGTTTCAAAAAAACATCTTTCGGAAGAGAACATAGAAAGATGGACTTTTGAAACCGAGTGTCCACCTACACCAGTAGGGACTGAAGGTTCAATCCATTATTTCGAAAGGCCACCCAGCACAGTTTCGAAAGAGAGCATCTACACATACCAGGGCACTCTTTCGAAAGAGCAGGGTCAGGAAGTCCCCAGGCTGAGTCGCATGACAGACGAGTCCTTTGGGGGCTGCTGCCTGCCATCCCTTTAAAGCCCCCCCCTACATGCCCACAGGCCTCAGTCTGCACACGCTGAGGGCCAGCAACCTGTCCCCAGGCTTAGAGACAGAGAGTGGAGGAGGCATCCTGGGCCCCCATGGACCCTGAGCAGCACCCCCCTCTCCAAAGTGGCCATGGCCAGCGCATTGGCTGTTGTCCTGGATGCTGTGCTACAGCAGCTCTGGGTGGCCATGCTTACAGCCAACCTCCTGGAGGCCACCCTCAGGGCACAACATCCCCAGCCATTACTCCGGGTCATCTGCTGCCTATGGAGATTCCCCACAAGCAGCAACTGGTGGGACTGGCTGGTGCTGGGGTGATGACCGGTGGCTACAGAACTTCAGGATGACCAAGGGGACATTCCTGGAGCTGTGCCACTGGCTTGCTCCAGTCCTCCAGCACCTGGGACACACACCTGAGGCCAGCACTCCCCCTGCACAAAAGGGTGTCCATCGCCCTGTGGAAGCTGGCCACCCAGGACAGTTGCTGATCCATTGGCCACCAGTTTGGGGCCATCCTCATTCAGGTAAGCCTTGCTCAGGTAACACTTAGACTGCATGCAGGGGGTGGAGGGGGCACCCTGGCGAGGGGCACCATCGGGAAATCGGGGGGGCAGCCTGCGTTAGGTGTGGTGCAGGGATGGGGATGGGGACAGGCAGGCACCCTGGGGTTGGGGCAGGGATGGGGTGTCGGGGAAGCCACTTTTCCCTGGGGTACAGTACTCCCCAAAGGTCCGAGGCTGGAGGTCAAAGCAGTGAGGCAAGAGAGAGATCCAAAAGGAAAGTTTATTTGCATATATGCAGGCTGCCAACTTCCAGAGAAGTGGGAGCCCTGAGAATCAGTTTTCAGGCCTTTTTATACAGTTTGTTTAGATAGTTTGGTAATTAATTGTCTTCTTTAACATACCAAAGTCTCAGCCACGTTATCCTGAGATCTGTCTGCAAACACCAGCTCTGCTGACTTCAGTTTACCCTACACAGGTACATGATGACCAAAACAAAGGAGTCTTCAGGGTAAATTGTCTCTAAGTGACAAGGTAACAACTTTAAAGAGGTGCAGATGACCCCCTAATTTCCTCTCACAGAGTGGGGTCTAGTTATTGTGGAAAAGTAAAAATTTTAACCCCTACAGCAGTTTTTCTTTTTCCTTTTCCCCCCACAAATGGTGGGGGGGGCACCCTGGTGAGGGGCACCATCGGGAAATGTGGGGGGCAGCCTGCGTTAGATATGGTGCAGGGATGGGGATGGGGACAGGCAGGCACCCTGGGGTTGGGGCGGGGATGGGGACAGACAGGCAAGCCTCACCCTACCTCATGCTCACGAGTGCTCCCCCTTATGCCCTGCAGGTTGTCCAGGCTGTCAACAAGGTGCTCCTGAGGCAGCTGGTCCACGTCGGGGACCTGGACAACGCCATCCCAGGGATTCCAGGAGCTGAGCTTCCCAAACTGCTATGGGATGCTGGATGGCACCCATATCGCCATCTGGGCCCTGGAGCACAGCTGTGGGGCCTATATGAATCACAAGGGCTACCACTCAGTGGTCCTGCAGGCCCTGGTTGACTCCAACAGCTGGTTTGAGGACATCTGCATGGGCTAGTCCAGCTGTGCACACGACACAAGTGTCTTCTGGAACTCAGGGCTGGGACTTTGCATGGCGGAGGGGACCTTCATCCCCTGGTAGGAGCTCCCCATCAGGGACACAATGATGCCACCCTGGATCATGGTGGACCTGGTCTATCCCCTGCAGGCCTGCCTGATGTGGCCATACACTGGGTATACCCAGCCGAGCTGAGAACTTTTAATGAGCAGCTGAACCGGGCTTGGAACACCATGGAGCAGGCATTCGGTCGCCTCAAGGGGCATTTTAAATGCCTACAAACCAGGCTGGAGGTGGGCCTCCCTAACGTCCCAGCAGTGGTTGGGGCCTTCTGCTATCTCCTTAACCTGGTGGAGGTGAAACACAAGCCCTTCATGAAGGGGTGGGTCGCCAAGGCAGGGTGCAGTTACAAACAGCCCCCTGCTGCCTCATGCCTCCAGGCCCAGCAGGATGGGCTGGGGGTACAGGAGGCCCTGTGCCAGGCCTTTGAGCGGGGGCCATGGTGATCCCCCCACCCTGCGCTTGCGCGCGCACGCACACACACGCACACACTCCGCACCTGCACCTGCACCCGCCCCTTCCATCCCATGTCCAGGGACCCCACCAAGCCTGGGCCAGTGCTGGTGGCACAGAGAGATAGGGGCGTGGCTCGGGGATGGTCCCCACATCTGTGCTCGGCTCGGCATTGGCGGGGGTGCTGGGACCTTGGCTTCCAGCGGGCCAGCCCTGGCCAAGAATGTGTGAGCCAGGTGCATGAGTCTGGCCAAGGGCAAGTGTGCAGGGGATCAGGGCCTCCAGGTCACCTGTTGTGGGAGAGGCAGGGGGATTGGGGCCGGGGGGGAAGCTGCGGGGGTGGGGTCGGGGAGTGGCAGTGCGGGCAACGGGGGCACAGAAGATGGTGGGGGGATGACTGGGGTCCTGGGTACAGGAGTTTCCCACAATGGGACAGTGGCTGGCACCAGGTGTCCAACCATGGTCTGGGTGAGGGCGTCTAGGTTGGCCGCAACCTGGTCCCATGCCTCCCACTACATGGCGAGCCACTCCCATACCACGGCCATCAGCTCATGCAGGGCAGCCATGTGGTCCACGTCCCCTGCCTCCACCTCTCTGGCCTGGTGGCACCAGCAGAGGAATTGGCGGCAGCCCCACGCTGTTTACATCCGGGGCCTGGCTGGCTCCCCTTTGCCCTCTGTTGTGGGGCTCCCTGGGCCCATCATGGGGCTAATCCAGCTGCCAGCTGCTGGAGCTATGAAGACAAAAGGGGAGAGGAATGGGTTATTAGTTCCACTGAGGGACACCTTGAAACCCCCCCCAACCCTCCCATCCTATCCTGGGGGCCCTGAAGAGACCACATCTGGGGTTCCCCCTTTTGGTTGCTGGAGCACTAGCTCCCCTCTGCCACCCTCTATCCCTCCGCGACCTGGCAGCCCATGTTGCTGTCCAGACTGCACGGTGCTGGGGGCCACACAGCTGTCTGAGGCTGGGGCTGTCTGGCCTGCCTGTGTCCTGGGGCTGATGTCCCTACAGGAGGGCTGCAGCTACCCCGGGTGGGACTGCATATCCGCCAACCCCAGCCCTGTGTCCACCAGCACGCATGGTACATACCTATGGATCCCTCCAGGAACTCGGGTGAGGCGCCGTCAAAGGAGGCCAGGCTGGATGGGCTAGAGGGGATGTCAACGATGAGGGCCCCCTCACTTGAGCCTTTGTCATCACTGCTGTCTGGGATCCTTGGTGGATACCTGTGGGTGGCTGGTGGTTCCAGGTGCTCCTTCCCCTCAGTCCCTGTGCCCTCTGGCTCGGTTGTTGGGTTGGCAGTGTCCAGGAGCACAGCCGGGGGGTCCCACCTCTGTGGGCCCAAGAAGGTGGTCAAGTTGTCTAATGTAGGGGCCACTGGCAGGCCCAGCCCCTGACCACCTGGTCATGTCCCGAGCCTGGCAGTAGCCCTGCTGGAGTTCCTTGACCTTGGACCTCACCTGGTCTCGGGTCCAGGTGTGGTGACCCCTGCAGGTGAGGTCCTTGGCCAGGTTCTCGAACGCTGTTGCTTGCCAGTGCTGGACGCCCCCCCGCTCCCCGGTCTAGTGCAGGACCTCCTCATCTGCCCAGAGGGCAAAGAGGTCCTGCAGCTTGGCATTGGCCCAGGAGGGGACGCAGTGCATGGGTGCCTGGATCCCCTTCTGGGAGGACTCCCCTCTGGTCCCTGGATGGCACCTGGGGTGGGCGGGAGTCCTGGCTGCTGGCCATGGTGCGGGAGGTGGTACGGCTTCCCCTGGGGCATCACAGCTGGCAGTGGGCTGAGCAGCAGCGTGGGCTCCCTGTTGCCTGCACACTCTCAGCTTCCTGCCTGAGGGCTTCTGGGTGCCTGTGTCCTTATGTGCTGCCGGAGGCTGGAGCCACAGAGCTCCATCTGTGCTGTGAGCCATGCCACTGCCTGCCAGCTGATTGCTGCCATGGGGGACTCCCTCTTTCGAAAGAGCAGGCTGTGGAGCATTTTCGAAATGAGCAGGATAGCGGCTACACTGCAATTGCTCATTTTGAAATTAATTTCGAAAGTAAAAGGTGTTCATTTTGAAATCGTTATTCCACTCCCGTGTGGGGAATAACGCCTCATTTCGATGTTAGTTTTGAAATCAAAGGTGTGTAGCTGCTCCCTGGCTGCCATTTTGAAATGAAAAGTCCACCACAGAGCTGGCCCTCCCACCATCAGCCAGAGTTCTATGGCTGTCAGCTGCAGGTGCCTTAAAGCTGCAGGGACACAGAAACCCCATGCAGGAAGCTGAGAGTGTGCTGGCAGCCATAGCAGCATGAGGTGCAGACGACACTCCTTAGCACCCCCAGAAAGCGACACCCCACTGTAGCCAGACCAATGGCCAGCAGCCAGAACCCCCAGGATCCTCGTGGAGCCAAGGGGTCCAGTTGGTGGGGCTCCCAGGGCTCTGACAGCCCCCAAAGAGGAGGGGGCCCTCTGGCTGGAAGCTGAAGTCTGGGACCTGCTGGCTGTCTGGGGGGAGGAGGACATCCTGCTCAAGATGGAGGGGTGGAAGAGAAATGTGGATGCCTTCGCCCGCCTCGCCAGCAACCTCACTGCAAGGGGCCTTCCCCTCCAGACCCCCGACGAGATCCGCTCCAAAGCGAAGGAGCTGCAGCAGGGCTATGCCCGAGCAAGGGACTCAGCCAGCCAGTCAGGGGCAGCGCCGGCCACCTGCCCCTACTTCAGGGAGCTCCACCAGCTGCGGGACCCAGGGAGGCTGCACCACTTGGGAAGACCCTGGACACAGGGGAGCCAGAGGGGCAGGGAGAGGATCCCCAGCCAGGACCCTCGATGCCCCCCTCCACTGCAGACCCCGAAGTGCCTGCTGGCAACAGGGACACTGGTAGTGGGAGCGAGGGACCACTGTACATGGCCAAGCCCTTCAAGGGCCCTAGCCAGGCTGCCTCCACCCGGGCCTCCCCTGAACCACCTGAGGAACCCTCAGATAGGACCAGGCATGGGGTGCACTGGTCATGCAGGGGAGGGGGTGGTCCCTGATGCAGCCAGTACAGGCCTGGGCACATGGCCACTGGCCAGGGACTCAGGGATGACCGTCATTGCTGCCGGATGGTGGGGGCCATGGGCTCCCATGAGGGTCAGAAGGCTGGGAGGACTGGGGCAACCACTCTAAAGGCCCTGCGTTGATGGACCCCACAGAAGACAGGTCCTCCCAGAGCCCCTCAGCGCAAGCAGGGTGGGATGGCAGTGGGCACAAGGCCGCTGGCCCATGGTACCCAGGCTCATGACTGGTGGGGCACCACTCTCTCACCTTATGTCTTCACAGCCTCGGCATCTGCTAGACACCCCAGCCCCCTGGATGTGCCTGGGAGCCCCACAGCAGCAGAGACAGGTGAAGGGACAACACCTCCCTGGACCAGGCACGGTGGTGGGAGGAGCCACCGCCACAGCTGAGCAGATGATCTGGCAGCAGCCCACATGGCTGCATGGCGGGAGCAGAACCACTTGCTGTGGGAATGGCTCTCCATGGAGTGGGCGGCCTGGGACTGGGTGGCTAGGTATCTCGACACCCTGAACCAGTCCGTCGCCAACCGCCTGGCCCAGCTGCCCGCCCCATGGATGGCCTTTCCCACAGCACCCCCCCTCCTGCCCCAGCATGCCCTTCCTCCCCAGTACCCTCCTCCTCCCCACCACCTCCCTCTGCCCCAGCCTCCCCTTCTTCCCCGCCCGCCCCGGCCTCAGCCTCTCCCTCTTCCCCACCCCTCACTTCCTCAGCTCCTCCCTGTTCCTCAGCCTCCCTTGCACCCCTTCTGCCCCCCCCGGCCCTTGCAGCTCTGCTTCCAGCCAACATGACCCCGGCCAAGTGGCAGGAGCTGGCGTGCTGCCTGTGGCCAGGCGAGCCCTGCCCATCTGTGGCTCTCCCCTCCTCCCCATGAGTCTGAGCCCTTAGATACCCCAGTCCAGCCCTACCTCCCTGTTCCACCTGCCCCTGCCATGGTCCCCAGACCTGGGGCAGTCATGGCTCCAGGGGCTGTTGTGGCTCCCGACCAGCCACTCTGATGGAGGATTGAGGCCCCCCACCTCTCCATGTACATAGTTTGCCTCCATCCCCCATGTAAATAGTTCCCCCACCCCATAAATAGTCACACATTCTTTCTGTTCAAAACATAGCACTTGAATTTATTTAACAGTGCATGTGTGCTGCCTTGGGTGGGGATGGCAAGGGCGGTGCTGGTGGGGCAGGTGTGAGAACCAGGGGGGAGGGGGGAGTTGCATAGAGTGAGCGGGGCCAGGTCATGGGGGTCCCCGGGCAAAGGTCTCCCAGAGGGCCTCCCGCACATGCACCCCATCCCAGTTCACCTGGCGACATGGGACCGCACCTGGCTGCTCATAGTGTGGCACAGCCTCAGCTGCCCAGTGTGCCACAAAGAGCTCCTGTTTGCTCTCCACGAGGTTGTGGAGTGCACAGCAGGAGCCCATGACCATGGGCATGCTGGGCAGGCCTACCACTGGGCACATCAGGAGACACCTGAAATGTGCCTTCAGACGGCTGAATGCCTGCTCTACAGTGTTCCTGGCGTGTTTGAGGCAGGCATTGAAGAGGTCCTGGCTCTTACTGGTGTGTCCTGTGTAGGGGCGCATTCACCAGCGCTGGAGTGGGTAGGCAGCATCGGTGACGATGCACAGGGGCATGGTCATGTCCTCCACTGGCAGCTCCCATGGGGGGATGTAGGAGCCCTCTGCCATCCTGCAACCGAGCCATGAGCTCCACAGGATGCAGGCATCATGGGCCCTGCCCGGCCAGCCCACACAGACAGCAGTGAAACACCCGTGGGCTTTCACGAGGGCCTGGAGGACGACAGAGTGGTAGCCGTTGCAGTTGATGTACTGTCCTCAGCTGTGTGGTGGGGCCTGGATGACAATGTGGGTGCTGTCCAATGCACCCATGCAGTTGGGGAATCCCAGCTGTTGGAAGCCGGCCATGGCAGCATCCACATCCCCAAGGCGGATCAGGAGGCTCAGGAGGATCCTGTTGATGGCGGCGAGAACCTGTAGGGTAGAGGGCACAGGCGCCCATGAGTGTGTGGTAGCATATGGGGATCCTGCTCCCTGGCGCCCCAGTACCCAGGGCCCAGCTCCCTGGGAACCCCCTCCATGGGACCCCTCTCCCAGGGACCCCACTTCCCAGGGCACCACACCTTGGGACCCCCCCTTCCCCAGGAACTCACTGTGGGTGTGTGGCCCCAGGTGCCTTACCTCAAGAAAGATGACCCCGACGGTGGCCTTCCCCACCCCGAATTGGTGGCCAACTGAGCGGTTGTTGTCCAGGGTGGCCAGCTTCCACAGAGCTATGGCCACTCGTTTCTCCAGGGGGAGTGTGGGACACATGCGGGTGTCCTGGTGATGAAGTGCTGATGCCAGCCAATGGCACAGCTCCATGAAGGTGGCACAAGTCATCCGGAAGTTGCGGACCCACTGGTCGTTGTCCCGCTCTCCTAGGACGATGTTGTCCCACCAGTCCCCACTGGTGAGGTACCACCAGAGGCAACCGCAGGGCTTGAACAGGGGGTGCTCTGGATGCAGCGTGGGGTGAGCCTGCAGGAAGCTGGCCACATGTTGGGCAGCCCGTAGCCTCATGTGGCATGCTGTCAGGATGGCCATCAGGCAGGCCATGATGTCCGAAGTGTCCCCGTCAGTTAAGTGCTGCAGGTCCATGGCAGGCAGTGGTGTGGTGGCTAACCAAGGCTCTGCCGAGTGCTGTGCTGGAGGTCGTGTGCTGCAAGCAGCCAGGGTCCTCAGCATGTGCACAGGGGATGTGTTTGGGAGGAGCCCTATAAGTGGTTGGCTTGCCTGTGCTCTAGGATGGGCTTGTCAGCCATTTGACCCTGCCCTCACCATTTCCTGCCCTGTTATTTCGAAATGATGCTGTGGCAGTGTAGCCGCTCCATTTTGAAATGACTGGGAGTCATTTCAATGTTGCAGATCTCAACATCGATCTGCATTTCGTGTGTCGTTTCCACGCCACTTATTTCGAAATGGCTTATTTTGAATTAACGGATAGGGATAAGCCATTTCAAAATCACGCTCTAGTGTGGCCACAGTCTTCCAATCTGAATTTCAAATGTACTAACTAGTGTAGACTCACCTATTATTGCTACACATAACTTGCTCTGTCGACAGAGAACGGCCAGCCTGCACTGGCCTCTGGTGACAGAAACCGGAATGGCAGCTCTGCAAACAGCTGCCCGGCAACTGGAAGCCCTCCCTGTTGACAGACCAAAAAAGCAGTCAAGTAGCATTTTGAAGACTAACAAAATAATTTATTAGGTGAGGACCATGAAGACCATGGGCTGAAGAAGTGGGTCTGTCCCACAAAAGCTCACCTAATAATTATTTTGTTAGTCTTTAAATTGCTACTTGACTGCTTTTTTGTTTTGATTGTATGTAGACTAGTACAGCTCCTTCTCTGTTACTGTTGACAGAAGTGTGAGCTGCGCTTCTGTTGACAGTGTACTCCCCTCACTGCATTGTGGATGATGCTGCCTACTCCCTGCACCTGTAGCTGCATGGGACAAACCGACCTCACCCAGGAGCAGTTCAATGAGTGCTTGAACCAGGCCTGGAGCACGGTGGAGCAGGCTTTCGGCCGCTTGCAGGAGTGCTTTACGTACTCCTCACACAGTTGGAGGTCAGTATCTGTAATGTGCCCATGGTCGGGGCAGCGGGGGGGGTATGTTGTGCTTTCCACAATATTGCACAAACAGTTTGTGCAGGGGTGTGCCACTGTGGTGGTGGCTGGCTATAAGCAGCTGGCCCATGCCTTTAGGCTCACCGGGATGTGGGTCAGGGAGGTCTCAGGGTGGCTTTCATCAGACAGCCCAATGATTCCCCCCCAGGCACCCTCCATTATATACCCCACCACTACTGCCCCCACATGCATGCCCCTCACCACTGCCCCACCACACATACACCTCCCCCTGCCCCCACCTATCATACAGGACATGGGGGTGGTTGTAAAAAAACTTAACTCTCAAAATGAAACTTCTTTGAACTACATGAGCAAGGGGGCTATATACTGGGCGGAACTATGTACAGTGGGGTGGGGGCACCTGAACCTAGAGGTGGGAGGGGTGAGGGCCTCATTCTTCTGCGGGAGTGGGGGATCATGACACATGCTGGCCACATGATCCCCTACCACCCTGGGTCTGTGGTCCCCAGTGGGACTGGGATGGGGCTGGGACCATGGGAGACAGGGACGTGGCATCAGCAAGAGGGTTGGGGGGAGCCAGCCCAGCATGGCCATGTGCACCTGGGCAAGTTCCAGCAGGGCAGCTGGGGGTAGGTTGGGCAGGATCAGAGCAGCCAGGTTGTGGGCAGCAGGGGAGCTGGCAGGAGTGGTGGTGGGTGAAGGGGTGCAGGTGCTCAATGACAGCCTGGGTGAGGGTCCCAAGGGCCAAGGCGACCTCACCTCAGGCCTCCTGCTGCTATCCCATGTCTACTGCCTTCAGCTCCAGACACTACCAGAGCACAGCAGTCTGCTCCTGGATTGCTGTGGTATGCAAAGTGGCCTTCTCCTCCTCTCTGTGTCAGTGGTGGCATAGCATCCATGCATGGGCCCACCCAAGTGGCAGGGCTTACGGTGCTCCAGCCCCCTTGGCACTCAGTGGGGGGGTCTCCTAGCACTGGATGGGGCTTACCTGGCCCTCAGACAGTAGTGCTGTGGAGACAGAAGGGAAGAGGGTGCAACCCATCAGCCCCATGACCCTGCCTCAGAGGTAGTGCCCTCCACCTCCAGCCCCCCCACCCCAAAGGCCCAGGGTCCCTGGGGGATCCTGGGCACTTGGAGGTCTCCACATGTGTGGGCAACACACTGGGACTGGTCCCCTCCCTAGTCACCGACCCAGGTGTGCAGGCTGCTGAATGCAGCATTCTGGTCCCCACTCCTGACCCGAGGTGTCCAGATCACTGGTGCCTCAAGGACTTTGGGGATGGCCCAGGAGGAGGGAGCCTGGTTTGAGGAGCCAGATGGTATGGCTATCACCAGGCCCCCTTCTCATCTGGGGACATCTCCAGCTCCTAGTTGTCTGGCACCAGCTGGGGCTTTGACTCGGGTGCCGCCATGTCCAGCATGGCCTCTGGCTTGGCTGCATCCTTTGGCCCCAGTAGCCAATTGAAGGCTTGTAGTGGTGGGCAGCAGGTGGCTGCTGCCCCCTGAGTGGCTGGCTACATCCCAGGCTCAGGTATATGACTGCCGCAGCTCCTAGACTTTAGACCTAAATTGGTCAGCCATGCAGGGAGAGTGGGTGGCCCTGTGTCAAGAGTCCTGCCGACAGCCGGATGAAGGCTATGGCATTCTGGTGCTGGCCACAGGTGTGGAGGAACGCTGCCTAATCCCTCCGCAGTACTAGGAGGTCTTTAATCTCCCCCTTGCTCCAGGAGGGAACCCTGTTCTTTGACCTCTGGCTGGCCTCCTGGGATCCCTCTGGTGGGTAAGTGGGGGAGCACCTGGGGTGGGGGGGGGCGGCTTATGGGCCATGGGGATGCCTTGCTGTGCTCTGGCATCACTGGGTGAGTGTTCTGCTGGAGGCTCACGGGGTTTCTGCAGCCAGCACACTCTCAGACTCCTGCCATGGGATTTCTGGGTCCCTGCATCTTTCAGTGGGATTGGACGTGCTGACTATAGAGACCCACTTGTGCCGGCAGGGGCACCGCCGCATGCCAGCTGGCCAGCACCATGGAGAACTGCTCTTTCAAAATAGTGGCCCATGGAGTGTCTACACACTCTTTCTTTCAAAAGAAGAAGGAGGCATTAAAGCTGGGTTCATTTGAGGTGAATGCCTTGGCAAGAGGGTTAGGAGGTCAACATCATCAATGTAATAGCTGCTTTTGTTGTCTTTTTATATCTCCCAAGCTGTGTCTACATGTGCATGCTGCTTCGAAGTAGCGGCACTAACTTCGAAATAGCGCCCGTCGTGGCTACACGCGTCGGGCGCTATTTGGAAGTTAACTTCGACGTTAGGCGGCGAGACGTCGAAGTCGCTAACCTCATGAGGGGATCGGAATAGCGCCCTACTTCGACGTTCAACGTTCAACGTCGAAGTAGGGACCGTGTAGACGATCCGCGTCCCGCAACGTCGAAATTGTGGGGTCCTCCATGGCAGCCATCAGCTGGGGGGTTGAGAGACGCTGTCTCTCCAGCCCGTGCGGGGCTCTATGGTCACCGTGTGCAGCAGCCCTTAGCCCAGGGCTTCTGGCTGCTGCTGCTGCAGCAGGGGATTCATGCTGCATGCACAGGGTCTGCAACTCGTTGTCGGCTCTGTGGATCTTGTGGTGTTTAGTGCAAGTGTGTCTGGGAGGGGCCCTTTAAGGGAGTAGCTGGCTGTTGAGTCCGCTGTGTGACCCTGTCTGCAGCTGTGCCTGGCACCCTTATTTCGATGTGTGCTACTGTGGCGTGTAGACGTTCCCTCGCTGCGCCTATTTCGATGTGGTGCTGCGCAACGTCGATGTTGAACATCGACGTTGCCAGCCCTGCAGGACGTGTAGACGTTATTCATCGAAATAGCCTATTTCAATGTCGCCACATCGAAATAGGCTACTTCGATGTAGGCTTCACGTGTAGACGTAGCCCCAGTGTATTAATGGACACGAAAATAAGAAATTGATTAAAATATAAATAAGGCATTACTGCGTACAAATAAGTAGAAGAAGCAGAAAGTTGACTGACTATGCTTGGCATTTTGAAACTATGTTGTTTTATTGAACATGACAAATAAATGTTTAAAATTATGACATTTATAATGGAATTAAATATTAACTGAATGTCTGGGCTTATTTGAATTCATACATGGCCGTATAACTGAAAACTCATTTATGCTTCTTCTATGCGAAAGTATTTTTGTAACTGTTTACCAGTTCCAGGAAAAATTCATTCATCTTATAAATTACATACCTATTCATCTGTATAATTCAATACAACTAATGTAAGGAAGGAGAAATATGGTCACCATCTGCCCTTAAATGAGCTTCCCAAAATATAAATGGAACAGATCCTAAGCAGGTGCAAACAGATATAAATAGATTTGTGCTGAATCTGTTCCAATATATTTAGGAACTACATACACAATACCCAGCTCCTTTAAAACTCTATTCAGCAGTAGCTTTCAAAGTTCTTTATAAATGAAGTTAGTAGCACTATAATCATTTTGCAAATGGCACAGCTGTAAAGTGACTTGCTGAAGGTCACCCAGTATGCCAGTAGCAGAGGCAGTAATAGACTCCAAGTCTCTGAGGGCCTCGTCCAGTGTTCTATGTGTATGTGCTCTTAAAAAAAATTAGACAAACACATTTATGGATAAAATTTGAGGGGAGTGGGAAAGACCACAGCTGTCATCTTTGTTATTGTCCTATGAAGAGGAGTAAGGGCAATAATGCCCTCTTTATGCAAGCTATATTTATCATCAAGTTGCAATATGAGCTATCTGTAGGTTGCATCTGAATAGCCTCTCTGTAGGGTAATTAATCCTTCTCTAGTGCAGCTTTATGAAGAGACCCAATATGAGCTGACTCATATGCACTCTCCCTAACTCTGGGCTTGTAGCAAAGTTGCCGACCAGCCTTGACAAACTAAAACAATATGAAGCAAGGTAGCTTTGGTCAAAGCAGTGCTTTTTTATGCCGGTATTTGCTGGTACTGGCACTTTGGCAGTCCCAGCCATGGGACTGGCTAGAGGTAGGGAGTGGGGAATCAGCTGAGTACAGGTGCCTCTTTCTTTACAGAAAAAATCAACAGGTTCTTACTGATCTGGTTTATGTGCACACTCTCTCTCTAAATTATGCATCCCTAATCTCTTTCTAAGTAAATCAGTGCCTTGGGCAGCACCCCATCCCCCCACTCCCAACAAACACATTTGCTATGTCTCCACTAGCACCCCCTTTCAAAAGGGGGATGCAAATGAGACACATCAGGATATGCTAATGAGGTGCTGCAATGAATATGCAGCACCTCATTAGCATAACAGCAGCTACGGCACTTCGGAAGTTCCGCTTTCGATCGCAAGCAGCTCGTTCGCATGAGGTCCTTTTCAAAAGGACGCTGCAGATGTCAAAATCCCCTTATTCCTATAACCAAATAGGAATAAGGGGATTTTGAAGTGTGTGGGGGGTCTTTTCAAAAAGGACCCCATGAAGACAAGCCATGAGCGATCAAAAGCAGCACATTTGAAGGGGCGTGGCTGCCATTATCTAATATGACACTGCATATTCATTGTTTACTCAAGATGATCCAGTCTTTCCACAAAGACATGAGAGGAACCATCCAATATGACGGCACATTATCGGATGCTTTCAGCATCAGGAGCGGTGTCAAACAAGGATGCATCCTTGCTCTGACATTGCTTGGGATCTACTTCACGCTCCTCCTGAAGCACGCCTTTGGATCTTCAACAGAGGGCATCTTTTTGCACACAAGATCTGATGGCAAACTCTTTAATCTTGCAAGGCTGAGAGCTAAGTCTGAGGTGCGGGAAGCCCTCATCAGAGATATGCTGTTTGCAGATAACACTGCTGTAGTGTCACACACAGAAGAACAGCTTCAGAAACTGCTGGCTCAGTTCTCCAAAGTGTGCAAGGACTTCAGGCTTTCCATCAGCCTAAAGAAGACAAATGTACTTGGTTAGGACGTTGCTGAACCTCCATCAATCAGCACTGACAACTATACGTTAGCAGTCGTCCATGAGTTCATTTACCTCGGGTCCACCATCAGTGACACCCTGTCATTGGACACTGAGCTAACTAGGAGGATCAGAAAAGCAGCCACAACTCTGTCCAGACTCAGCGAGAGAGTGTGGAATAACATCAAGCTGTACACCCACACCAAAATGCAAGTCTACATCCTCAGCACCCTCCTTTGCGGCAGCGAGTCTTGGACCCTGTATGCCCGCCAGGAAAAGAGGCTGAACGTCTTCCACTTGCGCTGCCTCAGGCACATCCTTGGAATATCATGGAAAGACAGAGTGTCCAACACCGCCATCCTTGAGCAAGCTGGAATCCCAACCATGCACACCCTCCTCTGGCAGAAGCAGCTCCGCTGGCTTGGCCACGTCCACAGGATGAATGATGGAAGGATCCCAAAAGACATCCTGTATGGTGAGCTAGCCTCCGGCAAAAGACCTCCCGGATACCCCCAATCGCACTACAAAGATGTTTGCAAGAGGGACCTCAGGGAGGTAGACATTGAGCCAGACAGCTGGGAGGAGCTGGCAGACTATTGCAGCAGATGGAGCCAGGAACTACACAAGGGCCTTCAGAAGGGTGAGATGAGGATCAGACAGCTAGCAGAGGAGAAGCGAGCCCACAGAAAGCACAGTAAGGACCTGCCAGACACCCATTACACATGCAACAGATGCAGCAAGGACTGTCAGTCTCATGTGGGCCGTCACAGTCACAGTCGGCATTGCAAATGATGATCCCAAATGGAACTACGAAGGGTGTGATCCATAGACTGAAGGATGCTACTACTACTACCTCATTTTGACCACTAACCATGTGTATAGAAATGATAAATGCAAAAGAACATCAAAAGGTATGGATGTTAGAGGGTTAGCATCCTTAGAATAGATAAATTCCAGAAAAATGTGGTACCCATATACTGTCTAAAATATATAAAACACTCAAACAGTTTAATTTATTTTTGAAAGACAAATGGAAGAAAAGCATAGGATAAGATACCAAACTAGAAAAGTAGGGAAATATTTGCGTCAATTTTAATACTTACTACTGATCCTAATTTAAAATTTTACCTCAAATGTGTGTAAGAAAGAATTTTCTAAAATTTGAATTTTGCTCACTATTGTCAGATTGAACTAGGCACATTCTTACACTTTAATTGAGAGTGCCTGAAAATTCAGTTCTTTTCCAGTTATATCAGAGAAGATGAGAAAGTTCTACATATACCTATGAGATGTATATTAAAAAGGTAGGAAGAAATTACTTGCAAGAAATTCTAAGGGTGAATTCTTGGCCCCATTAAAGTCAATGAAAGTTTTGAAATCGACTTGACTGGGGGCCAGAATTTTAACTTCTTTCTCCACTACTTATGTCTCAGTTGCTCACCAGAAAATTGTTGAAAGAATCAGCTCTTTGTATTAAGCCTTAGTTCCTTTACTCAGTGGGACTGCCACACATAGAAACCATCTCAGAGATGAAGATTTCATCACCTCTCTTGGTAATGCATTCCAGTGCTTCACCACCCTCCTTGTGAAATAGTTTTTCCTAATATCCAACTTACACCTCTCCCTCTGTAACTTCAGACCATTGTTCCTTGTTCTGCCATCTGTCCCCATTGAGAACAGTCTCCCTCCACCCTCTTTAGAGCCCCCTTTCACAAAGTAGAAGATTGCTATCAAATCACCCCTCAGTCTTCTCTTCTGCAAACTACTTAAGCTCAAATTTCTCAGCCTGTCCTCATAGGTCATGTGCTCCAGTCCTTAATTCATTTTCATTGCCCTCTGCTGAGCCATCTCCAAAGCGTCTACATTCTTTCTACACTGGGGGGGTGGGGGCCAGAACTGGACATAATACTCGAGATGTAGCCTCACCAGTGCCGAGTAGAGAGGAATAATAACTTCTGCTGGAAATGATTCTCCTAATGCACCCTAATATGCTGTTAGCCTTCTTGGCTACAGGGGCACACTGTTGACTCATATCTAGCCTCTCATCCACTGCAATCCCCAGGTCCTTTTCTGCTCCACTGCTATTTATCCAGTCAGTCCCCAGCCTGTAACAATGCTTGGGATTCTTCCATCCCAAATGCAGGACCTTGCCTTTCTCTTTGTTGAACCTCTTCAGATTTCTTTGATGCAAACCTGATATGTTGGTGAGAATATACAAAAGGTCCCTCCTCACTGAAGATGGAGTTAAACAGGACACCATTTTCTTGCTGTCAGTTCCAAGCCTCTCTCCATACAGCAGTAGATCTCAAAAGGTCTCTTAGCTTTCTCTTTCGGATATGTTATCTCATGGCTTGCTGTTTTTTCCTGGCTGCTGCTTTTTTACTGACATAGACAGCTCCATCAAAATCAATCAATCAATCAATCATTCCAGCCCTATATTTGCATTCCCACCACTAGAAAATCCATGAGTAAGGTAGTGGCTTCTCTGTCTCTCTGTCTGTCTGTCTGTCTCTCTCTAAGATATTCGTAAATCAAGGAGCTTTAACTAACTTTATAGTTAAGTTCAGTGAGCTGTCACACCCAACTGTTTCTGCAAGTCTTATGACTTCTAGCTATGAGAAAAATGCACTTTCAGAGCTTTGCGACCGGGTACTTGCAAACAGGGTGAGTGCTAACAGGAGGGAGTTTTGAGAGGGGAGTTGAGAGCGGGAGCTTGGAGGGAGCCAGTGACTTCTATTGCCCTTAAACTTAAATCCTTTATAACAACCTCTATCTGAAACATTTAATTAAACCCTCATGTATAATTAGAGTAGGAAATGGAGGCAGAGGCCCAACAGCAGAGTGGGAGCTATCCTTTTTATTGTGTTGAGTGCAATATGTATGACTACCTACCCTGTGGGCGGGTGGCGTATATGTGCGCTCGATGCAAGGAGCTCCTGGCCCTCAGAGACCGAGTGCGTGCTTTGGAGGCCAGGGTGGCTGAACTGGAGGAGCTAAGGAAGGCAGAACTGTTTGTTGATGAGACTTTCCGGGACATAGTAGGGCTGTCCCACCTCCAATCTGACAGTTCTGATGCTGTTACGGAGGATGAAAGGCTCAGGGAAGGAGAGCAGTCAATGGGAGCAGAGGGAAACCATCCCATAGTTGGGACCCTCCTTCCAGAGGGTGCTATGGTATCCTCTCGCACCGAGGATACTTCTCCGGGGGAGGGAGCGCCAGCTGTTAGGAAGAAGCAGGTTTTAGTAGTGGGGGATTCCATCATTAGAAATATAGATAGTTGGGTTTGTGATGACCAGGAGAACCGTATGGTGACTTACCTGCCTGGTGAGAAGGTTGCGGATCTCTCGAGGCATTTAGACAGACTTATGGGCAGTGCTGGGGAGGAGCCGGTGGTTGTGGTACATGTTGGTACCAATGACATAGGGAAGGGTAGAAGAGATGTTCTGGAGGCCAAATTTAGGTTACTAGGAAAGAGACTGAAATCCAGAACATCTATGGTGGCATTCTCTGAAATGCTTCCAGTTCCACGCGCAGGGCCAGATAGACAGGCAGAACTTCAGAGTCTCAATGCGTGGATGAGACGATGGTGTAGGGAAGAGGGGTTTAGATTTATTAGGAACTGGGAACACTTTTGGGATAGGGGAAGCCTATACAGGAATGATGGGCTCCACCTAAATCAAGGTGGATCCAGACTGCTGGCATTAAACATTAAAAAGGTCATAGAGCAGTTTTTAAACTAAGAGGTGGGGGAAAGCCGATTGGTGCGGGGGAGCACCTGGATCGGACGGAGACTTCTCTTACACGAGGCTCCATAGATAGGGATTCCCTAGAAGTTAGTCAGATAGGGAACGTGGGAAATAATATATGGGCAAGATCAGATATGAAACAATCGCATATAAAAAAATCCAACTCCTCTGTGAAAGGTGGACATATAAATAGTGGTAGTTTTTTAAAGTGCTTTTACGCAAATGCTAGGAGTCTGTCTAATAAGATGGGTGAACTGGAGTACCTCATATCAAAGGAGGAAGTTGACATAATAGGCATCACAGAAACATGGTGGAATGAGGACAATCAGTGGGACACTATCATACCGGCGTATAAATTATATCGGAAAGACAGAACAGGTCGTGCAGGTGGTGGAGTGGTACTATATGTGAAGGATAATTTAGAATCAAATGAAGCAAAAATCCTAAAGGAATCAAAGTGTTCCATAGAATCATTATGGATAACAATTCATTCCTATAATATGAATATGGCATAAGGAATATATTACCGACCACCTAACCAGGACAGTGATAGTGATGCTGAAATGTTAAGGGAGATTAGAGAGGCTATCAAAATAAAAAACACAGTAATAATAGGAGATTTCAATTATCCCCATATTGATTGGGTACATGTCACCTCAGGACGGGATTCAGAGATTAAATTTCTTGATGCCGTAAATGACTGCTTCTTGGAGCAGCTAGTACAGGAACCCACAAGGGGCGTGTCAATTCTCGATCTAGTCCTGACTGGAACGCAGGATCTGGTCCAAGAGGTAACTGTTACTGGACCGCTTGGAAATAGTGACTACAATATAATAACTTCTAATATTCCTGTGTTGGGAAGACCACTGCAGCGGTCAAACACTCTGGCATTTAATTTCAAAAAGGGGAATTACACTAAAATGAGGAAGCTAGTTAAACAGAAACTAAAAGGTAGAGTAACTAAACTAAAATCCCTGGAAGATGCATGGAAACTGTTTAAAGACACCATACTAGAGGCCCAACTTAAATGTATACCCCAAATAAAAAAACACAGTAAGAGACCTAACAAAGAACCACCATGGCTTAACAGCCATGTTAAAAAGGCAGTGAGAGAGAAAAGGGCAGCTTTTAAAAAGTGGAAGTCAAATCCTAGTGAGGAAAATAGAAAGGAACACAAACACTCCCAAATTAAGGCTACGTCTACACGTGCACCCTACATCGAAGTAGCTTATTTCGATGTTGCGACATCGAAATAGGCTATTTCGATGAATAACGTCTACACGTCCTCCAGGGCCGGCAACGTCGATGTTCAACTTCGACGTTGCGCAGCCCGACATCGAAATAGGCGCAGCGAGGGAACGTCTACACGTCAAAGTAGCACACATCGAAATAGGGATGCCAGGCACAGCTGCAGACAGGGTCAACGGGCGGACTAGCGCTTCTGGGGCAACAGCTAGCCGCTCCCTTAAAGGGCCCCTCCCACATACACTCAGCCTGCACAGCACGCGGTCTGACGAGCCATATAGGCACACAGACCCCGGGCGCCGCAGTCATGGACCCCCAGCAGCAGCAGCAGCAGCAGCAGCAGCAGCTAGAGGTCCACCCAGCCCTCCTGGCAGGAACAGGGCTTGCCTGGGCTCTTGTCATGTTGGGGGCAGCTGAGCACCTTCTTGCCCCAGGGGAGGACATGCCCCCAGGGCAGCAGGGCTCAGCCCCTACCCTTGCAGCACCCCGCTCCACCCCCCGCCTCACACGCCGGCGGCTGTAGAGCTACCCCACCAGCACCGACTGGTGGGAGCGGCTGGTGCTTGGGGAGTGGGACGACGACCACTGGCTCCGGAACTTCAGGATCACCCGACAGACATTCCTGGAGCTGTGCCAGTGGCTCAGCCCCGCACTCAGGCACCGGGACACTGCCATGTGGCGTGCCCTCCCTGTGGAGAAATGGGTCGGCATCGCTGTCTGGAAGCTGGCCACTCCGGACAGCTACCGATCCGTGGGGCAGCAGTTTGGTGTCGGAAAGGCCACCGTCGGGGCTGTCTTCATGGAGGTAAGAGAACCCACAGGGGGAGGCCAGGGCAGAGCAGGGCAGGGCAGGGGGGGCCAGGGCAGGGCAGGGCAGGGCAGGGCAGGGGGGCCAGGGCAGGGCAGGGCAGGGCAGGGCAGGGGAGCCAGGGCAGGGCAGGCCAGGGGGCCAGGGCAGGGCAGGGCAGGGTAGGGGAGCCAGGGCAGGGCAGGGCAGGGCAGGGCAGGGCAGGGGGGTCAGGGCAGGGCAGGGCAGGGCAGGGCAGAGCAGGGCAGGGGGGCCAGGGCAGGGCAGGGGGGCCAGGGCAGAGCAGGGCAGGGCAGGGGAGCCAGGGCAGGGCAGGCCAGGGGGGCCAGGGCAGGGCAGAGCAGGGCAGGGGGGCCAGGGCAGGGCAGGGGAGGGTAGGGGAGCCATGGCAGGGCAGGGCAGGGCAGAGCAGGCCAGGGGAGCCAGGGCAGGGCAGGCCAGGGGGGCCAGGGCAGGGCAGAGCAGGGCAGGGGGGCCAGGGCAGGGCAGGGGAGGGTAGGGGAGCCAGGGCAGGTCAGGGCAGGTCAGGGCAAAGCAGGCCAGGGGGGCCAGGGCAGAGCAGGCCAGGGGGGCCAGGGCAGAGCAGGGCAGGGGGGCCAGGGCAGGGCAGGGCAGGGCCATGCACACCCTGCTCACCCCTCATTGGGGCTGTCCCATGTGCTTTCTCTGCAGGTCGTGCGTGCCATCAACTCCATGCTCCTGCACAGGCTCGTGAGGCTGGGGGACCCACGTGCCACTGTTGCCGCCTTTGCCACCCTGGGCTTCCCCAACTGCTTCGGGGCTTTGGATGGGACTCACATCCCCATCCGCGCCCCGGACCACAGTGGAGGCCGATACCTCAACCGGAAGGGCTACCATTCAGTCGTCCTGCAGGCCTTGGTGGACAGCCGGGGACTGTTCCAGGACATTTACATGGGCTGGCCTGGCAGCACCCACGACGCCTGGGTGTTCCGCAACTCGGGCCTGTGCCGCCGGCTGGAGGCGGGGACCTACATCCCCCAGCGGGAGATCCCTCTGGGGGACACCACCATGCCCTTCTGCATCATCGCGGATTCGGCCTACCCCCTCCGGCCGTGGCTCATGCGCCCCTACACGGGCCACCTCTCCGCCAGCCAGGAGCGCTTCAACCAGTGCCTGAACTGTGTGCGCCAGGTGGTGGAGCGCTCATTTGGCCGCCTCAAGGGACGATGGCGATGTCTCCTCACCCGCCTGGATGCCAGCCCCAACAACATCCCCCAGATTGTGGGTGCCTGCTGCGCCCTGCACAACCTCGTGGAGAGCAAGGGGGAGAGCTTTCTTCAGGGCTGGGCCGCCGAGGCCGGCAGGGCACACCTCCAGCCACCTGCTGCCCCCAGTCGGCAGGTGGACCCAGAGGGGACCCGGGTCCGGGAGGCCCTGCGGGCCCACTTCGACGACCAGGCCGCGGGGTGAACTCTGCCCAGGCCCCCTACTGCCCGCCCCTTCCTCCCCCACACTCCTGCCCCAACGCCCACACCATGGACCACCCCACCGCCCCCCCCCCACTTGTCCAGGAGAAATGACAGCACGAACTTGTGGGTGAACGTAAATGTTTTTTTTGTCCTCACGAATTTTTTTTTTTTTTAAATAAAAAAATATATATATGTGAGACAGAAACCAAAAAGGAGGGACAAACATTCAACAAAACCAAGATGGGCACAAATAAAACTATGTACAACAATAAAAACGAAAGCACTGTGCGCCATCAAAAGAAAAACAAAAAGCAGGGAGGAGAACGGGGAGAACTATGTACAGGGGGGGACGGGGCAAACAGGGGAAACACCCACACCACCCACCCAGTCCCCAAAGTCTGTCCAACAAGGGGGGGGGCCACGTCCCGGGCCCCTCGCCCCTACAGCCCAGCAGTAGCGCCAGGATCCTCCTTTGGCCCTGGGAGCTCCTCGGCTCTTGTGGCTCATATGTAGCCTGAGTCTCCCTTTGGCACTCCCCCCACTCCATCGCATGCTGCTGCTGCGGGGTGTCCGACCCCCTCCGCCCGGGGGCCCCTCGAGGTTCCGCTCCCCCCTGGCCCGAGGATGGGGCATGGCACTGTCATGCAGGGTGGCGGGGGGCAGGGGCTGATGGCTGCAGTGCTGTGAGGGCCATGGCCCTGGTGTCCTTGGGGCCATGGCCATGTGAGTGTGTGGGGGGCCCTGGACACATCTCTGTTCCCCCTGCCCCTCAAGCCCCGGGGTGTCCACTCGAGAGGGGTACCTACCTGTGGGTCCGCTCCCACGGTCCGGAGATCCCCGGGGGTCGGAGGCCCTGCTGCTGCTCCGGGATGGCAGGAGGAGGATCTGCAGGCTGGAATCGGTGGAGGAGGAGCCCCCCCCCTCCTCCTCCTCCTCCTCCTCCTCCTGCCGCGATGTCCCGGGGATGGCCTCCGGGGGGGGGTCCCCGGGGTGCGGGGCTTACCTATGGGGCGGAGCCCGGCTGCAGGGCCTGCTGGGGCTCGTCAGCCGAGGTGTCAAGGGTGGCCAGAGGGGAGGAGGTGTGCCTGGAGCCCAGGATGTCCCTGAGCTCCCTGTAAAAGGGGCAAGTGGCGGGGGCGGCCCCAGATCGGCTGGCCGCATCCCGGGCCCAGGCATAACCCTGCCGCAGCTCCTTCACCTTACTCCGGACATGGTCCGGAGTGCGGGCAGGGTGACCCCGGGCAGCCAGGCCGTCGGCCAGCCGAGCGAACACATCCGCGTTCCGCCTCTTGCTCCCCATTACCTGGAGCACCTCCTCCTCGCTCCAGAGCCCCAGCAGGTCCCGCATCTCGGCCTCCATCCAAGAGGGGCCCCGCTGCCGCTTCCCAGACTGTGTGGCCCTCTGGCTGCCCTGGCTGCTGTGGCTCCTCTGGGGGGGGTCCCCTGGGGGCGCTGGGGGGGCTGCTGGGCAGCCATGGCTGCTGTCAGGGGCTGAGGGCTGTGCAGGCTCGCCGCCGCATGTGCAGGCAGGAGCCTGCACGTTGCCTCAGCCTCCTGCAGTCAGGGCGGGGGAGGGGACCTTTAAGGGGCCGCTCCACGCGGCCACCAGTGAGCTGCGGGGCTGGAGAGAGCGTCTCTCAACCCCCCAGCTGATGGCCACCATGGAGGACCCGTCAATTTCGACGTTGCGGGACGCGGATCGTCTACACTGTCCCTACTTCGACGTTGAACGTCGAAGTAGGGCGCTATTCCTATCTCCTCATGGCTGCGTCTACACGTGCACGCTACTTCGAAGTAGCGGCAGTAACTTCGAAATAGCGCCCGTCACGTCTACACGTGTTGGGCGCTATTTCGAAGTTGAAATCGACGTTAGGCGGCGAGACGTCGAAGTCGCTAACCCCATGAGCGGATGGGAATAGCGCCCTACTTCGATGTTCAACATCGAAGTAGGGACGTGTAGACGATCCGCGTCCCGCAACATCGAAATAGCGAGGTCCTCCATGGCGGCCATCAGCTGGGGGGTTGAGAGATACTCTCTCTCCAGACCTTGCGGGGCTCTGTGGTCACCGTGGGCAGCAGCCCTTAGCCCAGGGCTTCTGGCTGCTGCTGCTGCAGCTGGGGGTCTGTGCTGCATATACAGGGTCTGCAACTAGTTGTTGGCTCTGTGTATCTTGCACTGTTTAATGAAAGTGTGTCTGGGAGGGGCCCTTTAAGGGAGCGACTTGCTGTTGAGTCCGCCCCGTGACCCTGTCTGCAGCTGTGCCTGGCTCGAAGAAGGTGGCGTCCTTTCGAAAAGGAGCCCCGTCTAGACGCGCCGCGCGGCGGCAAGGCTCGTCAATTTCGAAGCGCCACTGCCGCCCGCATGCTAATGAAGCGCTGAATATGCATTTCAGCGCTTCATTAGTAAACTTCGAAATGGCCATGGCCATTTCGAAGTTTGGGGCACGTGTAGACATAGCCTATATGGCATAGCATTGATCTGGCCTAACTATGTTCAAATAAACTACTTTTTGCCTTGTTGTCCCTGGGATTTTATAGGAAATGAGGCAATTTGCATGTGTGTTTTGCTGCTATTAAAAAAAACACACACCTTATCTGAAGGAAAAGATTTGGCCCCACAGTTCCTTTTTATTTGCATAAATAAAGAATTATGTCTTAGAAGACATGCTGTTGCTATCAGTGAATTGCTGAAGTTGTTTGCACGTACACAGGGAGGCATTTTATTGGATGAGTCGCTCAAGCTGAATCACTTCTTCAGTTCAGCACAGCAGTCCACCAAATATAGCCAGAAGAGGCAATATGCCCTATACGTCATTCTATAAACCCACAAATGTACCTGAAATCATGTTTTCAAAGCATTTCAGGAAAGAAAAAGGATAAAGGGAATTTTTAATCTAATTTTCTAATATTTATAATATCACACACAGTCTTGAACTCAGTAAGTATATATAGCAGAAGGAAATGCTTTGATTATTTCTTTAAATGAAGACAAATTTAAGTGAATGTTCTGAATATTATTATAATTAAAATCTATTCCTTTTTATAAGAGATACAGAGATCATAATAATGCATGCAACCTGCATCAGTAATTGAAAGAAAGAATAAATCTGCATTGTGAATCTGAAATAGGCATTCATATTAAACAACAGATTGGAAACAAATCTGAAATTAAATTTTAATTCTGCAGATTATATATTGGTAACTAGGGCTACGTCTACACGTGCACCCAACTTCGAAATAGCTTATTTCGATGTTGCGACATCGAAATAGGCTATTTCGATGAATAACGTCTACACGTCCTCCAGGGCTGGCAACGTCGATGTTCAACTTCGACGTTGCTCAGCCCAACATCGAAATAGGCACAGCGAGGGAACGTCTACACGCCAAAGTAGCACACATCGAAATAAGGGAGCCAGGCACAGCTGCAGACAGGGTCACGGGGCGGACTCAACAGCAAGTCGCTCCCTTAAAGGGCCCCTCCCAGACACACTTTCATTAAACAGTGCAAGATACACAGAGCCAACAACTAGTTGCAGACCCTGTATATGCAGCACGGACCCCCAGCTGCAGCAGCAGCAGCCAGAAGCCCTGGGCTAAGGGCTGCTGCCCACGGTGACCACAGAGCCCCGCAAGGGCTGGAGAGAGAGTATCTCTCAACCCCCCAGCTGATGGCCGCCATGGAGGACCCCGCTATTTCGATGTTGCGGGACGCGGATCGTCTACACGTCCCTACTTCGATGTTGAACGTCGAAGTAGGGCGCTATTCCCATCCGCTCATGGGGTTAGCGACTTCGACGTCTCGCCGCCTAACGTCGATTTCAACTTCGAAATAGCGCCCAACACGTGTAGACGTGACGGGCGCTATTTCGAAGTTACTGCCGCTACTTCGAAGTAGCGTGCACGTGTAGACGCAGCCTAGGTTTTAAAATTTTTGGCACAATGAAAGGAATCGCTAATGCTATAGCAAGTCAGGTAACCTTTTAGATACTACTACATCAAATACACAATTAAAAACCAAATTTCTACGTACTGCATCATAAAACAAATGGTGCCATTGAAACTTTCTGATGAATAGCAACCTTTAAGGTCTCTGCACTAGTACAGATACAGGGAAATTTTACTTGGACACATCAAACAAAACAAATCTTTTACATTATTAAGACAAACTGATGTTGAATAATATCCTATCAGATTTTTTCATGCATAAACATTTTTTCCTAATTAATCTACTGTTAATTGTAAGTTAATTTGGATGTTTCCCACTATTCAGTCTCATTGCTGTCCTCTGAATCCATTGGAGACATAGCATCAAAGTGTATAGTTAAGTCCAAATCTTGCTGAACCGGCTGCAAGGCTCTCAAACCACCCCTCCCCCCACCTTCCCTGCCCTCCCCCGCCCCCCGCCATTTTATTTTAATGAAAAAGAATGGATTGCAACAGCCTTTCCCTTCAATATGAGGTGACAATGGGTTTAGATCTCGTTTTTCTCATAAAGGTCCCTCCCCCCATATCACTCTACGGCTACGTCTACACGTGCAGCCAACATCGAAATAGCTTATTTCGATGTTGTGACATCGAAATAGTCTATTTCGATGAATAACGTCTACACGTCCTCGGCTGCGTCTACACGTGCACGCTACTTCGAAGTAGCGGCAGTAACTTCGAAATAGCGCCCGTCACGTCTACACGTGTTGGGCGCTATTTCGAAGTTGAAATCGACGTTAGGCGGCGAGACGTCGAAGTCGCTAACCCCATGAGCGGATGGGAATAGCGCCCTACTTCGACGTTCAACATCGAAGTAGGGACGTGTAGACGATCCGCGTCCCGCAACATCGAAATAGCGGGGTCCTCCATGGCGGCCATCAGCTGGGGGGTTGAGAGATACTCTCTCTCCAGCCCTTGCGGGGCTCTGTGGTCACCGTGGGCAGCAGCCCTTAGCCCAGGGCTTCTGGCTGCTGCTGCTGCAGCTGGGGGTCCGTGCTGCATATACAGGGTCTGCAACTAGTTGTTGGCTCTGTGTATCTTGCACTGTTTAATGAAAGTGTGTCTGGGAGGGGCCCTTTAAGGGAGCGGCTTGCTGTGGAGTCCGCCCCGTGACCCTGTCTGCAGCTGTGCCTGGATCCCTTATTTCGATGTGTGCTACTTTGCTGTGTAGACGTTCCCTCGCTGCGCCTATTTCGATGTTGGGCTGAGCAACGTCGAAGTTGAACATCGACGTTGCCGGCCCTGGAGGACGTGTAGACGTTATTCATCGAAATAGACTATTTCGATGTCGCAACATCGAAATAAGCTATTTCGATGTTGGGTGCACGTGTAGACGTAGCCCTCCAGGGCCAGCAACGTCGATGTTCAACTTCGACGTTGCTCAGCCCAACATCGAAATAGGCGCAGCGAGGGAACGTCTACACGTCAAAGTAGCACACATCGAAATAGGGATGCCAGGCACAGCTGCAGACAGGGTCACAGGGCGGACTCAACAGCAAGCCGCTCCCTTAAAGGGCCCCTCCCAGACACAGTTGCACTAAACAACACAAGATACACAGAGCTGACAACTGGTTGCAGACCCTGTGCCTGCAGCATAGATCCCCAGCTGCCGCAGAAGCAGCCAAAAGCCCTGGGCTAAGGGCTGCTGCCCACGGTGACCATAGAGCCCCGCAGGGGCTGGAGAGAGAGCATCTCTCAACCCCCCAGCTGATGGCCGCCATGGAGGACCCAGCAATTTCGACGTTGCGGGACGCGGATCGTCTACACGGTCCTTACTTCGATGTTGAACGTCGAAGTAGGGTGCTATTCCTATCTCCTCATGAGGTTAGCGACTTCGACGTCTCACCACCTAACGTCGAAGTTGGTGCCGCTACTTCGAAGTAGCGTGCACGTGTAGACGCAGCTTACCAGTGTAAAGGAGCCCTGATCTGTGTTACATTTACACAGATACTATGATCATTTCTTACTGCACAGGTGATATAAAGAGACATTGGCATAAATATAAGTCAGGCCTGGTAAGTCCATTTTGTTCTCAGCAAGTGAAAGGTGAGACAGACACAGCCTGTTGTTTAACTCATTGATATACATCATGGATTCTTGTGCAGATAATATGGGAAGAACAGCTTCAAGTGAATAGAGATGAAATGAGAAGCATAAGGCTAATATCCACCTCCCAAACCAAGATAAGTGGAATGTTGTTGGGGTGGGAGTAGGGGGGGATTGCACCCCCCCCAGAAGTGAGCGATTGGGATGAAGATACAGATTTACTCTGAAGATGTTAGCTTGGATCCAGTCATGAAGGATCCAGCAGATACAGTGATACTAGTGGTGAGAACTAGCATTGTAGTCTGACCATAACAGACACAGTTGATAGATAAGGCCTTACTCTAGATATGTAAATTCTTCCAGCATTTTGGAGTCAGAATTGATGAAATCTCAGAGACATTGTAAAGTAAAAGTATTACTTTTTCTTGTGACGCACTCCTGTAGCATCTTAAAGACGAACAGATTTCTTAGTGTAAGACCGCTTCCTTTGGTAATTGTGAATTGAGAGGAAGAACCAAAGTTACACAACTGCATATACCTGTTTAGAGAATGATAAATCATAGAATCATAGAACACTAGGACTGGAAGGGACCTCAAGAGGCCATCGAATCCAGCCCCCTGACCCAATGGCAGGACCAAGTACTATCTAAACCTTCCCTGATAGACATCTATTTAACCTGCTCTTAAATATCTCCAGCGATGGAGATTCCACAACCTCCCTTGGCAATTTATTCCACTGTTTGACCGCCCTGACAGTTAGGAACTTTTTCCTAATGTCCAACCTAAACCTCCCTTGTTTAAGCCCAACCTTCAGTTTAAACCCATTGCCTCTTGTTCTATCCTCAGAGGCCAAGACGAACACGTTTTCTCCTTCCTCCTTAAGACTCCCTTTCTTGATACTTGAAAACCGCTATCATGTCTCCCCTCAATCTTCTCTTTTCCAAACTAAACAAGCCCAATTCTTTCAACCTTTTTTCATAAGTCACATTCTCTAGACCGTTAATCATTCCCGTTGCTCTTTTCTGGACCCTCGCAAGTGTCTCCACATCTTTTTTGAGCTGCGTTGCCCAGAACTGGACACAATACTCCAGCTGAGGCCTAAACAGAGCAGAGTAGAGCAGAAGAATAACTTCTCGTGTCTTGTTCACAACACACCTGTTAATGCATTCCAGAATCATGTTTGCTTTTTTTGCAGCATCACACTGTTGACTCATATTTAGCTTGGGGTCCACTATAATCCCAAGATCCCTTTCTGCTGCAGTCGTTCCTAGACAGTCTCTCCCCATTCTGTATGTGTGAAACTGATTGTTCCTTCCCAAGTGGAGCGCTTTGCATTTGTCCTTATTAAACTTCATCTTGTTTACCTCAGACCATTTCTCCAATTTATCCAGATCGTTTTGAATTATGACCCTATCCTCCAAAGCAGATGCAACCCCTCCCAACTTGGTATCATCTGCAAACATAATAAGTGTACTTTCTATGCCAATATCTAAATCATTGCTGAGGACATAGAACAGAACCGGTCCTAACACAGACCCCTGCAGAACCCCACTTGTTATACTTTTCCAGCAGGATTGAGAACCATTAATAAATACTCTCTGGGTACTGTTATCCAGCTAGTTATGCACCCACCTTATAGTAGCCACATCTAAATTGTATTTGCCTAGTTTTTTTTATAAGAATATCATGAGATACCATATCAAATGCTTTACTAAAGTCTAGGTATACCACATCTACCACTTCTCCCCTGTCCGCAAGGCTCGTTAGCCTATCAAAGAAAGCTATCAGATTAGTTTGACAAGATTTATTCTTTACAAACCCATGCTGGCTGTTTCCTCTTACCTTACCACCTTCGAAGTGCTTGCAGACGATTTCTTTAATTACCTGCTCCATTATCTTTCCTGCCACTGCAGTTAAGCTGACTGGCCTGTACTTTCCTGGGTTATTCTTATTCCCCTTTTTATAGATGGGCACTATATTTGCCCTTTTCCAGTCTTCTGGAATCTCTCCTGTCTCCCATGATTTTCCAAAGATGATAGATAAAGGCTCAGATACCTCCTCTATCAGCTCCTTGAGTATTCTAGGGTGCATTTCTTCAGGCCCTGGTGACTTGCAGACATCTAATTTTTCTAAGTGATTTTTAACTTGTTCTTTTTTTATTTCAACTTCTAACCCTACCCCTTTCCCACTAGCATTCACTACGTTGGGCATTCCTTCATCAGACTTCTCAGTGAAGACTGAAACAAAGAAGTCATTAAGCATCTCTGCTGTTTCCAAGTTCCCTGTTACTGTTTCTCCCTCCTCACTGAGCAATGGCCCTACCCTGTTCCTGGTCTTCCTCTTGTTTCTAATATATTTATAAAAAGCCTTCTTGTTTCCCTTTATGCCTGTAGCTAGTTTGAGCTCATTTTGTGCCTTAGCCTTTCTAATCTTTCTCCTGCATTCTTGTGTTGTTTGCCTATATTCATCCTTTGTAATTTTTCCTTGTTTCCATTTTTATACAATTCCTTTTTTATTTGAGATCATGCAAGATCTCCTGGTTAAGCCAAGGCGGTCTTTTTCCATATTTTCTATCTTTCCTACACAGTGGGATAGCTTGTTTTTGGGCCCTTAATAATGTCCCTTTGAAAAACTGCCAACTCTCATCAGCTGTTTTTCCCCTCAGTTTTGCTTCTCATGGGACCTGACCTACCAGCTCTCTGATTTTACCAGAATCTGCCCTCCTTGAAATCCATTATCTCTATTTTGCTGTTTTCTGTTCTACCCTTCCTTAGGATTGTCTCCAATACAATCCAAGAATTTTACTGGATAGTCTGTGCCCCGCCGTATTAGTTTCCCAACATATATCTGGATAGTTGAAGTCCCCCATCACCACCAAATCTGGGGCCCTGCTTGACTTTTTTAGTTGTTTAAAAAATGCCTCATCCACCTGGATAGGTGGCCTGTAGTAGACGCCTAGCAGGATATCACCCTTGTTTTTTACCCCCTCTTAGTCTAAACCAGAGACTCTCAACACATCCATCTCCACCTCTGTCCAAGTGTGTACGTTTTTAATATATAAGGCAAAACCTCCCCCCTTTCTTCCCTGTCTATCCTTCCTCAGCAGGCTGTACACTTCAATACTAACATTCCAATCATGTGTATTATACCACCAAGTTTCTGTGATGCCAATGATGTCATAGCAAAGAAGGGTCCTGTGGCACCTTATAGACTAACAGAAAAGTTTTGAGCATGAGCTTTCACGAGCACAGACTCACTTCATCAGATTCGCCCCTAGGATGTACCTGTCTCTGCCTGGGCCCCTACCACTGACAGGCAGGATTGAGGAGAATACCACCTGTGCCCCAAACTCCTTCACCTGTGCGCCCAGAGCCCTGAAGTTACTCTTGACCTGCTCAGTATCATACCTTACGGTATCATTAGTGCCCACATGGATGAGAAGCATGGGATACTAGTCAGAGGGCCTGATGATCCTTGACAACGCCTCCGTAACACCTTGGATATGGGCCCCAGGCAGGCAGCATACTTCGGGAATTCATTCTGTTCAAGGAGTTATTAAGGGAGCAATACAATGGCACGTACAGACATTAAATTGCAGCAAAAGAATAAAATTAATTCATCTGTGACTACAAAACACCAGAATATTTTCCCAAATATTTCACATCTTTACTGAAGAAAAATAATGAGTGCTACTCTAAATCGAATTTCAGAATTCTAGAAGAATGGGCTAACATTCAGTGTACTTTATTTTCAAAATGTGTTGGTGTCTTAAAAGGGAAAAAATAGGGGTGTGTTTACACTAGGAACTTACTTTGAAGTTAACTTCTAAGTTAGGGGCTACTTTGAAGTTGCCTGTGGAGCATCTACACACATTTTCTGTTATTTGGAAGTAAAGGTGCCCAATTTTGAAGTCCTTATTCCATTCCAGGGAATGGAGTAGTGCCCTACTTCGAAGTTTGCTCCACACCTGCTACTTTGAAGTAGCAAGTCTGCCATGGTGGTGTCCCCTCAGGAGCCTGGAGATGCTCTGGACAGTCTAGATGGGGCTCTATGATCACTGCTCGATGCGTGAGATGAAACAGTTTCCCAGGAACCGCAGGCAGAAGCAGGAGGACCAAGAGCCCCCTGCTGCATGGCTCTCTGTCAAAGCCACAGCTGTCACCCACATCCCCAGCAGACCATGGCATCCCTCCAGAAGTGCCCTGACCTCCCGGAGCCTGCTGGCAAGTCCCCCGAGGGCTTTCAGTGGCCAGCCAATCAGTGGCAAAAGACAGGCCCCTTGTGGAATGAGGCAGAAGTGCAAGACCTCCTTAGACTGTGGAGGGATCAGAGCATCCAGATTAAAATGAAAGAGCTTCAGCAGTTGTACTTGCTGGGCAAAGGATGCAGAAACCACTTGGGGGCACAGCCCACCCAGTACCCCCATTTTGAGAAGCTCCACCACCTTCTGGGGCCCATGGAGGTCCAGCCCCCCGAGTACGTGGTAGACACCACTGCACCCCGACTGAGCTGGAGCTGGAGTCCATGATAGCAGAGGAGCTGGGATCCTGGGGAGACACCATCTCCCACCCAAGGAGACCAGGGGACCAATCTGCGGAGCAATGACAATGGTACCAGAGATGGACCCTCATCATCACTCTCCCTCCTGAGTCTTCCAGCATGGACCCCAGCAGCTGGGCTTCCCTGGGTGTGTGGAGGTACCAGCAGGTATGCACCGGGCATTTGGGATGCCCCAATGCCTGGGGAGGAAAACCCTCCCCTAGGCATGGCCAGCAGGGGGGTCACACGCCCTGTTGAAGTACATTGCCTGCAGCCCCACCTAGCTCCACAGGTTATTTGCCCAGGGAGCGTACTGGGGGGGACCATAGCAGACCCAGTGTCAGCCACACCATGGGGTTACACTCCTGCACCCGGTATCCTACGGGGCCCCAGACCACCGAACAATGGGGAACGTGGAGCAGGGTCTCTGAGACAGACGGTCAGGATGCACAATTGATGGGCAGTCCACAGTCCCCTTCTGTCTCCACAGGCCTGCCATCTGGGCGCTGCCCCAGGCCTGCCCATGACCAGCCCTCATCTGGTGAGGACCAGGAGGCCGGCACTCCACCTCGAGCTGTCTCCCCCTGGAGTTGCCATTGGCTCAGAAGCTGCCGTTGCAGGCAGGGAGGAGGAAGCAGCTGCACACACAACCACTCTGCAGGAGCTGATGGCTGTGCTGCAAGACTGGCTGGCAAGGGAACAGGAGGTTTGGGTGGCCAATTGCCTGGAAACCCTTACCCAGACTGTCACCTCCTGCCTTGCCCAACTTCCCCCTTTGCCAGCCCCTACCATGCCCCCCCATCCCCCTGCAACTCTCCCAGCAGCACCCCTAGCAGGTGCCAACTTTCTGGCTCTGCTGCCTGCTGACCCACCTGGCTCTGGCGGAGTGGCTGGTGGCCAGCATGACAGAGTGCGAGCAGACCCCTCCCACACCCTGGCCCCCTGTGCTCCCTGCCGACCCCAACATCACTGGACCCCTTGCACAGCCCCAGTTTCCTGTAGTCCCGGCTTCATCCCTGCTCCAACAGGGTTCCTGGACCTGGGGTGGCAGGGGATCCTGTGGCCATCATGACTCCCGTACCACCACCCCAGTGAATGAGTCAGGCTCCCCCAATCCCAGCACCCTGTCCCCAGTTCAGTCCCTGCCCCCAGTGCTGCCCCATGTTCCCTGTTGTAACTCATTCCCTCAAGTAAACAGTTTCAAACATGCTGCCAAGTTTATAGGTTTCAAAAGTTTATTTTCAGCACAATGAATGTCCTCTACTGACCCCTAACCCATGTCCTTCTTGTGCAGTGGGGGAGGGGCATATGGTGTGGTGAGGGAGGGTCATTGTGGACCCCAGTCAAAGCCTTCCTGCAAGGACTCCCTGACCTGCACCTCATTCCTTTGTGCCTCACAGCACAGGACGCTGGGCAGCTGCTCATACCCGGTGGAAGTCTCAGCAGCCCAAGCCTGAACAAACAATGGCCCTTTACATTCCGTGATATTGTGGCGAGTGCAGCAGGCCATGACTGCCACTGGCACATTTGGGAAGCTGACCTCCAGCCTCGTTAGGAGGCATCTGAATCTCCCCTTCAGCCACCTGAATGCCCACTTCACAGCACTCCTGGCATGGTTCAGCATGCATTGAACTGGTCCTGGAATGGGTTGGTGTATCCAGTGTAGGGCCTCATGAGCCATGGATGAAAGGGGTATGTGGTGTCGGGGGCGGGGCGGGCATGGTGATGTCTCACACTCTGAGCTTCCACGGGGGAAATAGGTCCCCTCCTGCATTCTGTGGCTGAGGCAGGAGTACCTGAACACCTGGGCATCATGGGCCTTGCTGGACCATCCCTTGTAGACATCCATGAACCAGCTGTTAGCGTCCACGAGAGCTTGGAGGACCACAGAGTGTCAGCCCTTTCTGTTTATGAGTGGTCTCACACTATGGTCCGGGGCATGGATCGCAATGTGCATGCCTTCCAGCATGCTGAAACAGCTGGGGAGCCCCAGGTCTGTGAAGTCAACCAGGGAGCCGTCTAGGTCCTCGACAGTGTCCACCTGGTGGAGGACAAGGGTGTTGACTGCCTGGAAAACCTGCATGAGGTTCAAGAGAGATGAATACATGAGTGTGTGGCCTGGTGGTCCCCAGCGCCATTCAGGGTCCCTGCCCGTCCCTGTGCAGGGCCACCACCGTCCCTGTGGAGGGCCACCCCTTGTACCCCATGGTGGGTGCATGTCCCTGTCCTGACTAACCTACATCAGGACTGCCCCGATGGTAGCCTTGACCTCTCCAAACTGATGTCCAACAGAGAGATGGCTGTCTGGGATGGCCAGTGTCCATAGGGCAATGGCAACCTACTTGCACAGAGGGGGTGTGGGCCACATCCTGGTGTCCCGGTGCTGGAGAGCTGAGGTGAGCTGGTGGCACAGCTCCTCAAAAGTCTGCCAGGTCACTCTGAAGTTTTGCAGCCATTGGTCATCATCCCAATCCCCAGTAAGAGGCGGTCCCACCAGTAGGTGTTCGTGGGAAAGCCCCAGCATCGCTGGATCACCAGAGTGGGAAACAGTCACACCCCCTGGCAGAGGGCTTGCAGGACGGGGCTATGCAGCTGGCCCTGTGCTGCTGCTGCATGATGGCCACCAGCAGCACTGCCAGGAGGGTGGCCACGATCTAGAGGAGATCCCGCTAGGGGAGTTGCTGAGGATGACAGAGTCTGCAGTGGCTCTGCTGTATGCAAAAGGTGTGCTGTGCTATGTGCAGCCTGGCAGCCCTGAGCACATGCATGGAGAGGGTGTGCGTCTGGGCCCCTTAAGGGAGGGGCTGGCTGTGAGCCTGGAAGGGCTTGTTGGCCATGTGATCCCTGTCCCCATCATTTCCTAGCCCCTTACTTCAAAGCAGGTGCTATTGATGCGTAAACACTTCCTTTCCAAGTACCACAACCCTGCTTCAAAGTAAGCGCAGGAGGCTATGTGTGTGTAGCTGCGGAACTTCGAAGTAAGCAACTTCAAAGTTATTGTGCAGTGTACATGCGGTCTAGGACTTTCAGACGAAATGTGTTTGTTGCACTTAGTCTTGGGTTCTTCTGTATGGGGAAAAAAAAAGAAAAGAAGAAGAAGCAAAATTCTGAAGCTTAAGCATCAAAATCATTGATTTCACAGAGCGAAAAAAATCTTTAAAATAATCCAATTTTGCAGGTTGCAAAGCTGGGTTCAGGAATAGTATGATGGAATTGCACTACAAGGATACAGGAGCGAGCATTCAGTGAATGTCTAGGTCCAAGAAAAAGTTCCCAATAATGAGAAGAAAACAAAGGAGGCTAAGGGCAACAACACATTTTTTTAACAGAGCTCTATTAAAACTGCAAGATATCACAAACTTTAAAGTATTTGCAGGACATTTACTTTGCTGGGGTAGAATTATATACTAAATCCCACAAACAATGACTTCTTTCTCACCCTGTGTCTACAAGAGCTCCTTCATTTCAGAAGGGGCATGTTAATGAGTGGGTTCGAAAGATGCTAATGAGGCACTGCAATGAATATGAAAGCCACACTTTCGAATTGCCCTGGCTACCATTATGCTAATGAAGCACTGCATATTCATTACAGTGTCTCATTAGCATATTCTGAACCTGCTTATTAACATGCCCCATCCGAAAGGAAGGGGCTCATGTAGACAAAGCCTCATTGTTTACTAACCTATTTATATTCCCATTTTCTAATCCCATTTTATATCTATTTTCATCTTATTGTATCTGGAGTGCACCCTGGAAAAGCTATAAGCTTTATTTTACAATATAAGCAAGAGCTGGCCAGAAAAGCAGTATTTTTCTTGCAAAAAACTTTTCTTCTGTTGGAAAATTGTGGGTTTTCTAATGGGAAATTTTGAAAAGGTAGAAAAGTGAGTAACTTCCCATTCTTCTTACAGTTTCACAACATTTTCAAGTTTTGTTAAACATTTATTTTCTGATTAAAAGTTTTCCTTAGCAAATATTTGATAAGCTCTGTTTTTTTTAGCTTAGTTTTTCATAGAATATGAGCTTCTTAAATAGAAATATTTTCCAAAAGTGCTTTAAGGATATATCATGGACTCCCTACAAAATTGCATTTGGGTTTTTAAAGCAGAAAAGCTTCAAACTTATCACAGCATTTCAGGCTACAAAGATAGCATGGTCTTGGTTTCAGGTATTCCTCTGTCATTCTTATGCCAAGGTCCCTTTTAATAATTTTATTACCCTTGCTATTACTTATGGCTATTAGCTATGCTACATATTTACTCATCTTCGTCATATGAAGAATTTGCCAAAGGACAATACCATCTAATTCAGTTTATAGCCTGTTGTTACACAAATTGTTTCTGGCCTCTAATTATAGTTTTGCTTTGGCTGAAATTTATTTTTTTGGTGTTTGAGATGAAGTTGTATGACCTGGGTATTAAAAACCATTGCTGTAAAAGAAGAAATATTTTATATGTGCACATACCACATACACTTTAAAGCAAGTGCCCGAAGACTAAGAAATTATGTCACTGAGAGTTGAGCAAGAGCTGATAAATTCGTGGTTGCCCAGCAATTGAAATAGAAAAGTGTAGACCACAGAACAATCATTGATCAAAGCCTTGGCAAAGCGTTTTAATTAGAAGTGGTAGGATCACTTGAATCTTGACAGCTGTTCTATGGTGTTTTATAAGAAAAATACTTTGAGCTGTCTGCCTTGAAAAAAACTATAGGAATATTCAACGTACTCTGTCATTGAACTCAGAGGCAAAAGTCATTAAAAAGCTACTTATATTTTTGTGCTATGTTAGCATTCTTGAAAATCATAGTCTACACGGTAAAAATACACCATTTTTCAACTTTTCGGATGTGCATTTTCATTGTATATGTTGTGCAATTCTTGTGGCTGTACATGGAGGGTCTGTTCCCCATTCACTGTGGAGGGACAAGAAAAATGCATCTTTGGTTTATTTATTTTTTAAAAAAAGTGAAATTCAAATGAAAATAGTGGAGGTCACGTTGGCAGCTTTCTTTTGGAAGATTCTATTAACTTTATTACTATTTTCTGTGACACTATTCCTCTCATCCCCATTCTTCTGAGATGGGTGGGCAAATCACAGCTCTGCTGCCCCAGGGCAGAGCATAGACTGAATTGCAGTTATTGGCTTTCCTTTTGCTCCCTCTGGGCTCTGAAAACTCCCTATCCATGTACACCCACACTTTATTTGCCTACACAGAATGAGGGGATAGCAGTTGATGACCTTCCTGTGCAAAGTCTAGCAATGTGTCAGTTCCAGATACGGATATAAGAAGTCTGCTTGCAATATTTCTCCTTAACCCCTCCCCCAGACACAAAGCTGTGCTCTCTGGATGAACTCAACCAAAGATACAGAGCTCTGCTACATAAATAATCAATAAGCTGGGGAGGGCATGACTTCTAGCTCTTCTTTAGAAATGTGCTGCCAACAGCAGTCTGACCGTAACGCTTTAATTTATGAAGGAAGAGGGGAAGGAAAAAATTGCTGTGTGCTCTTTGGGAAATCCATTGACTAATGAGTGTATAGAACTTACCTGTTGCCATATTTGTTTGGGTGGAAAATGAAAATAAGCAGGGTGAAGTTGCTATTTTTATAGAATTTAGAAAATGTTGGGGAAGCAGGAAATTTTCAAAATTTAAAAAAAAATAATAAAAGTCCAAATTTGGACACAGGCAAGTCTCAATTTTTTTGCAAAGTGAAACGCCAAACATTCTCGACTGCCAATTGGAATTTTGCATTTTGATTTTGAAATTGTGAAATTTTTAACACTTCTTTTTCTAGAAATTAAGTTAAACTTCTAAGCAAACTCATCGTAAATGAAAAATATCTGAATTGTATTATTCTGAGAATAGCATAACAGCCAGTTTCTCAATCCTGAAAACTTTTTCAAAAAACTTATTGAAAAATATAAAGAGGGATTGGATGACAAATTAACATTTACCAGCTACAATTACTAGTTGATTAAACTTCCCAACCGTTCAGAACGTTTTTTCCCTAGACTTAATTTATTCTACTTGCTCTGACATCACTACAGGATGAACTTTCTAATTCAGCAGTTTTCTTTTCTTGTCCAGCAACAGCTGTAATCTGGCATGATTTTAGTTAGTCAGGTGACCACTTATCATGAGTGTGACCAAGTTTCCTGTGGTCCTATAAAGTTTGTTTGTCCTATAAAATCTGTGCTGTTGGTTAGCTGTAGACTACCCCTTAATGTCTTCTAAGAGCCCATTAAGCAGTGGAAGTGTTGGTAATGTGCTAGACAATATTGACCTCTCCAGCAAATTCTCTTGTTTGGCACTGGTCAGGTCCTGAGGGTGCTGGATGAGAGACGGTCAACCTGTGCTCTTGTTACCCTGAATTGAGCTTGCACATGTATAACTCAGACTAGCCCAAACTTAGTTTTCGTTGGGCAGCCGTACTCTGGGATCAAATCAACATTTGTGACCTGTGCCACTGTAAGATCACTCCTATAGCCACTCTGGCCATGTCCACACTTAGGAGAAACTTTGAAATGGCCATGCTAATGGCCAAATTGAAGAATTACTAATGACGTGCTGAAATGAATATTCAGCTCCTCATTAGCACTTGGAAAGTGCCGCTTTTTGTTCGCTCGTGGCTTATCTACACGGGGGTCCTTTTCAAAAGAACCCTGCAAACATTGAAATCCCCTTATTCCTATCAGGGATTTTGATGTTGGTGGGGTCCTTTCACAAAGGACCTCCGTGTAGACAAGCCTCAAGCAAGTGAAATGCGTCACTTTTGAAGCTCAATGCCTCATTAATATTATTCAATTTGGCTGTTAGTATGGCCATTTCGAAGTTGTCCCGAAGTCTAGACGTAACCTCTGTGCTGACGGGAGTGAGTTTTCCCACTGACATAATAAAACCAATTTAACAAATAGTGGTAGATAAGTGGACAGGAGAAACTTTCCCAACAGCATAGTCAAATGCACACTACTGCTTATGTTTCTCAGGGATATAGAAAAGCACCTTCTTCCTTGTTTTGCCAGCATAAACTGTAGTGTAGATATGGCCTGACTCTCCTTGCTCCTTGAAAAGAAATCTACCACAGATTGCAGCAATATACTCAGGAACAACGAACCCTGGTGTGATGCAAATAAGTTGAACAGATGCTGAGTGTTGAATTACAACAATGCAATGAGCAGCTGAATAGATTTTTCTCCTCTGAGAAAAGAGTATTTAAACTGCAACTAAAATTGTCCATGTAATAATCCCTATAGAAAAAACACCTGATAGCTGAAGGTTTGGTAATTAATCGGTAAGTGACAATTTAAGATTACTGAACACTTTCTAGCCTTATTTTTATGGTACATGCTCAAGACTCAGACAGCACCATAACAAAACTTATCATTAAGGCATAAGAAAAGTATAGAGTTTCCCTAAATAACAATATTATCCTCAATGTTTTGTACATATGTGTAAACTTGCTAAACATTTTTATTTACAGAATCCAAGCCATAGTAAATAACTAAGAGTACTGAATAATTTAACGCATGTGAGTAGTCCCTTTAAATTCAGAATTAGGAACTAAGACTTTATCTCTTCAGTGTATTGCAGCATGTATAGTATAATGAGTGGTTTTAAAATGATGGCATTTTTCCCAACAAATGCCTTATAGTTCTGGGTCATATAAACCCTGAATGGATGAGGAAGGAGTAAAACAGCAGTTCTTAGTCTAGGCAGCTGCTTTCCCTCCATCACTGATTGAACTGAAGGAGAAGATCAAAAGGAAACAGGCCAGCTCAGTTGCGTAACCGACGGAGGAAATGACCTGACCTACATTCTGAGCTCCTAATGATTGAATCCTAACTGAAGTGTGGACAAACCTAAAGGGAAGAGATTTAGAGACTGTAAAATATCTGAGGCTTTCTTTGATTTCTAGTTATTAGATGACTTAATTTTACCTGCTGGAAAAGAAGAGACTGGTAGGAAGCGACCATGTGGGACAGATCTAAACGACCTTGGTGGTGCAGGGCTTAGACGCCTCCCCTGGACTCTGAGGTGGGCGGGTCTGGCTTTTCATACCAACACCTTAGCTATGTCTACACTACAACACTCTTTCAAAAGGGCATCTTTCAAAAGAATGATCAAAAGAAGGGGAGCGTCTCACACAGGCAGAGGCTGTTGCTGTAGTAAGAGCCATGTGGCTTGTTGAAAGAGGACATCCATGCTGTTGAAAGAGAACGTCCACACAGCCCCACACCCTCTTCTGAAAGAACAGGGCAGGAAATGCTGCAGATGCGGGGGGGTCACCTGCAGCAAGCCACTCCCTTCAAGGGCTCCTCCCCAACACCTTCAGCCTGCACAGCATGAGGCCCACAGAGATGCAGACCTGCCACAAGCCCTGCAGACACAGTGCCCCTAGGAATGCAGCAGTGGAGTAGGAGCCTTGCTAGCTGCAGAACTGGTGGCTGTCCTGCAGCTCCTGGCAGGGTCTCTCTCCCCCACCCCCAGACAGAAGGGGACACCCCAGACCACGAAGTCCTCTGGACCCCCTCTGTTGGGCACTCTGCCGACTCTGGAGCTACCCGCCCCCACCCCCCCAGATCAGAGTGGTGTGAGGAACTGGTCACAGAGGAGTGGGATGATGACTGGTGGCTCAAGAACTTCTGGATGAGGTGGCAGAGCTTCCTGGAGCTGTGCCAGTGGCTATCCCCCTGCCCTGAGACACCAGGACACCTCGATGTAAGTGTAGTGTTAACAACAAAAAATATGCAGGCAATACTGCATGGTAAGCATAACAGAACAACCAGCTATGTACAGCAGGGGGACTATGTACGGCGGAAGGGGGACCTAAGTGGCCTGTCTGGTGGGCCATCACTCTGGGGCACAGGTGGAGGAGCACCATCCGTGCTGGCCCTGGGTACCATGACCCCCTTGTCAGGGGTCCCCAGTGGCGCTGGGAAGTGCGGGAAGTACAGGGAGGTAGGGCCAAGCATCAGCCTTCAGCCAGTGGTCTGGGTCAGTGGGGTTCTCTCTCCCTGGGCTGGCTGGTGCAGCCACAGTGGGAGGGGCAGAAGGGGTTATAGTGTGGGGGGGTGGAAGGGGAAAGCCAGTATACGAGCTCCTGGTACGTGGCCACCACATCCCTAAATGTGGAGAGGAACTCCCTCCAGGCTTCCCAGTGCAAGGGAGCCTGCTACTCCTCAAAGTGAAGCTGGTGCTCGGCCAGCTCCACCTGGTGCTGGATGGAGGCAGTGAGGTGGGGGTCCTCCGCCAGCTGCCTCTGTCTTTGCCATGACCAGGACTGTCCTGGTGCTCAGTGTGGCTCTGGCCCGTCACCTCCACAGGGCTCTCAGGGATGACCAACAGGGCAAGACTCTCCCAGCCCTCGGACAGTACAGCTGTAGAAATGGGGGAAGAGAGGAACAGGCTGTGAGTACTGACCCTGCTCCATCATCCACGCCCACAACACCCTGTGGGCACTGGGTCCATGCACCCTGTCCCCCAGCCATGGGTACAGTGGCCCTATGGTTCCCCCTTTTGTGTCATCTGCCTCACCTCCTATGGGGGCTGGGCAAAACAGGCTGTTACAAACTGGAATGTATACAAAGGGGCTCAGTACACCATACTAATAAGACAGGTGATAAAATTCTGTGACTATGTATGATGTCCACAATTGTAAAAGGATGTGGAAATACTCCAGAAATTTCAAAGGAGACCCCCCAAAAATGATACAGGGAAAACCAAGCCTTATGAGGTGTAACAAGTCCAACTTATTACAGAAGGTGAGAAAGTGACTAGTCACTGTGTGTACTTTCTTAATGATGTGGCGGATGGAGGAACTTCCGTTGTGAGGTTCATTTCAACTCTGTTGCCAAAGGCAGAACAAGTTCCAGGTTCTAGGGGACTGAAGCTAGATAAACTTAACCTTAGTATGAGACAATTATTTGGATGATAAAACAGCACACCAGAGCAGACATTGGGCTCTTGAAAACAAGGCTAGATGTCTTTTTAAAGGTATGCTTTAGGCTTCAGAGAGAAACTTGATGGTTGCTGTGAGCAAAGCATTTTACTGGGTGGTCATGGTGGTCCTGCCTGGTTTTGAAGTCTGTGACTCTGCAGATCACCTGTTCATTGCAAATCCACCGTGCACCTTTTATGGGCCATGAGTAGAACAGGACTACCTGTATTACTCTTCATATTCTCATAACACTTGTACATCTGCTTTAAACTCATTACTGCTATCCACTCTCTTGCTTCCTGTCTTCAGCTGCTTAAAGCATTTTCCCCCAAAGTACAATTGACTAGATATATATTGTTTGGGTTTGTTGTGTGGGTTGTGGTTTATTTGCCTTCCTTTGAAGCATTAGAATTTGCCTACTACTCAAGACGAACTACTGCTCTGCAATGATCCTGGGAATCCGTTTTGTTTGCCTGGCTGGTGTCTTACCGAAAAACTAAGGCTATGGCTACACTAGCCCAAAACTTCGAAACGGCCATTTGCATGCGTCAGAGACCCATCCTGATCTCCAGAACTGGTGGCTGGAAAACAATTTTCCCTCAGGTTAGAATGAAAGGTGTTTTTAGGCTTCTTGCAGAGTTTTGCAGCTTTTGTGGGATTTGTGTGCTGGGATCATCTAATTACATCTCACCAAATCATTTCCATCTCATTGCAGGCTTCTGAGCACTGGTGCCAACTTGGTCTATTTTTTTATATCTGTGGTTCACAATTTGCTTTCCTGAAGATATAAAATGTTTTGATTTAAAGTCTTTGGGGTTTTACTAGGGTATCTGTAACAAATCTAATGGTTGCCTATAGCATTAAACACTACTAAGGAATAAATAATGAATGGCATAGCTTACACTGACTATAGAGAAGTCTTTGCTTTGAGAGACTGAAATTTATGCTTTGATAATGTGGTGGAAAAGACAGACAAGGGTCAACAGGCTGACAAAGTACACACATAACAATGAATGTACAATGCTTTGAAGATGAAAAGCCTTGAACAAGTGTTAAGCATTATTAAGTATGAAAGGTAAAATAAGGTCTCCTAATCTGATTCCTAACTGACTCCCTTCAGCAATGACGGGTCCTGTGGCACCTTAGAGACTAACAGAAAAGTTTTGAGCATGAGCTTTCGTGAGCACAGACTCACTTCATCACTTCATCACAGCTACCCCTCCGATACTTGACTCCCTTCAGTGACTTCATAAAAACAGAAATGAAGACTGATGGAATGCCTGCTAAATAGTGTGGTTGGTTTATCTTTTCTGAAAATAAATTTCTTCATTTTACATAACAACATTTAGACCATACTTTTGAAGGGTTAACTAGCAAGTGATCAATTTTTTCCTGCACAGTACTTCAGTGTAGGGAAACACGTTATACAATCAGGAGAAAATGAAGCAGATGTTTATGGAGGAAACTAATGGGAGTTTAAAGCATGTTCCTGCAGCCATATCTAATTTAACTTATCAATGTTTTTGCAGGCCCTATGGCTGTTCATATTTACAGTCATTTACAATTAGAGATAGGCTTGTTTAGCTGATTTTTTTCTTGGCACCAAAAGCATAAAATTATAGCGTGCCATAAATACGACTGTATATACTCATGGCTAGTGTGCACCTTTCAAATATATTGTTTCATTAGCAGTAGGAATCTTTTTGAGCTTTAAGCAATTTAACCTCTAATGAAAAGTAAATACTACAGCATAAAAATAGTTTTGGCTACATAGTTATGGAAAGTTAGTTAAGACCAAAATGGTTTCCTTTGATTAAGCATAAGGATAGTGGGATCTACCGGTCTAATAATTCTAAAATAAGACTACGGTCTATGAAACGACTGAGATTTCTGTCAGTTCCGGGGTACGTTGAAAATCCAAAGGGTCTACCCCTCCTTCCCTTCTCTGGCATGTGGAACAAGCACAGTGTAATTACAGGCAATGCCATGCTGGTAATGTTAGTGACACTAAGCTCTCCAATGTCTTTTGGAGCTGCCCTTGCTCCTTCTCAGAGGTACCTCCCAATGTGCTAAATGGTTGCTATAAAAGTTTTGTCAAATCCATAAGTATTATTGTCTATTTGAATTGGATCTGGCTGGCTGGTGGGACTCAGGTTAATGAGTTAGCACCAGGTATTCTGCCCTGCTCCCCCAAGAAGCACTTGCCAACACTGTCCTTGCCAAGTTGCTCATCTCCATTCAGCAGTACAGGATTGGAGCTTGTCAGATGTATGAAAAGATGGGACTGTGAAAGTAAAGCAACATCATTTTTACTACTTAGAGTACCGGAAGTGTATGAAAACTAAATATATTTACTATATATATTTATTAATGGGGCCTGAGTTTCCAATGTAAAGTGGACATTCAAACACAGGCTGGGAAACACCAAATATGCAGGCTTATGTCACACACACCTTGAAATGCTTAAGGGTTCACGCCCTTTGAATAATTTTTCAAAGTTAGTTTTCATTTTAATCTTTCTTTCATTTAGCATCAGATAGTAGAATATGCTGTTAAGTGATTCCATAACAAGGGAAACATCTCTGGTGTTATGCTTGACATTCGTTCTCTATCATGATAGCGCAGCATACTAATTGGCCCCAGTGTAAATATTTATAGTTGTAGACAAGATGCTACAGAAATGTGTGTGCGAATATTATCACTGCAGTACAGATGTCTAAATCATTCTTCCAGCAAATCCCATGGTGCTGGAACATAAAACAATATAATCAATAGCAAGTTGCCATTTTGCTGGGAAAAGCTCTTCATGGCCCAATTTTAGTGACTAATTCATTAAACTACCTTTCACATAGAGGAGTCTGCAACAGAGCAAGAAAGCTCCAATGCTACACCGTCACTTCAGCCAGTCTGATTTGACCCCCCCCCACCGCCATTGATCTATAATCTCTCAAACATAGAGACGGACCAATAATTTAAGCAAGAAATGCATTTTTTCATTACCTCTGGACATTTTCTGCAATCTGTAGGCCTGTTGAACAAAGCAATAAATGTATCCGATTGAAAAATTTCTGAACTTATTTTTTTATTCAAATGGTTATCTGTGTAAGTGATTAATGTTATTGCTGTGTACCTCAAAGGCAAGAGAAGTAGCAAATACCATTAATTTTCATACAATTAGTACAGTGATTACCTATTTGGAATAATACCCATTTTTTCATGTATGCCATAAAAATTATGATGTATTCCCTTCAAATGATTGTATAAAAAGCATGAATAACAATAAAATGTGATTTGTGGATGAGAGTAGGAGACACATCTCCTTTTTAATTAGCTTTTCTTTTCAATGAACACTGTAAAGTACCAAGGTAAAATATTTGCTGCAGTTTAAGAATAGACATGCTGAGAGCTAACATTCCACCCATGTGACAGCACAATGAATGAATCACAGCAGCGATACAATCAAGACATTATACCACAGTGTAAAGTGTGAAATGAAACACACCACCATAGCCAATGAATTATGTTGTTTAAACATAGAAAGAGAGCTTGGTGGGGAAGAAGGGAGGCGGGGAGTGCCATATCAGCAAGTTTGCTAAAAAAACAAAATCTAGGAAACCAGAAATAAAATTCCTTACACGGAGGATAATGCGAAGTTTGCCAGTACTTACTTAATACTATATTATCCTGCAGCAATACTACAGAACACAAATTACAGAATAATTAGACATGGAAATGTAACAGAGAAATATCTGAATGTTTTCAATCCACCACACTTTAAAGCATAGTTGGGACCAACAACCCCACTACTCAGAGGACGTTTCTGGGATTTTTATTTTAGTTTGGTTTCATAAACTCAGGAAGAGATAAATTTTTCACTTGTGTCTCAGTTCTTTAAAACCTGGTCACTTAAAGTCTGATCGTGAGTCATTTGAAGGCTGTGGCAAAAAGTCTATTTATTTGAATGGGAATAAGATTATTACACAAGCAAAGTCCAAGGAAGTTAAGATGGAATAAATATCTTAGGATTTGTCTTGTTTATATTCTTAACACACACAGTATTTTGCTAGACATGAAAAAAATGGTTTGTGTTCACCACATCATCTGTTTTATTAACTCTCTGGATTCCCAGGGTGATAGTGCAGAAAGATACCTTTATTAATATAATTACTGCAACTACAGTTAGCTTGATACTTCTGTGTTTCCTTTGTCTTTTCCATTGCAGCTCCTCTTTTGTATGTTATTTCTGGGTTGGCATTTTCTTGTTGTTTTTGTTTTCCTTTTTAATACAGATACTTTGATGAAAACACCGATGGAAAGACACAATAGTAGGCAAAATTTGCTGACTACAAAATTATTCTTGCACATTTTCATACTAGCAAATCAGGCTGTGAGGATGAAATAATACTTTAAATTATTTTCTAGGGTATTTTATTTTTTTCATGCTATATTTTGGATGAAACTGTTCATTTAAAATGCCAGATATGCAACCAGTCTAAACTGCCACAGTCAATGTGGGGAGAAACATTGTCTTAGTTTTCCAAGACCAAACACACTGAAATGCTATTACAATCTAGAACAACAACAGAACTCCCACTGATTTAAGACCACATTGCAGCTTTTTGAGCATGACATACACCCACATCTACTTATTTGAGTTACACGTTGTACAGCACTGAGATAATCTATCAAGTCAGAGGTGATATGCTCTCTCCAGCACAGGTGAGAAGGGAGTAGGTAGCCAGGGCAAGGAGTCAGATTTTTTTAACTTTGCCAACCAACCCAGCCACTGAAGATGGGTCAGGGGAACTAATTTGTTCCAATTAGTAAGCAGCTTATATCTCCTCTGGAGCAAATGGGGACTGAGGGACCAAACTATGTTTCTGAGTTGCAATCAAATATCTTGCCTCTCTCTATGGAGGTACATCTTCATACTACTTGATCTTTATGGCTAGTGGCAGTCTTAATCTAGAGCTAATAGTAAGAGATGAGGACCTAAATATTATACCTTAAATTTCCTCCAGTAATTAACCAGAAGTCATTAGATATCTTGGAGCACTGAATTGTTGTGCTGCAAATGAGAAACACCTCTTAGCAGTATATATCAGACAAAGGGTTTTAATTATTGCATTATCTAGCTAGCACTATGTAGAGAATGTTTGTGTAGTGCTATTGGAAGATATTGAAAGGAATGGTACCACAGGAAGGCTCCTGTCCAAAAAGGGCACGCTTTTGTGCAACATTCATTTTACATAGAGAAAACCACTCAGGGGAAACTTGGAGTACATTTTCAGGAACTGCCTTAACATTTATAATGAACTCTCAACTACAGCAAAGTACTGGCAATATTTTTGAAATATAAATTTTTAAATAGAGGATTTCTTATGCCGTTTGCATTTAAATACCCTCTGAAAAATGAAGATAGCACCAGTGTTTTGGAGTGGCTTTAGTTTTTAAAAAAACATAGGATGAGTCCACATTTGCCTCCAGCTTCGAAGCGGGGCATGGTATCAGGGCGACGGGAAATTACAAATGAAGTACTGAGATGAAAACACAGCACGTCATGAGGCTAATTTTCCCCAGTGGCAACTTCAAAGCTTCAAATTTTGAAGTGCCAGCATGCGTGTAGCTGTGGACACTTTGAAGTGCCCGCTGCGCTTCGAAGGCCCTGTATTCCTCAAGATTTCGGCAGAGTAAAGTGCCTTTGAAGCAGTGCGGGCCCTTGGAAGTGCCTGTGGCTACACGCATGCCACCACTTTGAAGTCTGACTATTCGAAGTTGCAGCAGTGGAAAATTAGCCTAACGAAGAGCTGTGTGTTCACCTCAACGGTTCATTAATAATCTCCCGTCGCCCTGATCAGCATGCCCCCTTTGAAGTTGGGGACAAGTGTAGACAAGCCCACTGTGTTTCTTGTCACTTTACCTGAAATCACGTGTGCTTAGATGGATCCCCGACAGCATTTCATGGAGAATATTTGAATGATTGTTAAACATTTCTCATGACATATGATCTAATAATAATAGCTTGGAGCTAACTTTATGCATATGATAATTTAATTAGAACTCTGAAAGTAGGAGCTCAATTGATTCAAGAATGTTCTTTATAAAACCACTGACTACTATTTTTTTGGAGAGAGATTGAATTATTGTGTCTAGAATTTATTTGACTTCAGTGCTTATGTTTTCTTTTGCTTTTTTGATTTCATTGAACGTATGGCATGTAATGAATGTAATTTCTGTAGGTAAAATATGGTATTGCTCAGAAGCCCACCAGCTGCCTTCTAATGAAATTACATGAGCAATTTCTATGAAGAATTGAATATGTCAGAACAAGGCTTTATAGTGGAATAGTGTAATGGGCAAATTTGGATAGAAACAGATGATCAATGTGTAATAAAGCTCTTAGGTACTGACGCTATGTCTACACTAGAGAGTTTTGTCAAAAAAAACCCTGTAATTTTTGTCAACAAAAACGATGGTGTGTCCACATTCCCAAGGGCTGTGCCTACACTGAGTACTAGGGACAACAGTTTGATGCAAATAAGCAGCCTCAAAAATGCGAAATGTCAGCCATTTGCATATTCACATAGCCAATGTGCTTATTCCTGAGGGTAGTTTGCACGTTTGTGCCAGCACTCAAGTCTTGTAGGCATGGTTTTAGGAGCAAAAACCCCCTTTGTCATCAGCCCTTTATGCCTGGAGAAAATCAGGCTTAAGAGGCTGCTGACAAAAGGGGTGATTTTGCTGGCAGAACCATGTTTGCACAGCTTTTTTAGGCTACCATCAGCAGCTGTCAGTGAGCGAATATGCAAATGAGCAGCCATTTGCACTTTTGAGACCATCCATTTACATACTTCCTCCAGCAGGTCACATCAGCATAACCATAGCCATGGTATTCTGTCAGCAGTAATTTTACAAAACACAGCACTTCTGTTGACAGCATTCCTTCTCTCTCCCATGATGCAGAATGCTTCTGTCAACAGACGCTGGTCTGGATATTCCAGAAGGCTCTCTGTCTACACACTGGGACATCTGGGACACTGGGCAGCCCTGTCTGCTGTGCTCCTGGTTGGCCGTTTTGTTGAGAGAGCTTCTGGGCAGTCTGGCCACACTGTCAACAGAGCAGATAACACACGTGATTCTCAGCAATTTGGCTGAGATTTGGCGACAGAAATTTGTCAGAAGATCTCTTCCAACAGAAACTTTTCTTGACAGATCACTGTAATGTAGATGTAGCTTGAAGAATTGCCTGTTCTAATTTATAGTTTAAAGGAAAATTAAAACCCACTTGACACTTAAACCAGTGGCACTATCGCTTAGCAAATGTGCGGTATAGCCTAATTAGAATTATTTGTAGACTTATTACTTTATGAACTGTCCAATAAACTAGCGAGTTGACACACTAATCCTTAGAAATGCTGCTTTGCCTGTTCTGGGAAAGGTATAGCTTGCAGAGTATGTGAGTTCACTGCCCTCAATTATACTGTATGCCGGTCAGCCTCTCAAGCTCATTGGAGAGCTCCATCAGAAATGGGACATGTAAACCATGTCTACACTAGCCAGCTATTTTGAAGTAGCCAGGCCAACTTCAAAACAGTGCCTGCTGCGTCTATTTGCACTGAGCGCTATTTCGAAGTTGAAATCAATGTATGGCGGCGAGACGTCGAAATCGCTATCCTCATCAGGAGATGGGACTAGCCCCCTACTTCGACTTTCAGTGTCGAAGTAGGGCAAGTGTAGACTATCCGCATCCCGCAACATCGAAATAGTGGGGTCCTCCATGGCAGCCATCAGCTGAGGGGTTGAGAGATGCTCTGTAAAACCCCTGAGCTCTATGGTTGCCGCGTGAAGCAGCCCCTTAAAGCTCCTCACCCCCTTATTTCCTGTGCAGGAATCTGGGAGCATACAGGCAGCAGCATACACACGTGCCCAGCCTGCACGTCCTCCACAAGTTCCCGACCCAGCACCCATGGCAGCCAGCCAGCCCCCCCCGCCCCAAGCACCCACAGGGCATCCCCCACCAAGGGGACCCAGGGCTCCCAGCCAGCCAGACAGTGGGGAAAGCGGCAGTGGGGCCTCTCCTGGTCGCAGGCCGACATCTGGGACCTGCTGGGGGCTCTGGGGCGAGGAGGAGGTGCTACACGTAATGGAGAGTAAGTGGCAGAACACAGATGCGTTCACTCAGCTGGCCGAGGGCCTGGCTGCCCAGGGTCACCCTGTCTGCACTCCTGACCACATCAGGAGTAAGGTGAAGGAGCTGCGGCAGGCTTACACACAGGCCCAGGACACGGCCAGCTGATCTGGAGCTACACCTGCCGCTTGCTCCTTTTACAGGGAGCTCAGGAAAATCCTGGGCTCCTGGTACACCACCTCCCCCCGGCCACCATTGACACCTTGGCTGACAAGCCCCCTGCAGGCCCTGGAGACGGAGTCTAGCCTGGGTGCCAGCCCTGCACCCCAGGGGCCCCCACAGGAGCCCACCCCCTGGGACAACACAGGAGGAGGAGGAGGCCTCCAGTGATGGGGGGGCTGTTCATAGACCTCCCCTCTCGCAGCTCCACCAGGGCGTCTGCCCAATGGGTGTCCCCTGACCGTGGGAGTGGACCATCAGGTATGCATCCCAGTGCACACCCCTGGGGTTAAGGGGCGGGGACAAGGGACATGACCAGGGCCCTCCACACACCCAGATGACCATGGCCCCAAGGACAGCAGTGGCATGTCCCTCAGAAGAGTCCATCAGCCCCTGCCCCCTAGCAGGACAGCGCCTTGCCCCATCCCTGGGGATGGGGGGAGCAGAACCTAGAGGTCCCCCCTGGGGGGGGCAGCACACTCATCATCATCATCATCATCTCTGGGGGACAGGGATGGGGAAACAGCAGCAGAGGGGTGGGGAGCCATGGGCCACGGGTCAGGGCCCAGCCTAACAGCTGTCTCCTCTCTTCCCCCCTCTGTTCCACAGCTGCACCCTCTGAGGGCCCAGAGAGCACAGGCGCTATGTCCGTTGTGCCGGACAGCCCACCGGGGCCATCGCAGCAGGCCAGCCCAGCAGTGGAGCAGGGACTGGCCCCAGGCCGAGCCCGAAAGCGCCGGAGCCATCCCCGGGCGTCTGCTGACCCCCAGCTCCTTGCCACCCTCCAGCGTCAGGTGGAGGTCTCTGAGCGCCCCCCCCCCCCACGCCAGGTGCTGGACAATAGGGGTGAAGGGCCAAGGACATAGCCCCCCAGACCCCCCCCCCTTTGTACATATCCCCCCCCATAATTGTAAATAGTTTATTTGTCCCACCCCCATGTACATAGTTCCACCGCTTCTTAATGTAATGAGTTCATTGTTTTGTTTAAAAAAAAGGTTTTGGTTTATTTACGAAAGAAGTATGTGGGTGGTGTGTGCGCTCTTGTGCTCAGTGGTATGGGCGTGGGGGCAGGTAGTGTTGTGGGGGATGTGGGGGGGGCGGTGGGTGGATGTAGTGGGGGGCAGTGGGTGGCTCACCAGCAGCTGGCCCTGCCAGTGTTCACCCCGCAGCCTGCTCAAAATGGGCCCGCAGGGCCTCCCGGACCCGGACCCCCTCAGGGTCAACCTCGCAACCGGGGGCAGCGGGTGGCTGGGCGTCGGCCCTCCCAGCCTCCACAGCCCAGCCCTGGAGGAAGGCCTCTCCCTTGCTCTCCACCAGGTTGTGGAGTGTGCAGCATGTGCCCACAACCTGGGGGGGGGATATTGGCAAGCCCTGCATCCAGGCGGGTGAGGAGACACCTCCAGCGCCCTTTGAGGTGGCCGAGAGTCTGCTCAACCACATGGCACGCATGGTTCAAGCGGGTGTTGAACTGCTCCTGGATGACACTGACATGGCCCTTGTAGGGGTGCATGAGCCAGGGCCAGAGGGGGTGCACCACGTCTGCGATGAGGCAGAGGGGCATGGTGGTGGGTATGATGTTGGTCCCTGCCTCCAGCTGGCGGCACAGGCCTGAATTTCTGAACACCCATGCGTTGTGGGTGCTGCCGGGCCAGCCAACATAAATGTCCAAGACGTGACTCCAGCTGTCCACCAGGGCCTGGAGGACCACAGACTGGTATCCCTTCCTATTCAGAAAGCGTCCTCCGCTGTGGGCATGGATGGGGATATGGGTCCCATCTAGAGCCCCGAAGCAATTAGGGAAGCCCAGGCTGGCAAATCCCACGATGGTGGCATCCGGGTCCCTAGGCCTCATGAGCCTGTGGAGCAGCAGGGCATTGATTGCGCGGACCACCTTCAGGGGAAGGACATGAGAGAGCACCCCTGCAGGGTGTTTCTGGCCCTCTCCCTGGGCTCCCCCTTCCCTCCCCCGGGCTCCCCGTCGGTCCTCTTACCTCCATGATGACAGCCCCAATGGTGGCCTTGCCCATGCCGAACTGCTGTCTTACAGCTCAGTAGCTGTCTGGAGTGGCCAGCTTCTAGACAGCGATGCTGAACCGTTTCTCAATGGTGAGGGCACGTCGCATGGGGGTGTCCTGGTGCCGTAAGGCGGGGTGAGCCACTGGCAGAGCTCCAGGAATGTCTGCCAGCTCATCCGGAAATTGCAGATCCAGTGGTCGTTGTCCCACTCACCAAGCTCCAGCCACTCCCACCACTCCATGCTAGTGGGGTACCTCCATAGCCAGCAGTGTGTCCGGCGGGGGGGCAGGCTGGGAGGGCAGCAAGGTCTGGGGCTGCTTCTTCAACCCCTGAGGACAGCTTATCTTCCTCGAACAGAAGATGCTGAGCTGCCTCCTCCATGGCACTGAGCGGGGTGGCCACTGCTCCAGGGGCGGGTGTGTGGGCCTCTGGCTGCTGCTGCTGCTGCTGCTGGGGGGGGCCATGCTGCTTACATGAGGTGTGTGTGATTGTGGCTCTGCAGACCGCATGCTGTGCAGACTGAGTGCGTCTGGGACAGGCCCTTGAAGGGAGCCGCTTGCTGTTGCCCTGGAAGTGCTAGTCCTCCCTGTGATCCTGTCCGCAGATTTTCCTGGCACCCTTATTTCGATTTGTGCCGCTTTTGTGTGTACACGCTCCCCTGCAGTGCCTATTTCAATGTACTGCTCCCCTATGTCGATGTTGAACGTCGACGGCACCAGCCCTGGAGGATGTGTAGACGCTACTCATCAAAATAGCTTATTTCTATTTTGCTACATCGAAATAAGCTATTTCGATGTAGCATCCCCATGTAGACATAGCTTAAAACCCCGAAGCTGGGTCTACACTACAAAGTTCTGTCTACAGAAGTCACTGTTGACAGAAATTTGTCAACAGACTCTCTGTCGACAGAACACATCCACACCTAATACAGGGTTCCCCTGTTGATACCCTCTGTCAACAGAGAGCAGCCAGACTGCCCAACCCTCTATTGACAGAACAGACAACCAGAAGCTCTGCAAACAGGGCAGCCCAGTGAACTGGAAGCCCTTTCTGTAGCCAGTGGCGCCCCCCCACCCCGCCCCCCAATGAACGTCTACACTATTTTTCCATTGACAGAATCTGTCTACAGAGGTTCTATTTCTCAAACTTTCAAGATATAGCTCTGCCAGGAAAAAGG